>NC_046647.1:19390963-19735963 GCF_900324485.2 Mastacembelus armatus
TGTGTACAGTGTGTGTACAGTACACTGTATACACGCTTTAACTTGTCCAGCACACACATCCACACGCACATCTTTGGTCTGGAAATAATCTTCCCACCCTGTTGATTACCCAAACACTGGGTTGCCATGGCAACATGGCAGCATACTGTACAGCCGGTGTGACTGTCATGTGAATGTTAGTGCACATGTGCATGTTCACATATTTGAGTGTGTGTTTACTCGAGAAACAAGAAAAAGACTGGGGTGCGGATACAGAGAAGATAATTCCACTGCTGACATGATGCACTGCCTGGAAATGATGGATTTTGCAAATACATGAAAGTATGTGCTCAAGTGTGCATGTGTGTGTGTGTGTGTGTGTGTGTGTTTGTGTGTTTCCAGTTGGTCATCTGTTAGGTTTGCCAGCATCAACTGAAGAGTCACCACTCCCGAATTTGGTAAAAAAAAGCCCACCAATCTGTCTCTGCAGAAATGAATCATTGACATTTCACAAATATGTAGAGAGTTAAATCACATTATTTATGCTCTTTCCAAAGACAGACTAGTTTCCTATGACTTCAGCACAGTCATTGCTAGTAAAGATTTCTTTGCTTGCCAGTGTTGCTTTGGGTCCTCTAATTGCAAAAGTCGTCCTTGTTCTAAGTCCTGTTCAGTCGGCCTTTTGCATCAGTGGTTTGGTGTTGGTTTTACTGCATTATTTTCTCTTCTGTCTGAGAATTATGGAGACTGCAGTGGATTGGCAGAAGAACCAATCAACAAGTTGATAAATCTGAGTGTAACATAAGCACAGAAATAGTACAAAACATCAATGAGGGAATTATTTTCAAAATATTAAAAAACAGATATTCTAGTCCACTGGTAGTGAAGCAGTAGTACCAGTAATCAGGCTGATAGTGGGAATGAACTTTGCTGTTCCTAGAGTCTGTCCACTTCATCATTTGGGAGTTTAAAGATCTTGCTCTAGGGCTCCACCTTGAGGCTGGAGGGGGATTGACTCCATCACTTCTGCAGCTGCTGTGTGATTCTGTTGGTCATGAGCTTCCCCAGGCCAGAAGGTGAAAAATGCTTTCATCTGCTTTTATGGGACACTGATAAATGGGCTAATGTCATCGCCAAATACGTTAATTCCTGTCATTTGCAAGTGTGTGTTTGTGTTTGCATGTAATATTTTAATGGATTAATTTGCTGTGCTGTGTTTGCATTATGCAGCAGTAGCAAAGTGCTATATGTCTTTAGTTATGAAAGAGACACTCCGTGTCAGGGCTGTCAGTGCTGAGAGGTAAAAAGCAGATTTTATCAAGTGTACTCAAGCATTGTCATTCTATGCTATTATGTACTTTTACTCTACTCACTTCTGATCGGAGCAGTTTAATTCCACAGTAAGTCCAATAATAGTGGATTCATAAAGGGGTCACTGGTCAAAATGAGTACTTTTACATTTAAAACTGAAACACAAAAAAGCTGATACTATTTATGTATTTTTACTTTAAGTGCAGTTTTGAGTGCAAGATTTTTACTCATCATTTAATACGACTACTTTTACTGAGCTAAAACATCTGAATATTTGAGACTACGTGGAAAATCATGGCAGACTATACAGTATACTAGATAGATGTACTTGTGTGCATGTTCCTTTTACTTTTCCATTGGCTTTTTGGAATCAAAAGTAATGTTGCTAACACACTGCTGCAGGTTGCAGGCCTGTGATCAGAGATAATGGTTTATATAACTGTGTGTGTGTGTGTGTGTGTGTGTGTGTGTGTGTGTGTGAGGGTGTGTGTGTGTGTGTGTGTGTGTATGTGTGTGTGTATGTATGCATGTGTGTGTTCCCATTTACAACCCTATAGGCCAGATTATCATTATTATGCTCAACTGTCTTTGTTATTGCCTGTAGTGGATTTGAATAATCAGAGTATGGCTTGTTTTCCAGACTAGAAACACAACATAAACACACATGCCCACAGGCACTCAGTCACAGACACACTCCATGGCCCTGTGACCTCTGATATTAGCTTCCCTCCCAAATATGACTGAGATCAAATGCCACAATAAACACACACACAAACACATGTTCTCTACACTGAGTCTTACTGAAGCATTTGGGTGGTCGATGCTCATTGCTGCATTTATTGGTTTTGGTGAAAACTCCTGAGAAAGGAGTCACTGGCTTGTCTTTGTGTATCAGCAGAATGTTGTTAGAGTTTACAGGCTGGTTTATTTGTGTTTTGTTAAATGTATCAGATAATTAAAGATCTGGGACATAAATATTTACTGTATAAATGTGGAAGATGAGAGTAGTAGAACAGATTTTGCTAATATGTTACATTTCAGTAAGCTGCTGAATATGACTTGCAGAGATGTCATGTTGCTTATAGATGTTGTTCAGTTGTGGCATATGAGCATGTTCAGATTTCTGTCCAGTTTCTCCTGGCTCAGATCACAAACCAGTTAGTTAGACTGGTTTCTTTACTGAGTGTGGTTGATGGTGTTAATTGAAGGTGTTCATTGCAGCAGCAGACACACTGTTCTGTTGAAAAAATCACTTTCTCTTCATTGTTATCTTCTTGCTCAGTCTCGCTTTCCATTGCATCTGATGATTTCTTGATCTTGTCTCAACCTTGACTATATGCTGATCTGTTCAACTTTAAAGAGGGCAGGATATGTCAGTTCACTGCGAATTCAGCCAAAAATGCCAAAGAACCAACAACTCATTTGCCAAAGTGCTTATTTTTTGTTATTTTTTAATAAGTTTGATATTACAATCTTTAACTGAAACCTTCGTACTTCAGGTTTTAAAGAAAATGTAACTCTTATATTGGCTGAATTGACTTTGAATTGTCCTTATTTCCCACAGGCATCAAGGCATACTTAATACATGTACATTTTAAGAAAAATTCAGGAATTATGACCATATGGGGTTATTTTATCTATTAGTCAAATCAAAGTGGAAATCACTGTGTAAGTACTAAAATTGCGAATCCTCTGCTGGATCCTGACAGCCATATTCATCACTGTGATTCATTGAGGTTCACTTCCCAAAATGACTAATAGAGTTGATAAACTCTCCAGGCGCTGCCAGACATTATTTAGCTTTTGCTTAAAGTTTATTATTTTTAAAGTCTGGAGATTGAGGTGGGCCTTGAACAGCACCATGGGCTGGCAGCGTGAGGGGTCTATCAGATCAGTCATGTCACACTGAAGACATATCATCAAAAATGAATCTGACACCAGATGTTATGTTAGATGAGGTGAAAATACGAAAACAGCTGTAAGATAAGGCAGCCTAAAAACAGCTTCTTACAGGCTGTTCTTTTTTCAGTCTTAACACATAACTAGTCCCTGTTTAAATATGAAGTAGCTTCAGATGTTTGTGGGAAAGGGAAATGCTGCTCTTTTTTGTTTCCTGTTGGTTTTCCAATTTCTACCCTGCTTTTTCCTCACATTTCTGCCTTCTCTTCTTTTTTCCTCTTCTTTTTCTTCCTCCTCCTCCTCCTCAGTAAAACCATCAAGGTGAAAATAATCGACGATGAGGAGTATGAGAAGAACAAAACCTTCTACATAGAGATCGGAGAGCCTCGGCTGGTGGAGAGCAGTGACACCAAAGGTCGGGAAGAGGGTGAGCTCCATGTGTTGAGAACATGGGAGGAGATTTAAGCTTAAGTGTTTCCTCCTGATGTGCACCTCCTAGGACAGTGTGGATCACCTCATCTCACCACATCCACTACTCCACTTTGTGTGTGCATGTGTATTTTTTCTCTGTTTTGTTTTATTGTGTGTACATATTTTGCCATATTGTTTGTTCACCATGCATGCATTCACCACCTCCCTCAATGTGTGTATGTGTGTGTGTATATGTGTGTGTCCCATACAGGAAGACCATAACCGTTAGGATCTTAGACCGGGAGGAGTACAATAAGCAGTCCTCCTTCTACATTCTGCTTGACAGCCCCCAGTGGATACGCAGCAGGAAGGAATGGGCAGGTGTGACAGTCAATCAGCACTGAGATGAGCTGTGTGAATTTCAAATGGATCCTAAATCAACAGTCCAATCTTAGAATTAAACCCCAGCACTTTTTATGACTCACTGATTCATCCTAACATTAATTCAAACTATGGTTAGCTCAAGAAAGGTTTTACATCTGCAAAGGAGCTGCTGTGTTTTTATTTATTTTTTTTAAATCAATCAATTAATTGGCTGAACTGTTTAAACGCCACTCACTGCAAACACAGTACACTAAACATTACAGCAGTATAGTATATAATAGGTAGTAGGTAATGGAATTGGGGCATAGTTACAAGCACAACAGGTCAAATCATGAAAACTGCATGTTTTCAGTCTCTGGAAAGTGCAGCAGAAACTTGACAGATCTCCAAAAATGGAAACAAAGAGAAAGCTGTCACATTAAGGGTTAGAGGACATCACAGAGAGGGTATGATGCTGCATTTGTCTTGCTTCTGACTGGAATCATATTTATTTTACACTGAGCTTAATACAATAGCTAAGACAAGAGCACTTTAGAGCTGGCAAGAAAAAAGGCACTTTACAGCTGGCAGTGCTGCAAGAAACCTAATCAAAGCATTAGTTTCACATGTGCTGTTTTTCTGAAGTGACAAAACACAGAGCTGCTCCCTCATTGCCCATGTTTTAACAGGCCTGTTGATTTGGGATTCAGGTTGAACCCACAGTGAGATGATTCTGCTGCTTTATGTACTTCTCAGTTTTTCTTCCTTTTTCTAGATTTCCTCCTCTGCTGCTCTTCAGAGGTCTGTACAGAAAACTCAGTGGGACTCACACCTGTCCTCTTCTTTCTTCTCCTTTCCTTTTTCCCTGACCTGTTCTTTTCTTTGCTCTTCAACCAGCCAAGATCTTTTCATGCTTTGAGATCTGCTGGTGTTTGAAAATGTCACCGCTCCGCTCAAAGTGTTCACATCCAGCTGGATTATGGATTGTTGGCACAAAATGTAATATAGTACATAATACTCAAGAGGGTGTTCACACTGGGTTTGACAGTGGTGTGAATGGCATTCATAGGTAGCTAACTTCATTCAGCACCTCCATCCCACTAAACAATTCTAAGGGTTTTAACCTAATATTATCTCGTGAAAATGGGGAAGTAATAAACATCTTCTCATTGTTGGTGCAGGCTTTAGGCAAATAACACAAGACAAAACACTGACATGAAAGAAATATTTTTTATAAATAAAGGTTTTATCAGTTTCATATATCAGGACTTGCATCTGTCTGGAAGATTTATCCTTTTAGAAGAAGAAAGAATAGCAACATAGAAAGGTTGGATAGCTGGAAGAGTTTAGAGAGCCTCCAAAAAAGTGAAGCTTTTCTTATACTTCCTGAATTTAATAAACCATTTAAAATAGTTTGGATGATCTGAAAAATACATTGTCAAGTTTGTTCTAATCTCCTAAAATGTAGTGTGTGTATTGTTGGAACTGGAATGTCCTCCCTCAGTTCCACGTGTTCGTTTGATTGATAAAACAGAGGAGATAAATGTGGTCTCAAATTAGCCGTTTATTAAAACACACTGAATAAAGCAGTTACAGAGCTCCGGGTCAAACTTTCCCTAACCAATAACAATCTTTGTCAGGGCACGAAGTCTGACTGACTATTCTTCCCTCGACGCAGTGATAATATTACAGAATGAAATGTGCAATCTTTAGGAAGCTGGCGTGTTCTTCTCCCATAGGTTGAGAACGATGGGATGTCCTGAGATATCACTGTTACTATGCCTCCTGGCAGAGGTCAACCTGCCCTGTAAGACAGAGTACAACAACAAAAGCAACAGGCACATCCTATCTGATGTTATGTCTAGTCCACTTCTTGCCCTGTAAGAAACCTTGCAATTACTAAAAAACAAGTTAATGTCTAACCTGCTACTGTTTCACACATACCAAAATGCTTCATGAGTATACTGTAATAATGCATTAAAGTTTAATCTATAATATGATAAAAGTAATCTAATACTGCCTTATACCTTAAGCTGTAATGTAATAAAAGTAATAATTCCCACATGCATTTGCGCATGTCCTCACTGTTTATTTGTTATCTGAACTACTCAACTCCCCTTTGTCTGTTACCATCTAGTGTAAAATAGTTGTAAAAACTACAAATTGTTTATTGCCTTTCAAATATTCAGACAGATGCACATAAAACAAATGTACAACCCCAAATCCAAAAACAGTGTAAAATCTACATTAAAAACTGAATGCAATGATTTGCAAATCTCATAAAGCCATTCACAATATTCACAGTATTATTATTATTATTCACAATAGAACATAGAAAACATATTAAATGTTGAAACTAAGAAAATGGCATCCTAAGAAAAAAATAAGGTAATTTTTTTTTTTTTTAATTGGTAGAAGCAACTTGTACGTCCCAAAAAAGTTGGGACAGAGGCAACAAAAGGCTGGAAAAGTAAGTGGTACCAAAGAAGAGCTGGGAGAACATCTTGCAACTAATTGTCAACAGGGCAGTAACATGATGGGCAGAGATTTAACTGTGAAAAGCTGCGTCTACAATTTCAGAATAATGTTGGTGTGCTGTAGGTCTGACTTCGATGAGCACTAAAGCTATTTCGCAGACACTTTAGTAAAGTCTTGGTTGTGCACTGTATATGTAGTTATATATTACAGATGGACTACAGTTATTCAACAGGTATGACTGTCATTTATACATCAAACAAGGCATCTAATATCACTGTGATGAAACCTACACTTCTCAACAAAAAATGACCAAATATGACATTATTTTTTTATTTTATTTTTTTATTTATGAATTTGATTTGATTTATTTTAATTTATTTTGTTTGATTAGAAATGCCCAAATGAAATTGACGTTTTAATTGGGATCGAGATCAGCAATAGGTGCCCAGCCCAAGCTCTCTAAGAAGACGAGGAAAAACTCCCCATGACCCTTAGAACAGCTGAAGGGACACAGGAAGAAACCTCGGGAAAGGCAATTCAGAGAGAGATCCCCTCTCTGCAGACGGCTGGGGGGGTGCACTTTTATATTTGTGAGGAGCAGATCAATTTAGAGTCACCAATCAAACTAAACTTTGGACTGTGGGAGGAAGCCGGAGCACCCGGAGAGAACCCACGCAGACACCTGGAGAACATGCAAACTCCACAAAGCAAGGAACCCTCTTGTTGTGAGCTGACAGTGTTAACCACTGCTCCACCATGCTGCCCTTCACAAACTTTTCTGTTGTACAAACAATTCTCAAATAAGATTTGTTTGTACTGAATAGCCCTTTCAAATATACAAATACAGATTTTTTTTTATTGTATTTGTGTTTTCATTTCATACATCTGATCATGGGGATAAATCTTCTGTACCATTTCTTTTTCTTTTTGGCCAGTCTGTTCTCCAGCCCTTCTAGTTGGGCTCTCATAGACTGTTCTGTTGTCTCCCACTGTTGCTCCTTCTCCTGCAGAGTCTTGTTGAATTGCTCTGTGATCTGGATGCATTCGGCTGAAAACTCCTGCTCAGCCTTCTTCATGGCATCAAGTTGACTCTCGTGCAGTGCACTGGATTTCCGCAGCTCATCCAGCAGGGAGGTTTTCTCCTGCTGCCAGTGAAGACGTTCACTCTCCAACTGATTACTGACTGTTTTTAGAGCAGTCTCAAGCTCGGTCTTCTCTCGTCCAAACATCTCCTGTTGGGAAACATACTGACTTTGGGATGTTTCCAGCTGTGTCTGCAGAGAAAGCTTGTCCTGCTGCCACTGGAGATGTTTAGATTTTAACTTCTTCTCTGCCTCCTTCAGAGCAGTAACCAACTTATTTTTGTCATTCATTAGAGCCAGATGGGAGCCTTTGGTATACTCCAACTGCTGCTTGAAAGAAGCTTTTTGGTCTTGCCACAGAAGATACTCATTATGTGACTCCTCTTTAGCTTTTTTGAGTGCATACAGGAGCATGTTTTTTTCTTTGCACATATCCTTAAGCTCTTCCAGGTGTGAGGTTCTGAACTTTTCCAGCTCCCCCTGCAGGGAGGTTTTCTCCTGCTGCCACTGAAGACGTTCACTCTCCAACTGATTACTGACTGTTTTTAGAGCAGTCTCAAAACAGGTTTTGTTCTCTTTACAGATCTTTAGTTGGGAAAGAAAACGGTTTTTGTATATTGTCACATTTGCCTCAAGGTCCAGTTTGTCCTCCTCCCATTGAGCACGTTCGGTCTTTATCTGCTGTTTTGCTTCCTTCAGGGCAGCAGTCAGTTTAGTGGCCTCCTGTAGGTGAGTCAGACTGGAGGCTTTCAAGTTCTCAAGCTCCTCCAACAGGGAGGTTTTCTCTTGCTGCCACTGGACACGCTCATTGTTTAGAGTAGCCAGGAGGTTGGTGTTTTCTTCTTCCAATCTGGGAAGCTTGATATTGGGTGCATTATTCATTTTCTCCTTCATCAAAGAGAAGTGTTTGGCCTCCAGGGCTTCTGCTCCTCTGACGCTCTTTCTGACCTTTTTTTTCTCCTCCTGGTCGCGATAGAAAGGGGCTGGTGCTGTTTCTAATTTTATTGATTCCAGCTCTTTTTGAAGGGCATCCTTTTGTTCAATGACACATTTTAATTTGCTCTGCAGGTCCTGGATGTTAATGGTCTGCTGCTCTCTATTCTTTGTCAACTCATCTTTCAGTTTTTTATTCTGACTCTCTGAAGAGATGACTTTTCCCTCAGCTTCTTCTAGCAGAGCTTTCAGCTGACAGATTGTCTTCTGCATCTGCTCCTTCTCATCAATGAAGTCATCCAGCAAATCCTCCTGGACATCCAGGTGGATTCTCCCCTGAGTTTGACTCATGGTGAGCCTTGCCTTGCTGTCCTTCATCTGATTCCTTACTTGCTCCTCCAGGAAGCAGTGGTAAAAAGTCTTAGGTGGCGTATTCTCTATCACAGATCCTTCCATTTTCTCAGATTTCTGAGGAACTTGTTGATCTTCTCTGCAGTGTGTGCTGTGTACTTCGCTTCACGGTGAAACTTAGTGTGAAACAGTTTCTCCCCTCCAGCTTTTACAAAGAGACCGTGTGACATCATATTCCTTTGTGACATCACAGATTCTGCTCCATTGGTCTTCATCCTCATGGTTTAAAAAAAAACAGTCTAATGGTTAATCTGGTGGTTGCCATTGGATACCATCTAACTTATGTTTCAGTATGTGATCATTACTAAGATAATCCATGTATAAATCATTATTAATACATGTAAAATATGTCAGGAAATAAAAAAATAGAGAATAAAGTAACTGTCATGTTATTATACACGTAATATACACGTATTATTTTACAGAGGTTAAAATTTAATCTTGCTAGTTTTATGTGGTTCTTGTATTCCAAAATTTACAGCATACACACACACACACACACACACACACACACACATGCACATAGAGCACCACTATCATTGTGTTAATGACAGTGTGCATTTACCAGGCATCATTAGTGTTTATAGTGATGTGAGGGTCAAAAACAAGGGCTAGATATCACATTATCGCAATCAGGAGATTAAACACACATTTGGGGACACACACATATATATACACACACACACCCAGTTTAAGAGCTGCAGTGTGTTTGTGTGTTTAATGAGTGTGTTGTATGTTTATGAATTTATGTGGTGTGTATCTCCGAGATTAATTAGCCCCGCACAGATCTTTATGGCCTCAGTCCATTACCGTGTGTCTCCATGTAAATGTGTGTTTCTGCATGTTTTGCATGTATATATCTGTACATACTTTCGTTCACATGCTTGTTTGTGTATACATGTGTCTCTGCAGTCTGTATTTGTGCAGTATGTTTGTGTTCAAGACAGACACTCATTAGCCCAGAGTCCAGTATCTAGGGAACAAAACTCATTATTAAGAGAATCATTTTCAAAAACACCTTGCAGTAGCTGCTGTCATCTCCTAATTTATAGATCCCAGCCCATGCTGTTTGAAGGGATTTGATTTAGTAACATAGTATGTGCTGAACATAGATCATTTTTACATACCAAAGCAATATTTAATGACATGGCACAAGAACATATGCTCCTGATTTTGTTAATTTGGGTGAATCTGTTTCAATCAGTTGTTGGTGATTTCCTGCTATTACAGGTTTTTATTGCAAACACTGATGCTTGTACACAGCAGCAGATGTTTGTTATCAGTCTGTAGGTTTTACAGTAATCTCATAATAGATAAATAATACGATCTGTTTACTGGCTAATTTCAAATATTAGGTCTTTTAAAAGATTGGTTCAGGGGGATTTATTTTGTCTATATTAACATATTTATGTTAGTTGAACCTATTTTCAATATGCTGACGTAAAGGCAGCCTGTGTTGTAATTGAGATCTGGTTCTTCATGTATTTCTCTCCTTAGCATTGTATTAGTGTTTACGGAGGCTGTGTTTTCAGTAAATTAACTCTTCTCACACAGAGAGCGGTGCCGAGAGACTGGAACACAGAATTGATTTTCTCAATGCATTTTGGCACAATCCAACATGTTTCAAATAGGCTTTTAAGTATCCTGCCCCTGAGACAGCAGCTGAAAACCGACCAAAAGAGGCATGTCCGCTCTCTAATTCTGATTAATGTGTGAATTGTGCCTTGAGATATTAATTCCAGCAAACATTCAGAGAGAGAACAAGTCAGCTTTTCTTAGTGCAATCCAGCAAGGTCTCGCCTCATCTCCTATCAAACCAGCACTTCAGATATTAGTGAAGTGCCTCTGTGACGGAAATAAAAGCCTAATTTTTCAGTTTTTTTTTGTTTTTTTTTTGTTTTTTTTTTGGTAGTTTAGGTTTTTTGTAAGAAACAGATGTTGGCAGGATTAATGTGCTGACTAAACAAGCACAGGATCTGACATTTTCTGTACTGATATGAGGAGTTACGCTTTTTTTTTTTTTTTGTCCTGTTTCAATGATGGAAAATTGTGTAGCTCAGTAATTCATCTTGTGCCTGTTTGAAGAATTTCACTTGCAGCGACGCTGAATGGACTGTTAAGGGTTGTGATATTTTAAAAAGTATATTTCCATTATCAAGAGAGTGAGTAGAAAGAGGGTTTGGTGCCTTTTTGAAAAGTACGCCACAAGTGTTATAAGCTTCGATTTTTTTTTTTAACTAATGTACCAGCCGTTTGGCCCATCATCCTGTTGTTCATCTTAGAATTTGATAAAAACACAGAAGCCATACTCAGCTATGGGCAATCTAAGCAATGAATATTTTAGCTTCACCACCATTACCTCCACTGGAAACGCAGTGGTCTTTGCTAGTAGGGTATATTTGTGTTCTTTTATTAAATATGATCAATCTTTCCTCTCAGTCCACTTCCCCACAAACAATTCATGGTAACATGAATACCAAACATGGTAACATGTTCTCATTTGTTCAGGAGAGAATGAAAAAGGGTGTGATTTACTTTTCCATTAACCTATTTCATCTTCTCCTATTTCTGGCAGTTTTACATAATGCCTTTCAACAAACTCCAAAGAGCAGGTGTGAACTTGCATCCTGCTTTGGTTTGTTTGTGCAGGTGGAGCTCCATATTTAATATTTGCAGGTGGAGATAGATATCCACTCATCCATTAGTGTTTTAGGGTGAATTTTTTTGTCTGAGTCCCTCTGACGTTTCTCAGCAATTATAGTTTTAATATAGGGGTTTTTTTTCTGGAAGGGGAGAGCCGGATTCACTGGTCATTTTAGAGGTTTTCAGATGACCCTATGATATTGCAGGGTTTTTGATTTGGTTCAAATAAGCCTCAGGACAGTGGGAGGCAGAGGAGAGTTCATTGCAGCCTGTGAACCTCCATCAGTCATCAGGGTGGGGGAAAGTACAGAGTGAGGAAGGAACAGAGCTGAGAGCAAAACCAGCTGCACACACATGCACCCTGTAGAGGGTGATGACCCCATGTCCTAACACACACACACACACACACACACAATATCAAACATGCACTAACACATACACTGTGCTCTTAGAGTAACATATATAGAAACATGTGACTACAGATGCATTTACATGTGTCTGAATATACGTGACAGATTTTGTCAGCAGTGTCCTCTCTTTTTTTTAACCTTCTCTTCCTTATGTCCTCTGTCTGTGTATCTGTGTGTTTAATTCAAGTTCAACTTTTATTAGAAGTTAGATGGAGGGTTCCTAGAAGAATAAAATACAAAGCGCACCAATGTTAAGTTATGCAATAGCACATCACACGATGATTAACCCTGGCGTTAACTAATACTGCGTGTGTCAGAGCAACATAAATTGTTTAGTATGCCAGTTAGTTTGTGTTAGTTTGAAACCATCATTGTGAGGACAATGCAGTACTGTGTGAGCCTTCAAGCCCTGTTTGAGGGCTAAGACTTGGTTTTAGGATTAGCGTTATAACTTGGGATTAGATTATAACTTTGTCAGCTCAATCAGGGACAGATGATTATCCTTCCTCCTTGCAAATATCCTCATCTTCATTTCTCTGCATCTTCATCTGTCTTCGACTGCATCTTCACTAACCTAATGAACTTCAGTTACCCATTCCCTTTTCTTACCAAATCTTTTCTTAGCCTCATGATTACCATAAAAACATTCATTCATATAGCGATGCTTTAATTGCTACCAGCAAACAAATCACTCACTAACGTGACTTGAGTACCAGTTCCTCCCCCAGTCCCCTTCCATCTTTTTCTCCTCTCCTGCACTGTCCCACTGTCCCACATGGATGGCACTTTAAAAGCCTGTCAATCTTTAAAAGTGCCATTTGTTCTCTCTGCTCCTGCCCCTCTCCACTGCTGCTATTCTGCCTCCTCCTGTGGGACTATCCAAAACTGTGACAGGGTAACAGCTCCTTCCCCCTCCTCCTTACCTTGTCCCCTGCTGTACTGTTCAATCCTGTCAAGGATCACATCTTCTCCTGTCTCCTCCCTGTCTTTTTTCTCCTTCTGTGTCTTACTTTTGCCCTCCTCTTCCTCTGCCTCCACTATTCCAACTTGAATCCATTCCTGTCATGTTTGGCAGGATTTAAAGATCATCTCCTCCCAATCAGTTTCTTTCATTCTTTCTTCTTTTTACCCATTTTCCTCCACCTATGGAGTCTGTCTTCTTCGGTCTTTTATTTCCTTTGCACACACACTGCATCCTGTCAGCACATAGTGACCCAGGTTTCACCCAGACAGAGACAGACACACTAACTATACTGGAAAAAAATAAAACAACAAAATAGTTTAACTAAAAGCTTATCACTACATTTTGTGTTGAAGTAAAAAAAATAAGTGCCTCAATATGAAAAAGAGAAACATGGAACACTCATAATGTAAAGGCAATAAACATCAACATTTCAGTTAGACAAGTTAACTCCATTTCCAATGTTTTGGGTTTGAGTTCATCCTGTCACAACATCAAACTTACATATATGTTCATTTATTCTAAATCTGTATATTGTACACACATGACATGTTATATGGTAGTCAGAAAGCAGAGATGATACAGCTTTGATTTAATTTTGATTATAGAGGAGAGCCTGTGACTTCTGAGATACATAAACCTCCATCATGTCACAAATCAAAGAAGATAGAAAGGAGGAGACTTTTCTGGAAAATTGTAATCACAGTGAATCCCACTCTCTAATTTATCAAAACTCCTTCACTTCTGTTAATGCTGGCTTCATTTGTTAGCACAACTTCATTTTGGTATTTAAAGGCTGATCATTTGTATTTTTAATATCTTGCAATCTACATTTACCAGAAAGAATAAAATCTGCTTTAGAGTGAATGCAATAGATCAGACCAAACAGTGGGAGTGAAAAAAAACAAAAAACAAAATATCAGTTTTCCCAAATAATTTAAAGATTTGAAAACAAAGGTGCTCCCTGGGGGAAAATGACCCAGAAAATTAATTAAAATAGGTTAAAAAAAAATCCACTTTTCTTTGTGCCAGAAAAAGTAGATTATGCAAAGTGTAATTTAAGAAGGAACAATAATGACACTACTAATGGAAGAGAGATGGTATTTGTTCCATGTACTAATTTGTTCACAGTGTAAATACCAAGGTTGTAGTATTAATTTGAAAACTGAGGTTGGTACTCTGAATATGTAATGTGCTCCTTGTTGGTTTGCTCTGGCAGTTCACTAACAACAAATCAGCAAAGAGGAAAGGAAGGAATTTGAGAGAGAAAAGGGACTATGAATGTGAGGTTTTAATACTGAGAAGCAGAGACAAATGAGATGACAGACGGCAGATCAAAGGGTGAAGAAAGATTAAGAAAGAGGGAGGAAATAATTATGTAACGAAAAACGACAGACTCGCAGGGAGGTAGGACATATTCTCCTTGTATTTTGCATTTGTTTATTTATAGATATACACAGCTTTGGGAAGTAAATGTAGAAAATGCGTCCCAATTTGTAAGAAAAAATAATGGGCCTTTTATGATGATTTATATTCAGATGCTTCAGCAACATTTGTGTATGTGCTCTGGTTGAACATTCAACTCTGTTTAACTGAGCTACAAAGGAGCAGTGAGAAGGACACGGAGGGGGGGAGGATCAAAATGATAAATGGTGCAGACAGCAGCTTTGACAAGAAGCAGCATCTTACCCTCCAACATTCAACCTCTGTCAGGTCCATTTACACACACATACACACACACAGAGGGACTAAAGCTAACAAGGATCCTGCCAGGTCATGTTCAAACCACATGAGGTCATAATCAACCACATTTAGGCTGTTAATTGAGTTCATTAAATCAACATTGCATAGTGTGTAATTGTGTGTGCTGTACATGTGTGTGTATAAATCAGTTTCATTCAAGTAAAAGTGATCCTTGAAGGGCATGTGAAGTATAATTCTTCCCAGTCACTTTAAGTGAAAATGTTAACTGCCTTGGGTGTCACAACTGATTTCTCCCTGGCAATTCAGGTGGCCTCTTGTTGAATAATCCTCTATTACCTGTCATGCTGTAAACTCTGCATCAATGCATTTTGCAAGTCGTTAGTTCAGTCAAACATCAGCGAAATAAAACATCAATCACTATTTTTTTAAACAGAGAAACCACAGAAAACAAAATCTTCTCAAAAGGATTTTATACATTTTGATAATACCTAAATATTATGTTTATTGTTACAGTGGTACAAAGTGTAAAGACAGCAGCAACAAAGAAGCTCTGCTTGTCTGCTCAGAACAGTGACTTTAGATCTTTAAAGGTTTAAAACGAAATCAATCAGTCAAACGTTCTGAATTTCTGAGAATGAACAGTTTCTGATTGGTTAATGCAAAGTCACTCATTTTCTCCAGTGAGAGCAGATGTGTGTGTATAGTATGCTGCAGCAAAAAAACAAAACACACACAAAACATGCAATTAAATTTCAGTGCTCACTAATCTGACCTTTATCAGTGTTGTCACTCCTTTATATCTTATTGTTACAGCTGGTTGTGTTTTATTTGTGTCTGGGAGGCTTTGGTTGCAGCTTTTCAGCTCTCATGCTTCATGGTCAGACAGGGACCCACAAACACAACTGTTTTACTTGCTTTACGTTGTAGTAAATCTGGACAAAAACGGTCTCTGCAGAAATTTGCATGTGAGCTATAAGCTCCATGCTGGAACTCAACTGAGGGGAACAAATGTCCAATGAGCTGGTGCAGACCTACAATACACTTCATTATAATGGATGGCAATAGCATGGATAACTGTTCCCCCATGGAAAATTTGATCATGGGCTTTTCTCTTTGTTTCCCCTTTTCTGTAGTTTTCCCTCTCTCCCACTTTCTTTGATCCCAGCAGTAAGTTCAGACAGTGAATCTCAATTACTGACACACACCGTGAAGAAAACGGGAGTGAATATAAAGGAAAAGAACTGGAAGTTTATTTTCTTTTATGCTACTATTACTAATTGGGGAGCAAAAACCTGATTAAATGAGTTGAAACCATAGACGCATCTAGTAATTCAACATGAAAGTCAATGAAAATTAGAAATCAGATTTCAAAGAGTCACCATCTTTGAACCACAATGGCACTTTCAATGTGCAGTGAGGAAAAAAAACAGTGAGTCAGTTCAGTTTTGAAGAGTCTGCATCTTCTCAGAAAAAATAAATTCAACCACAGCCTGGTGTTAGAGCCTAAGGGTTTTAGTTTAATTTACAAACAGCTTTGTATTTTCAGTATTGTACTTTAAAAAAAAATTGCAGTGGCCAGATGGGTTGCTGCCATCACACAGAAAATTATCAATCCCACACTGTCCATAAAACTTGCCACAAAATGGCAATTATTGTTCCATGTAAATGTCCACTGTTTCACACAGATGTCTCAGATGCCAATGGTCTGATTTTGAGCATTACTACAAGTTGGCATTATTTTTTCCACACTGTTGATCTGGTGTTTAAATGTATGATAGGTACATCATTTTATGTCAGCTTTTTAAATGTCATATTTGAATTCATTTCTGAAAATTAAAACCTTCCTAAAAAGAAAAACACTTCTACCTTCAACATCACCCAAACGGGATGTGTTAGTGTCGCACTAACACTGTTTTCTGTCATTGTCTTGTGTTTTCAGAGGAACAGCAGACCGAAGAGGTCGAGGAAGAAGAGGCACTAACGGGAAAAGATGAAGAGGAACGGCGCATCGCTGAAATGGGTCGTCCGATGTTGGGAGACCATGTCAAACTGGAGGTCATCATCGAGGAATCATATGAGTTCAAGGTATGGCAGAGAGCGGGTTTTGTGCATGGGTTGTGGCTCATGGTTTAATGTTAACATTACAGTGGGACATTTGCTTAATTTAGTGCAGCTCTCCAAAACAGAAAACAGGACCAAAAAAAACAGTGCACAGGTTCCAGTTTCTTTTTTTAACACTGATGCAGGCATATCTCTGAACTCTGAACACCCAATCAAGTGAAGACACATTATTCTGAAATGTGACCAGTCAACTTAATTTATGGTTATAATGATGGGGACTCCATCCTGTTTCCAAAATAAAACTGCACAATAACTACAGGTCTGACCTTGAATACTGACAGGATTGTATTGCACAAAGGTAATGAGTTTCAAGACAGTTGAGTGACACCAGTAAACACCATTAATCATCACTGGGAATGGAAACAGTGAAATATCCCATAGAAATGGCACATATCGAGGAATGGTTTGTTGACTGCACTGGTCACTACAATTTGATAGTTGCTGATGCATCAGAATATAGAGATTCATGTTATACTGGCACACTCACAAACCTTTCCTCATACATATAGGAAATAATTGTGTAATCACTGTGTGTGCGTTCTTTCTTCCTTTGTCAATCCCACGCACACTTTTAAGACAAGCATAGATGTAATTACCATCCGTGTTGGATTTTGTGTGTGTGTGTGTGTGTACATACTAATGCATGTTCTTTGCTGCCGCTCCACCTACACACTGACGCTAGACAGACAGTTAATAACACCCACTTGACAGAATGCTGTTCTTTGTCAAGTAGTTTTGTGTGTATGTGTATGTGTGTGTGTGTAAGAGCTCATGAGACTGAATCCTATAGTTATCTGAAGTACTGCCCATTGGCATATAGTGGAGTTTAATAATGTGACACTGTCTTGCTTAACAGATTGAAGGAAGAAAAAGACGGGTTGCATTAATAGACAATTAATTTGGTAATTTCTTACATCCATCCATCATCTGCTGCTTATCGTGGAATATCCAGGGTTGTGGGGGGTGGGGTGGTGGGGCTGGAGCTGACATTGGGTGAGAGGCAGGGTACACCCTGGACAGTTCAAAAATCTATTACAGGGGTGACACCTAGCGACAGACAAACTCATACTCAAATACACACCTACAGGCAAATTAGAGTCACCAATTAGCATGCCACAACATGCATGTCTTTGGATTGTGGGTGGGAAACCAGAGAAAACCCACACAGGCACATACACACAGAAATACACTAGAGTTGAACAGGATTTGAACAAAGACCATTCTTGTTGTGAGGCGACAGTGCTAACCACCACACCAGTTTTCCTACAATTTAAAGTAAATTTCATTGAACAATAAAACCACAAAATAAAAAAAAATCATCACAGACAAACAACTCACATAGGCACGTCATAGGCATATCATAGGCATGTCATAGGCGCGTCATAGGCGCATTATAGGCATGTCATGGGCACGTCATAGGCGCGTCGTAGGCACGTCATAGGCGCGTCATAGGCGCATTATAGGCATGTCATGGGCACGTCATAGGCGCATCGTAGGCACGTCATAGGCGCGTCATAGGCGCATTATAGGCATGTCATGGGCACGTCATAGGCGCGTCGTAGGCACATCATAGGCACGTCATAGGCACGTCATAGGCGTGTCATAGGCGCATCATAGGCACATCATAGGCGCATCATAGGCACGTCATAGGCACGTCATAGGCGCGTCATAGGCACGTCATAGGCACGTCATAGGCGCGTCATAGGCACGTCATAGGCACGTCATAGGCACGTCATAGGCGCGTCATAGGCACATCATAGGCACGTCATAGGCGCGTCATAGGCACATCATAGGCACGTCATAGGCGCGTCATAGGCGCATCATAGGCACATCATAGGCACGTCATAGGCACATCATAGGCGCGTCATAGGCGCATTATAGGCATGTCATGGGCACGTCATAGGCACGTCATAGGCGCGTCATATGCACATCATAGGCGCGTCATAGGCACATCATAGGCACATCATAGGCACATCATAGGCGCGTCATAGGCGCATTATGGGCATGTCATGGGCACGTCATAGGCACGTCATAGGCGCGTCATATGCACATCATAGGCACGTCATAGGCGTGTCATAGGCACGTCATAGGCACATCATAGGCACGTCATAGGCGCGTCATAGGCGCATCATAGGCGCGTCATAGACACGTCATAGGCATGCCCTAGTCAGTGCTAAAACAACAATCGTGAATTTTCCTGACTTAAAATGTGTTTGACACCTTTAGTCCAGGTGCTGATATGATGGCAGCTAGCGAGACAGAGGCAGAAAGAAAGAGGAAGAATCATTAGATGAGCACTAAGTAGAGAGAGCAAGAAATAAAGACTCCGGTTTTCTTCAGACTTTAATGAGACATTTTTGACAACTGTACAAGAGAATTAATGAGATTTATGTATTTATGTCCACATACAACCACAGATCAAGGCAGGAATACCATGTCATCTTTTACCAGTGAGGAACAGAACAGAAACATCACCCTGTATAATGCAGGAGGTATACATTTCACCCACCTTAAGAGTTGTGTGCACTTCTGCAGACATATGCACAGATGTACGTGTTGTATGTAACTGACTCCAACTGAGTCTAAAGTGGTGAAATGATGGAGAAAATGAAGTAAAAAGCTGGTATTTCAAAAACTACAGTAAATAAACTCTCCTCACACAATAGGTTGTGTGTGTGTGCATGTGTGTGTGCCCACAGTGGCGCTGAGGCACCATTTACACCCATAAGCTCCATTCAACACAATTAACATCGGTTTCCCTCTGAAGTGGAGAGAAAAGGAGGGAGCAATCCCCACCGCTCCGCTAATTAGTGTGTGAAATGTGTGCGTGCATGTCTGTGTTTGTGTGTCATCTCCGTCTTCCATAATTTCCTTCTGAAGAAGAAGAAAGCAAAGAAATATAAATACTAGGGGGCATCTGGGAGGAATGGAGGGTGGGTGGATGAGAAATGGACGAGTGAAATAGAGAGCATGGGAAAAGTATGGGGGGAGGGGGGTTGTATTAGCAAAGAAATCCAGTGCTGACAGCCAAGACTGCCTTACTTATATTTTGTCTTTTTACTTGCACACACCTCTATAAAGATGTATGAAAAGATAAGTGACTGATAAATGGATGTGTTCTTAAGCCTTAAACCTCATCCCCCAGCGACTCTGTCATTACATACTCACGCTGTGCAGCCAAACATTGTTCAGACCAACAGAACATTATTTTTAATTCTAGTATGGATGCCAGAGTTTTATATTTGCCCAGGGCATAAAAAGCACCAACTTCGGGTTTAAATATTTCATTCTCAGTGTACATGTGAGATAACTTCAGCTGGACTGTGTTGGTATTAAATATATATATAGTGTTTTTTTCCGCCCTTAAAGATGTTTATGGAGGAAAACTGTGTATTTGGGGTTCAACGTTTTTAATTATCAGTATGTCATTGTTAAATAAATTTTAAGGCATAGCATGAATACCAAAAACAGGTGAGCTTATGTCCCAGATTAAGACTACATTTCATATAAACACCATATGCTCCTGACCATATACACCTTTTAAAACGGATTCATGTTTTGCTACTGTCACTAGAAATTTTATTTTAAAACATACAACACTCTCAGGCTGATGTTTTCTTGTATAACATTATCTTTCTGTCCTTTGGTAGAACACAGTGGACAAACTGATTAAGAAGACCAACTTGGCTCTCCTGGTTGGAACCAACAGCTGGAGAGACCAGTTCATAGAAGCCATCACTGTGAGCGCAGGTAAGACCAGTTTAGAGACCATGTGGATGTGGATGCTCTGTAGTGAGTCCAATGTGATTCTCTGCTCTGTATCCTAATGAGCAATGCCAGAAATCACATGATCAATGTGTCTGCGTGTGTGGTTTGCTACTATATAAATCGCGAGTGCTCTCAATAGTGGCCGTCTCTTGGTGAAATGAAGTGTGGTGATTTCATGGTTCCATTGAGTCAAGTGTGTGTGTTTATGGTTTTTAATGGTTACTGGCCTGGTTTCATGGTTTGGACAGACAAGCACTGACCAGATGGGAGATCATGTTGAGAGTGATTCTGTGTGTTTCAGCCTCCACAAAGACAGAACAAGGGTATGTGTGTGTGGGCTTTCTCATGTTGTGGGGACATCAATCTATTTGCAGAGTCACATTCTGGGGAATCAACATCCTGATGGGGACACGGCACACGTCCCCAGAACATAAATCACAGAATTTTAGAGCGACAACTTTTAGGTTTAGGTGAAGGGTTGGAGTCAGACAGTTGTGGTAATGGTTAATATTTCTGTGTTAATGTTTATAGAGATCGAGAATCAGGGGACTTTTTAACACCAGTGTTATTGTCATTGACAAGATCTGTCATCAGCCAAGATGGTGTTAATGTACTGTAAAGACAGAGACAGGGAGCATACATGTGAACAGTGAGTGATAGGAAAACCTTGAGTACATATTATCCAGAAAGAGCATGATTGAAGCGTGAACAAACATTCACAAACATGCACAGTGGGGAAAAAGAGAACACCTGCAGGAAAATACATGTATGAGCAGACAGTCTGAATGGCCTATGGAAAACAAGAAATAAAAAGAGAAAACAGAGAATCAAAACATTTTTTCTGGTTCTGTGCAGAATCTATCCAGTACAGTTGATTAGTTTCTAGTGGTAACTTGCCCTCTGCAGGCAGGATAACATGACTGCAGCTCCTCAGTGGAAAAAGAAAGGGAACAGTAGTCTGAATAAAGCTGTCACTGCTGTGGTCCCTTAGTCCAACATTAGCTGTTGATGCTATAATCCATCATAGCACTTCCTGTGGATTTTACCTTCAAAAGACCTTGTAATGAATCTTTCAGAATTTCTTTTAATTACTTAAGAAACAGAATATTACACGTTTTTACCGCACCTGTATTTGCCCTCTAAATTAATGGAGCCTGAACTTGCAGGGGCTTAGTTTAGATTTGTATAGAAGCTCGGAATATGGCAAAGAAGAAATTATTCTGCACACAACTGTTTCAAGACTTTGGTGAATTTTGGAAATGTCTGTAGGCAGGTTTTGTTACCTTGGATGGAGCCATCTGCCACAGGAGCTAGACTGTGGAGTTCCATAGTGTAAACACCTGCATGGAAGAGTTATCATTATTATTCAAGTAATTAAGTTATTATTTCTTCATCATTTAAAATATACATTTATTGCAGGCATGACATTCTTTTTGCTCCTTTTCTTTCCTGTGTGCTGCTGCAAATATGTCCAGGGAGTCACTTTTGAACTTCAAGAAATCGATGCTGATCAATAAAAACTACTTGTCACCTACAGCTGTTATTAACTGGAGTACATCAAGAATTCCAGGTTGTACTTTTATGAACAGCTTATGCAGGAAAGGAGCAGATCAATGTTAACAGTGTTAAATAGCAGGAAAGCTTATATTTGTTTGGTGCTTATTAATATGAAATAAGTCCAGATAATCAGTGAATTTATATTTGGACCAAAAAAGAAAACACCCAATTTTCTGCTCTGCTGGCAGTCTTTGAAACTGGGTTTCTATTAGACTATTGTTTGTCTACAGCCTGCTCAATCACTTTAGTGTCTTCAAATAACTTTATCCTGTATGGGGGTGTGTGCATGTTTGTTTGTGCTTTAGTTAGCCAGCCTGTCAGCCTGCCTTTGTTGGCGAGCTGATGCCATTAATGAAAGGGCCTGTCGTCGCTCTCTTATCTCGGATTAGCTTGTCTCAGCTGACAGAGTGTGTGCGTGTGTGTATGTGTGTGTGTTTGTGTATGATTAAGACACAGCTGTAAAAAGGCAATAAGTGCACTTTCCAGTGAAGAATAAGCTTTTACTGTAAGTGACACTCTTGCATACAGACAGGTTTTTTACACAGCAATTAATTATTCCAGGGTGTTCCCGTGATTCAAAATATTTATATGCACTGCAACACACACACAGACAAACACACATGTAGAGCTAACAAGCCAATTCAAATTCAAAACCAGGTTGAAAGTGAAGTTGATTGGTTTTTCAGGACCTTTAAACCTGATGCTGATTGATTTGTGTGAGTTCAAAGTGTTTGAAAGTAAGAGCTGATTGGATGCTTACAGATGAAACTGGCAGAGAGTTAATTGTGTAAACAGACATCCAGCTGTGAAACAACTGCTTTGCCAGCATGTTTTCTGTTCTCTTTGTTTACTAAGGATGGAAATGAAGGAGAAGGTTCAAAAACTGATGGGATGAATGAAGTGCAGGCTGAGAGAGTTCAAAACCAAGGTAGAGAGAGGTGGTGATACAGTCGCTTTCATTCATTTCTTGTAAACCTATAATACAGTGTGAAAATTAGTATAAAATACATAAAGTGTAGTATACATGTGCAGCATAAGTAATTAGAATTCATCTACAGAGACCCCATGTAGAGAGAAACACTGGGTTATAGCCACAGGGATCTGATATCAATCTGAAATCAATTTCATCATTCCCACCAGCTCCCATTGTCTGGGTTTCATTACATTGCACCAAGACTCATTCTCACTCTGCTTGTTTGTAAGTGCTGTGTTTCCTGTTAATTTGGTAAAGTTAGTACGATGCCATCCAAAAACCCATATCTGAAAATACAAGGCACATATCGGTGTTTTGTCATGTCTTTTAACTTGTGTGCAGTCAGGAATTGTGATCAGATTGTAGACTAAGCCTTAATCAGTGCACACTGTTATAGATTTAGTCCAACATTACTTGTGTCATCTTATATCTTTGTTAATTAAAGTGTAATCAGCAAACATGATGGTGCGATTAGGTGGATTTTTCTTTCACTACAGCCCCAACCCTCATTTACTGATCTGCCTCTTTTAATTTCTCCCTATTCTCCCTCCATCTACTTTTCCCACTTAATTACCAAAAATAAGAGAAAGCTCAAAGACTAATTACTTCTCTTGTGGTAAATAAATGTGCTGATGATAGGGGCATAAGGAGTCACTAAGGGAACCTAGCTGTGCCATAAAGCAAGGACAGGGTCACCTTGTCTGGGCTCAGATCTGGCCATTTTCTCCTCATGGATGGATGGATGGATAAATGGATCACAGAGCTATGAAGAAAAGAAAGTTTGAATGTAGAGAATGGGTAATGGAGACCGTCATTAAATATTCCAAACAGTAACTTAACTTACATAAAGGAAGAAGGTAAAGAAATAAAAATGGAAGAAAAGGACAATAGAGAAGGTAAATGAGCTAAACTGGTTCAAATTGTCATTAATGTCCAAAAGGTAAGAAAACAAAGGGAAACCAAGGAAAGAAAGGGAGAATACAGCCGATTTCTTAACCTAATACATCGAAGAGCAGCAAATAATTTCTAACATGTAGATTTGACAAATTGAACACAGAAATTGCCACCTACACATGCACACACAAAATGCCCAAATGGAAACCTGCAGTAACTTGGCAGCTCATCCTTTCAAACACACACCGCTGGTCGAAGGGTTTGAACAAGTCCAGAGACACTGAAAACTAACTCCATCTAATCTCATCTCTGTCTCTTCCTGGTTCTCTGTTTCTGCCTCCCTCTATCATCCTACTTCATTCATTCTTATCTCAAACACAATAGATCAAAATCAAGATTAAAGTCACTTTAAAGGAGCTTTAAATATTCCTTTATCTGGACTGAAGACATTTAGAAATTTTTATTGTCTCACTCAACCTCACCCTCTGGTTGAAGTGCCTAAACAAGCTGTCCATGCTTAGAAGCCCTTAAGAAATAATTTCCCCCTCATATATCCCAAACATTTGACTCCTGCTCATCAGTGTTGGTTCAGTTAGGCAAAGGTTGTAGATTTGGAACAGCCTTCCTGCTCAGGTGACAGCCATGACAAGGCTTCACGTACAGGCCACCACATCATAACACCAGTTCAGCACTTACAAAAACATGCACATATGTACACACACATGCACACACAATGCTGCCAACACCATGACATTCATCTCAAAGTAAGAAACCTGTATTTAGCCATCCATTAAAGCCATCTGAAATGTCACTGTGCTGTTGGTGTGTGTCTGTGTGTATGTGCCTTGACTTTATACTTTTATGTGTGCCTTTTTGTGTTTGTCAGCTGGCCAGATAAGCAAACACAGAGAGACAGTGACAGATTATGTGTGCATTTGTCAGCGTGCAGTTGTGCACACAGTATGTGATAAGCTGCTGATAAGTTGCAATTTAGCGAGCAGCTTGATAGCACAGCATATCTTAATGCATTTTTTGTCATTTGCATGTTATTCTTCAAGAGCATGAAGTGTCTATTTTTATAGTTTGCTGCGTTTCCTTCAATGTGATGAATGAAAATTGGAAAAGGCAAAGGATGTGTTGATTTACTGGTACCTGTAATCGTTCCTCTTGTCCTTACTGGCCATGAAGCAACCACACTATAGGAGACCAGGGGCAGAACAGCCATTGTCTTATGACAGAATCAGACCACCCAGTATTTTAGTCTTTAGAGATGGCCTCTGGGTCAAAAAAGGTGATCATAAATTCTTTCTGTGAAATGGCTGAGAGCCATGGAAGACCACATGTTGGACCCTGACCAGTCTTACTGCCACTTTCCTTCTTTCACAACTTGCATGACATTAAAAAGTGATTGAGGAGGAGGTGGCAGGGACCAACAACTAAACAGTGGAGCTGAAGCATGCATGTGATAAAAATGTGGGGTTTTTTTCAGTCAGTGGAAGTGTCAACACAAGTGCCTGGGTGCATAACATGCATATAGAGTACAATGCACATGGCACAGAAGTAATGACTTGGCACAAGCCATAGTAGCTGTTAAATATACATTAATTTGAACTTGTGCCTCAAACAAGATGCACCACAGAGTGGTTTTATTCAAAGAACATATTCTTACTCAACTAGATTATTTGACTTAGCACACAGACACAAACAACTGCAGAAAAAAATCAATGGAAAGGAAATCAAGGGAAAGAGGAGTTGTTAGGACAGAGCGTGAGGATGAAAAGTAAAAGAAAGAGATTGATGTGCAACCAGTCCACACTCCACTGCCCTCTAATTACTAAGAACACACTATGCTGTTTATCACCTGCTTCTGTGTGTGTTATTTATAGTCATGTGTCTGTGTGCATTTGTGTGTGTTCACGCTTGAGGGTAGTGAAGGTATTTAAGGAAAAACACTGAAAGAACGATGTTGAAGCATAGAATTAGTTGTAGTTGACATTAGTTGGTGCACTGGAGGATTTCATACCAATAAATATCATCTGAATATACAGAAAGAGTGAAGAGAAGTAATGTGCAGACTGAGCATATCTGGTGATCATGTTTTACTGTGTTTTCTGTGGAGAAGTGTTCATTTCTTTAAAGTATAAGGCAGGCATCATTCTGCATTGTTCTTCTTGCCTATCGCTAACTGAACTCATGCCAACATTTCATTCAACTTCAAAGCTTTTGTGTCTTAGATGCACCAGAGAAACCAACAACTTGTGAATTGTACTTTTCAGTTGGCCTCATTGCTCTGCAGCTAACATGACCACCTGTTTCTGCTGTGAACAAACTCATTTGCATCCTTCAGATCAGGAATGATAATGAATGTTGCAGCCACTAAATGACTGATGATTTAATTGATCTGTTAACTGGCCGAGTGGCTGACTGATGGACTGTATGTGACAACTGCACAATCCAAATGTTTTCTGAAGGATGTCATGTAAGTTTGAATCCTCGCTGGAGGAAATGATGACATTGTCCAGCTCCAGCTCGGGAGCCTATTTGACACCTGCCTCTGTGTGTGTGTGTGTGTGTGTGTGTGTGAATGTGCATGTGTGTTTTTGTTCAACTCTAATGGCTGACTGAATCACTCTTCCTCTTTTCTAATAAAAAGCGAATGATTGAAAGGTCATTTTAGATTGAGTCAGAGGGTTTTCTGCACAGGAACTTGTTTGGCCACTTCACTTTCAAAGCCCAGTGTGTGTATGTGTGTGTGTGTGTGTGTGTGGTTGTGTGTGTGCATGTGTGTGTGCAGTGGTATGAATGATTCCTACAAGCCCCTGCTAATCAGACCGCATCACTCATGGTGATATGGTCTGAGTTCATGTACACACACCTTGCTTGCCTAGCAGCATGTCGATAAGAGTTTGCCATGACCTATGAGAACGCATCTTCTGGGCACGCTCAGTGAGCTGCAAAAGAAAACAGAGATCGACCATCTATGTAAGGGCAATAGAGAGACTGCAAATCTGTTTGTGTGTGTTTCAAATGATATATTTCTTTATATTAAGAATGATATCATGCTAGTGTCTCTCCATTAACAAGGCTGAGTGAGCAGCTGCCAGTTTGCCATGATATGCTAATCAGTGATCAACTGTAATTCTGTTTTTTTAATTGTTTCTTGGGACTTTGTTTCTTATTCCTGATGGTTTCTTTTTGCTATTTTTTACTCTTTTCCCTTTCATTTGTGAGTTCAGTTTTTTAATGATGTTAATATTTGGTTTCTTCTGCATTTTACTTTTTAAAAGACTTTTTCAATTTTAAATTGCTATTACACAGAACAGATATCACTATAATATGACAAAATGGAGTGTAGTGTCTGACAATGGCATTTAAAGAGCAACAGAAGGCTGTAGAGGGATGAAGGAGATTTAGGGGGATGAAGCAAGAAAGTGACAGAGAATATTCAATTATACAAAGGCTGTATCAGCAAAATGTTACCGAGACAGAAAAGAGTGTAGAAGATGGAAAGGGAGAGCAGAAGGAAAATTACTTTTGGGTAACCACTTTATCTGTACAACGCCTAACTGAGCATGGAAATAGACAAGGAGGGAAGACAGTGTGCAAGTCAGAAAGAAATAAAGGCAGATTGACAAGGGGGGCTTTGGGGGAGTAGAACTATAATAAGCCAAATAGGAGAAGAGAAAGTGTGTGAGAAAAACATTTGCTTTTAGATGTTTGCCAAAAACATGAATCATGAATCTGTATATAAAACCAAACTAATGTGTATGTAGACAGACATTACCTTACATTACTAGTCAAAGAATTTTCACCTTGTGTCCCAACATGATGCCCATGACAGAAGAACACACATGTAAAAAATGTTTTACTTAATATGCAGGTTTATGCAGAAACATGCTCCAAAGTCTAATCAGATCCTAATCAGATCTAATATAGACCTGTGGTCTATAAAGTTTTTACTGCAGTATGTGTCATTCTTGAGTTTGTTGATCACAACAATGTGAGTCACTCAGCTCGAAAGTCACAGAGCCACAGATGCCAGCATGATGACGACGTTCCACATACCATGTACCATTATGGCAGGACATAAAAAGAATGAGAAACGGGCATAAACAAACTGCTAATACTGCAGTAAAATCAATTCCAATTCAATACCAGGCTGTACCCATAACACAAACACGTTGTTAGATGCTGAACTGGTATAGACTATTGAACTGAAGCTCCATTCGACCATAAAGCTGCTTTTATTCAGCCATTTTTATGCAACTACTATGATAGATTTGCTCAGTATGAATCCAAACCAGCGTTTCAGTGTAGAAAACTATACGGGACTGTCAGAAAACACCAAGAATCTAAAATACAGGAGTGGATGCAGGTTACTGCTTTTAGACCTACATATTGTAGCTTCATTAAACAATGTGGTCACCCCACAGTGTGATGTTCCTGTGGGTGTTTATCCTTAATATCTATACAGACAGACAGAAAATAACCATTAAGAGACCAAAGAGACAGAGCCAGTCATAAAGAGCATATATAAACGTTAGCAGAAACAGGGAGAAACAAAGGGAGAGAGAAATGGCTCCATTCAGATGTAACAGACTGTGTAGGAGCTGCTGAAAGTCAAAAGTGACATAACTCAGGTAGAAAGTTTTGTTTCATAATTTATTACCAAGTGTGTTTCAAACTGTTAAAGTGGAGGAGGCCACTATTCTCTGCACTGACCTTCTACTGTTCATTTATAGTTGGTGATTTGATTTGTTCCAAGCCTTCACCCTGAAAAGGAAACATTTATTATTAATTACACTGAACAAGGTATGAGACCCCCGAGGAAACCACTGGCCCTATCAGAGTGCATTAATGTATGTGTTAACCCACGCTAGTGTATAGTAATTGTGGAACACGCAGCCTGGATCTGATGCATGACTTATGTTTAATGACTTAAATATCAGGCTGTCTTGGAACTTTATACTTAACACCAGAAGGTCAGTACTCAAACTGTCAACAGCATCATTTAATGTGCCAAAACCGTCTGTCATGTTTCGGACTCACTGATTATCAGTCCAGATAAGGACAATTACACCTCACTGAGCTGCAGGACTGAACCATACAGGAGATCCTTCATCCCCACAGCCATCAGTAGAAATGACAATGGAAATGACAATGGACTACTGACTTCTCTCACTACTGGCTTACTAATTAACTACAAGACTACCTGAGTTTCCCTTTGGGATGAATAAAGTTTATCTTGTCTTAATTAAAGCATTGATTTGTAGACATTTTACTGTTATAATGTCTGTTATGACAGAAGACTGATGCATTAAAGCATTTCATCCTAAATGGCATATTACAAAACAAGGCAATTTACCCTTTGGTGAAATTAAAGCATTTTCTTTTTCTACATTTTTGTTTTCAAAGTCACAAGAACAAACTCAGGTTTTTGGACACTTTGTCGAAATAGATACATTAAATTATTATTGTCAATAACTTTTGAGCCCTCTTATTGGGATGGAGACAGAGCTGTTGGGTTGGTTTGAACTCTCACAATAGTATGCAATGAGCGAATGACCTGGCTGAAATCAATAAGAGACCATGGCTTCTACTGGGATTTACCCAGACATTATGTTTCATGGAAGCACTAGGTGGTCATTTATTCATTTATTAGACTTATTTATAAATAGAGCAGTGCAGCAGCCAGCTATACACAGAAGAGTGCATAGATTGCTGATCTGAATCTTTCTGCTGGAGTGAAAGGAAGCAGCAGAGACAATCCTTTAACCCTTTGGACTTGAGGTCAGTACAGTGAGTGAATAATAGCCCTTTATCCCTGCAGGGCCAAGCTGATCTTATGAAATGCATGATAGAGTCAAAATGTATCCTTTTCATTATGTAAAGCTACTATTATAGTTTTATTTGACAAATTCTTTGATGTCTTCGTTACACATGGTATTATTTAAACAGATTGTCAAAAGACCAGATTTTAAACATTTAATAATTGGTTTTTGCAAAGGACATTAGTCTTTGGTGTCTGCAGCCATGATAGCAGCTCTAGGTACAGCAGTCTGCACAATAGCAACATTCTGATGTTAAGCTGGAATAATGTTTACCCTGTGAACCATCTCAGTTTGATGGGCTATGACATTGGGCTGTGGCAGAGGAGGAGTCAGACTTTGATAATGACATGGCTGTAACTTTGAAGAGGCCCACTGGATGTGTCTAACTCAGTCACACCCCGATGCAGAACACCATGCTGATGCTCTCATCTTTAACTTTTCTATTTCTTCACTCTTTCTGCCCCAGGGGAGGATGACGATGATGAGGAGTGTGGGGAGGAGAAGCTGCCATCATGTTTTGACTACGTCATGCACTTCCTCACTGTCTTCTGGAAGGTTCTGTTTGCTTTCGTCCCACCCACAGAGTACTGGAACGGCTGGGCCTGCTTCGTCGTCTCCATCTGCATGATCGGACTGCTCACCGCCGTCATTGGTATCAATATACAATTTTAACATACGTGACACTTTATTTAAATAGTTAAATATTAACAATTAACAATGAATATTGTTTTAGGACTATTTGGTTGCTGATAGTCACTGAATGACCTAAAAAAAAAAAAACTGTAGTCACTCTAACACTGTCCCGCACAGTTTGACATTTGTATGGAAAAAATACTTCAAAAGTCATTTTTTATTCATGATGTATTAGACAGTAGTATAATGATGGGGATGATGTGACTTTTATATTACTACAGGGGACCTTGCCTCTCATTTTGGCTGCACAGTGGGTCTGAAAGACTCAGTGACAGCAGTGGTATTTGTTGCACTAGGAACCTCTGTACCAGGTGAGCATGTGTAGATCCAGACACTCTTTAAATGCATGCATGTGAGCTCTGATATTGATTCTATGCTGCTGCTGTTTTAATTCTCTTAAATATCCTGTTATTGGACTTTCTGCCAGCTTTAATCGAAGACCTTTCTCTCTCCACATTTGGTATTTATCTTCATCAGGGCTTTAAGGGAATAAAATACCCACAGGTCTTCAAATTAGGAATAGATTTGTGTTCATCAGAGATTTCTTTTAGGGAGTAAAACTTTTTTTTCATTTTCACTTTGTTGTTTCAGTTTTAACTACTTGGATTTTTTTCTCCACAGAGAAGAAATGTAGTTGTTTTTAGTTTGGTTTCTGAATTAGTCAACTAGTCCAGTCATTGTTTTGGTTGACTCAAAAAGTTGAGCTTTTATGGTTGTTTAATGACAGACAATTGGCCATTAGTCATTTTTCATTACTAGAAAATGATTGTTACATCACTTGCATCGTGATCACATTCATAGTCTTCGTCCCTAATAAGCACTGCATTGTAAGTGGTTTTCTGCACGAATTAAACTGAATCATCAGCCTTTCTTTCCGCAAATTAATTTCGATTTTACATTTTTTTTAAATTGAACAACCATGAACAACCAAAGGAAAAAATAGCACAGATAGAAAGAATGCATACAGTTTTCCCTCCTGTCACACAGTTTGTTTGCCACCATGAATGACCAGGTGGTTTCCAGTCTTGCCAATGTCTTTTTATATGTGGGAGTCTGCACACAGCAGCATGGATCATCCACTAAATGTGACTGATAACCAATGACTGGCAGTGGCCAGACAACATATATTTTAACCTTGACACACACACACACACACACACACAAACAAACCACACCTGCAGACATACAGCATATGCTTGACACTGGATTTATAATGTGCAGACACATAAACAACCCTGCAACTTCAATTACTTTGATGCACAGACCTGGAACATATTAAAGCTTGCACCCACATGGATGCACTTGCACACACTCACCTGTAAGTATCATGTGTAACAGCATATGACTGTCATGTCAGGCTCAGAGGGTCTCTGGGTGGGAGCAGTGGGATAAAACTGATGTATTACATACTATTTCACACATGCATATGGGCATGCACATATACAATCATATGTACACATACAGTACACACGAAGTAACATTTGCACACACAAGCAGCACACACCACACAGAATTACACACACACATGTATGCACAATGGGTAGAGCTACGCGATAGAAACAAAAGTGCTTCAGCTTTTCTCAGCTTTATTAACTGAACGTCCTGTGGCACACACCCACACACACCCACACACGCATACACACACAGAAACCTAACCCTAAACCCCAGCTCTGTGGCTATTACAGTTAATAAAACCCATCTTGTGCTGTGGTTCCATGATGATTAACCTCATTTATCATGGTTAGCCAAGGTAACACAGACACACAGATAATAACACATAGAAAATAACAGGAGTAGAGCTTTGTACAAAAAATGTACTGTATATATAAATTGTCCTGTGTGTCATTTCATGTTGGTCTCAGAAAATTAATAAATACATTTATGTGATGAAAAGTGCATCATTCTGGACTTAGTGTGATTAAAAAAACTTTTATGGTTAAACAGCTTTAAATATCTTTAGGTTTTGGACGATTAGGAAAGCAAAACAAACAAATGGGACATGTCATTTATTTTGACGTATTAATCTATATTCAGATAATCATTAGATACAGGCCTAAATACAAATACTAGAATGTTGGCTCATTCTCTGATTTCTGGCATTGGAAGATGATGTTCACAAGTATTGATTAGACCTTCCTCAGTAAAAATAACAATGTCAGAAATTCTGTGTTTTGGAATTTCTCTTCATCAGCTACTTTTGTATGTTAAGCATCTCTGTATGCTCCATGACAAGATATCACAAGAACTAAGTGCATGATTTCCCTGAAATCTCCTGTGGACATTCCTGTTCCCCATGAGATGAAGCCTCATACCCCTGAGCTTTCATGCTATATTGTCATGACCACATTAATGCACCTCTGTGAGTCTTTCCATTTTAAGAGGCAAAGGGAAAGAGGAGAGAGGAAGGTGAGGTGGAGTGGGAGGACATAGAGGATGAGGTTGAAAGATGAGAGACAGACTACGATTGATTGACAGAGGGAGAAGAAAAGGGCAAAAAACTCTCCAGGGAGATATAATCTCACAGAAGGAGCTGGAGAATGAAACCTGTTTCACACACACACAAATACACACTCAACATGCAAGCACCCACACGCTCACCCACTTAATCAGGCTCACAAGCATCCAAAGACCAAGTGATGCACATACACATGCCTTTGCCAGCTGGCGGAGGCATGGCATCAGATTGGACCCAGGTGGCGTCATTCAATGACACACAGACACAGTGTATATGCATGCACTGCACACAGAAACACACACACACACACACACACACAGGCAGCAGGCACACATAAAGCCTCTTTACACACATAGAGTTAAGACCAGCAGGCCTGCCCTTGAAACTTTAAGGTATAGTATATGGGAAAATGTATTTTTACTGGGCTTGTTCCTTGGCCCATTGCCTATTCTACCTTCCCACCTCCTCCCCTTCTCTCCTCTTTCCAGTCCTCCCATCATCCTTTTTTCCAGAGCCAGTCTGGCTGCCACTTCAAAAAAAACCTTCCTTTCATTTTTCTCTGTTTCACATTCACATCCTTGCTTTTTCTGTAAGTTTTTGTCTACTGTAGCTATTTCTTGCAGATAAAAGCATGAGGGCAGAAATCACTAATGAAGAGAAGATGGCCAGAAAATTTGTGAGAAAAGAGTGCTAACTGACCATCAGAGCCTTTTGTTGTGCTTTGGCAGAGCATCCTCTGGTCTTTTCAGTAGAACAAGTAACTGCTATATTTTGGCAAGTATGAAGCCAAGTGAAATTTTTGGAACTAAGCAGCACAATGCTGTTTAGTTGTCAGGCCAGGATTTGTTTGCCCGTGCAAACTGAGATGGAGCCTTGTAAATTATTGATCATGGACCAAATTGGACTCATGCTGGCTGTTAGTGACACAACACTAACAGGATTAAAGAGTGGGGTTTCTAACTTAAGGTTTTCTAGTTAAATGTGGAAAACAGGACACTGTTGAGTATTAGTAACTATAAGTGTTGTGCATTCATCAACATCGTCCTCTGTTACTGTAACTCACAAATGACTGTATGTCGAGGTCGTGAATTGAGCAATATACAGTACCTGTCTTATACTGACTAACACATTAACATTAGTCAGTGAAAACCATTGTGACTTTTCCAAGGCCTTGTCATTTCCTTGGCAGCTTTGACTTTCTTAATATCCTGTAGTGAATGGAATGACAACAGTTATATAAGAGTAGCTAGAGTTTGGTCTGATGGCTGTGGAAGGCAAAAGGCCAAGGTTGTCACTAAAATCAAGATTTTGATTCTTCTTCTAATCAGCTAAGTGGTCAGGACAAGCTCTTAATTAATTCAAATCTGGCACGAGAGAAAGGTCATTGTTTTAGTTTTTGCATAGAGTGCACAAATCTAATCTGCCTCCTTCCTCTTCTCTCTCCGCCCAGATACGTTTGCCAGTAAGGTAGCTGCTATCCAGGATCAGTATGCAGATGCATCCATTGGTAATGTGACAGGCTCCAATGCTGTCAATGTTTTCCTGGGTATCGGGGTGAGTACCAGCTTATCTAGAGACTGCCTGGATGGTTAATAAATGCAGTGGTATCATCTATTTGCAATAACTGCTGCAGTATTTTATGTGTTGGTCTTTAATGCTGCATGAAGCTGCCACTGCTTGTGTTTGATTGACAAGTGGTGTGATCCATCACAGCCATCTGTCACACTTAATAAAGTCCATGTTTGTTGTTTCTTCCACTGTCATTAAATTTGATTCTGATGATGCTTGACAGGTGGCATGGTCCATCGCTGCCATCTACCACAACAGCAAGGGGGAGGAGTTTAAGGTGGACCCTGGCACACTGGCCTTCTCTGTCACACTTTTCACCATCTTTGCCTTTATCTCCGTCGCCACACTGATGTACCGACGGCGGCCAGAGATTGGTGGAGAACTGGGTGGGCCCCGGACTGCGAAGGCCCTGACCACCATGCTGTTCGTTAGCCTGTGGCTCCTCTACATCCTCTTCTCCTCACTGGAGGCTTACTGCCACATCCAGGGCTTCTAGGATGATGGGAGATGACGAAGAGAAGAGTGAGACAGAGGAACAACATGGAGGAAGAAACCAAGGGGAGGTGGATGAATGGATGGTTTTGCAAAATAAGGCTCTCTCGTTGATATATTACTCCCTCCCTTTACACAGTAGATTGAATGACAGCTGAATAGATGAATGTACAGATGAAGGATTGGAGGACGCACTAAAGCATCTAAAAACACAAGTATGCATGCATGGAAGGACGACGTCAAACCGGAGAATCATATGAGCCCAAGAAATATTTTAGAAGATGGAAAAATAACAGAAGAAGGAATACATTTTTTGTGTCAATGTATAAATTCAAACTAGTCAAGTTGTCTTAAACCTACCCATGTTTCAAATACATAAAACTATTTGCTAAAGTCTCAAACAGACATACACACAGTACTAAACACATGCAGTGTGTTACAGCTGGTTTTATCATATAGAAATCAGAATGTGTTATAACAAGATAAGGACCAAGAGGTTAAAACGACACACCATGACAGATCCTAGGATGTGTGGCTTCAACAGCAACAATCCCAGTAATCCCCTACGAGTTAGAACAGTGTTATTCCTGCATCCAGCTACAGTAACAGGCGCAAGGGAGACAGAAAAAGACAAGATGACTATGAGTTTGTACATGCATGACCAGATACTGATAAACCCAATCAGAAGAACCCGGATATATTGTTACAGCTGTTTAATGACAACAAACTGTGAGTGCTAGTGTGTGAGTGTGTGTTCCTGTGCTTGTGTGTTGTGGGAAGATGGTTAAGTACTGTGAAAAAAAAACGCCTCTTGATTTGCTGTTGCTGCGTGAGATGTAATATGCTTTCGTATTTGAGGTCTTTTTGACTCTCACTCTCCCAGTGTGTAGAAATGCTCAGTAAGACTCTTCTGTTGGAGGGCATGTTCAGTGAAGCGAAAGGTTTCGAACGTCTGGTTTAGAAATGTAAATACAATGAGCTGAACTATTTTCCTTCTGAATGTCTTGGTTACACCGTGCTCTCCTGAACAGGCCCTCTTTCTGTTGCTCTATACTGTAGATGTAAATGATTTAAGGTCTAATTTGAATCAAGAGGGGGTTAGTGTGCTTTTACCTTTAATAAGGCCATGTCTGAGAAGACAAAATGGTCACTCTACCGTTTAAAACTGTTAGAGAAACTATTATCATTGCATAAATATCTAGGTTAATCTTACGTGTGTTTGTTTTTGTTTGCTTTTAACTGTGGAATTCTGTAACCTGGTTTTCCACCAATGAGATCGCAGCCATTATGTGTCAATAAAAACATTGCAATAGGTTTTGAGAACATAGGTACCGCCCTCTGTGAAACCTCATAGGCCCTTTCTTCAATACCTATGCCACTTTCCCCTTGGTTTGCTCAACAGCTTCGGTCATTACCCCTGTGTGTCTTAAGCACCTCCCCTTGGCTGGTCAGTGGACCAATCAAAATCCTCAAGGGCTTTGTAAGAAACAACCACTAATTCCTAACCCTGACCCTTGATTTATATTTCTTCACATAGATTAGTCTTTAGGTAGCTATTTAACAATGATTTGTATTCTTTAACACCTTACACATCAACTACTCTGTTGTTAGGTCCTTGTGTCAGTGTGGCTTTGAAAAAAAAAGAAAAAAACACTAAAACAAGACCATGAAATAAAAATGATACAGCTTCATTTAGTGCAGACACAGGCAGGCCAAATATCTAGAGTTACCCAAATATTAGAAAAAAATGGCCCAGTGATCCAAAGACAAGGTTTAACCTTTCTTAGTGGGATTTTTTCCCAGTTGAATAAAAAGAGTGCTTATAAATTGCAGTGAGCCTAATACCTTCATTCCCAGGGTACCTCCAGTTTGATTATGCTTGTATACACTGACCTTCAGGTGTGTGCATTGTAAAGGTCTTAATGCAAAGGAAGTAATGAATTTATATTATTTCTTTACTGAAAGCCCATCATATATTGTGTATGATTTACTGCTTCACACTGCAGATTTCAGCAACTAGTGTTCACTCTTAACTGGGGAGCCATCACACTGATCACACATTAAGAATAGTTGGCAAGTTCTTGCTTTGTTGTACAACAGCAGACCTGTAGGGATATCTTGCATAGGGTACATTTAATCTCAGACAGCTTTTGTTTGACAAGCTCAGAGGTTTGGGAAAAACAGCATTGAACGTTGATATAATGATATATGAAAATAAAATATAGAAATCCTATTATTAACTGGGCATATGATAGAATACACATATTCCTAAAAACCTCTGGGCTCAGTATCACAAAGTGAGTTCAGCTTAACCAGACCCTCTTTGGGCTGCACTGGTGATCAGACAGGTGACTGTTCATTAACAGAATGAGAGGAGCCTGTTTAATGTGTGATCATATATTTAATCTAGATTATACATTATTTGATTGGCTATATAAAACAATTTCCATAAGGTCTCATCCAAATTCACTGCGATGAGACAAGAATCAAAACATTTCAGCATAATTATCCAGCATTAACTTTTAATTATTGAAATCTATGTGGTCAAATTGTTTATAGCGTTATGTCAAAAGTTGATGCTCATTTGCTGTGTGGCATAACTCACCAGTCTGGTCTAGTCCAATCAAAAATGAACTATTGATTACTGTGTAACTGCCTAATCCAATGCTCTCACTTTATGATACAGCTTCTACAAAACATGAGTTTCAGGACACTAGCTGTGAAGCATCACCTTAGCAACATCCAAGCTTCTCTGAAAGTCCTCGTCAAGTACTCAGCTACCTAGCAAACATATATCACTGTCATCAACACCAGAATATAAAACTTTCCGGTGAGCGCTCAAATCCACCTCATTTAGCTAGATGACAAACTGACATTATTAGATACTAACTGCCTTCCAGTCAAATACAGACAAGAAATAAATCTTGAAAATATTTCTGTATTTTTGCCCAAACCTAACACATGTAAGTGCCCGAAGAGCCCGTCCTGAAATATGTGGAGAATATAAATCTTCAAGCCTATCTAGACTGTCAGAGAGGTTTACACTTCAGACTGTTACTACTTTTACTCGTCCAGCTGAACCAGAGCTCTCCGCATACATGAAACTTTGCTGTTTATGTAGACATTATAAAAGTCCATCGTTTGATAAATGGCACTATACTGTAAGCGTCTGAATTGGCCAGAATTTTCCTGCTGATTTTGTGTTTTTTACTTGATGTATAATATAATAAGTACTATTTTAAATGCCATGTGTAAAGTAAGTAGGCTGAGCTAGCTGTAATCCATTTAAAACTTGGCAACAGTCTGGTTGCAGACAGCTCTTTTAGAGAGTACAGCTGAGCAGAGCCCTGGATTGGATGAGTTTGGCAAATCCAGTGTATCTTGAGGATACCAATTTAAATGTTCTAAATTTTGTAAAATCAGATTTACCAAATGATACAGTTGTAGTAGAGAACTGCTCTGGCAAGACTGAATGAAAGTTTCAGTAGGTGATGCTACACAGAGGACCAGCAACATGCTCTGCAAACCGAGATCAGGCCAAATGATGATAAATGCTGATAAATGCTGACTTTTGTTTGTTTGCATACACTGTAAGAACACATTTTCCTTTCCTTGACAGCTGACGTGAAGTATAAATGTTACATTAGTTGCATTTGCCAAACTCTGCACAATGTAGGGCTCCTTTTTTAGAGTAGTTGTTCTCATGTGAAGGCCTTGGAGTGGCAGTTTACCCCTGTTTTGCGAAAGGGAACTCTTTCTATGAGGAAATTAATATTTGCAGTCCGATCTGTGAAGGGTTTTCTAACCAATGGATCTTTCTAAAAATATGAAATATTCATATTTCATTACCACTCTGAAAAGAGGAAAGGGACACTTTGATGTTGTTTTAAATCTAAATTTAAATTTTAGACTCTTTTTAATTAAATTTGTATGCTCTTGTCTCTTCATTGGCATGGAGCTGAAGGTGTATACACTGTATAAAGTTATGCTAACTTGTGCAAAAACAGAAATAACATTGTGGAAAGTTTGCATCACTTTTTCAGTAACCTGAGCGGGCTATAAATGATCATTGATATTGTTCAATTATGTTGGATTTACTTAAAACGTTCCTGCTTGATTTGTCAGTGTGAGCTTCTGCAGGAGTGAAATGCTTGCAGTAATTTATTTATTGGCATCAAATTAGTTTGTTGCACAATTTTTCCAGAAGCTAACATTTTTTCAGCTATGCGAAGTTAGCTTCTTTGCTACACAGGCTTTCTCTCTCAGTGTAGTCACCTTGACTCAAAAGCCAGTCTGACATGAAGCTAAAGGCAGATCAGCAACAGCTGTTTGAAGGGTTTGGACTGATGTTGGGGAGAGAAACAGCTGTGACAAGTACGTTTGCCCGCTTTACCTGCCACGATTGTAAGTACCCAACCAGGTACATTCTCTTCTAAAGCAACTTTTCCAGACAAAGAAAAGCTAATTCACTTGAATTTAGCTTCTTGTCTTGGTATGGACTTTTGAAGTTTGAAGGGTCAAAGGTTAGCCAGGCCACCGCTGTATATATAACCCTAAGAGCAAGCAAGGAAGCAAGTAGAAAAACCAGCTGTAGACTGTAGTATAGTTTAGTTTTTATTCTTGTGTAGTGAGATTTGAAGAGGTGGGCAGGGTTTTAAATGAAGAAGAACATTACACTGGTTCTTTTTACTCATGTTTAACAGCTACTATGTTGTTTTGTTAGCAAAGTTGCTTCTGATGTAAACGACAACAGAGATTTTGTTTTTTGACTCTGATGTACACAATAATAATGTTGTACCTGTAAAAAAAAATGCAATGGTGTTGAATCAGTTGTGAACCATTAGCAATGTTGCTTCTAACGTAAAGGTGATGATGCAGTTTCGCTGCCTCGTTCTTAACTGACCGTCAGACAGACTGAGAAATAAATAAATGCAACACCAAACAGACAGACAAAGGAATGAAAGAAAGGACAAAGAGCCCTGCTGGTAGACGCTGAGCGACGTCATGAGACGTTGTCACAGTGACTAATGTACTGTTGGAAAAAAACATTGCCAGAGCTATTCTCTACATTTAAAGCAACTACAACACAATGTAAAAGGATGATGATTAAGAGAGGAAGGAGGAGAAGGAAGTCGGGGAGGAAGAAGGTGAAAACAAAAAGAAAAAAAAAGATGAAGTTACAGCCATACATTGATTTCTGGGTCAGCGGGATTGAAATGGACTTCTCCTGCCCAGCATGTGTATTGTTATGGTGTCTATCTGTCCCTCTGTGTCTCTTCCCCCTCCTTCTCTGTCTTTCTTTCTCAGTCTTTCTGCTGCCAAAGTAACCAAAAGCGGCAGCAAACCTTTTGTTCTGTCTTTTCTTCCCAAATCCCTTTTTACCCTCTGTCTCCCTATGCCATGTTTTCCATACTTTGGAATGTCAATGTGCTACTTGTTGACACTGTGCATGAATGATAACATGTCTGTATATAGTTATAGAGAATTGTATCCCATTCCCCTGGTGTTGATAAAAATGGTTTGAATGTTGTACAGATTCAGGTTTTCTGTTTATTCTGCTCAGTTACAATTTGAACATACATAGAGCTAACGACAGTATGTTTTTAATTTAAATGAAGGAAACATCATCTTTTGTTTTGAAGTAATTTGCACATTACTGATGAATTAATTAGGTGTGTTATTTGTTAAAAAGGCAATATCTGCCGTTATTGAATGAGAGATGAGATCTTAAAGGAGTTATATATCTTAAATAATGTACACAGGAGTTGCATGGGTTATTTGTACAAAAACAGACACTGCTTGCTACTTCTAATACCGTGGCTGTATTCTCTGACAGAGGGTGAGGAATATTATATGTACATCTAAAGGTTATTTTGTCATTAAATAATAGTAATATTGTGTATATACTGTACAGTGTTATAAGTGAGGTGGACTATATGGCCATCACACTAACCATAGAGTTAATTCTACATATTTATTTAAAGGAAACACTCACTACACTCAAAAATGACATATATTGCCTTTTTGGAGAAATTGTAGTTTGCATAAAGCTTGTTTGTCTATCTCTGCATCACTTTTTCTTCTCATTCATCTTCTTTCTTTTTCTCTGGCTGGTTTATTTTATTATTCCTTCCGACAGTCTCCCTGTGCTCTTTTATTTTTCTATTGAAGAGGGCGTTTCAGACGGGCTTTTGTCCGTCTCTTTACTGTTTGATTCTGACTCAGACTGTCACTTTCTCTGTTTGTATCTCAGTCTGACAAATGTCTGGCTGCTTATCCCACTGAACAGCATCTTTAGACCTGTTTGTACTCTCCTATATTCTACCAGTCCTCTTACATGTATATTCATCTGTAGCTACGTACAGTACACCTGCCTCTGTCCCCATCTCTCAACATATTACATGTTTGTATGTGAGTCACAGTCAGAACCACTATTCCCTTTATATTGGTCTCTGCCACCTTTCTTTCCTTAATCCTCCTTTTTTCCACTTATTTTTTTCCATTTTTATAATTCTGTTTCTCTCCATCCATCCTTGCTCTCTTTCTCTGTACTTTTCGCTCTCATGGTGTAGTCAGAAATTTTGTCAAGGTTAATTTAATGTCTTTAAAATTGAACAATGACCACAAAACTAACAATGTTGGTAATGACAATATATGTATATATATATGTATATGTATATATATATAGATATATATATATCTTTTTTTTGCCACTGTCCTGTGTGTGTGCTTGCATTGTTAATTTTATTTAGTTTTTATTAATTTTTGTTGATCACCGACTTATAGGAGGAAAGTTGTTGTAGGTGTGTTGCCACTAACTATGACTGCTCTCCATGGTTCATGGTACTTCTGACAAAACCAATAAAATCAAGTTTGGGATACCCTGTTTCAGAGAGCTTGTGAGTCCACTGCCTTTCTAGTGTGTGTGTGTGTGTGTGTGTGTGTACACTCTTGTTTTTCTATTCCAGTGGGGACCAACACCTGACATATTACCGGTGAGAACCGGTTTTCCCCATGGGGACCAAATCTCGGTCCTAACAGGCACAAGCATTGCAATCAATAGAAAACAGCCTCCTGATATGCCTATTGCAATTTTTTTTTAAAGAAAATTGGACCCCAGAGGGCTCCGGACATTTGTGTTTCGCAGAGTGCCCTTAGTGGTCATGAATAGTATTACAAGTGTGTGAATTTGCACTGATGGGGCCCATTTTCCTGACCAAGTGTAAAAGTGTGCATATGAGAAAACTTTATATTTAATGAAAATTATTATAGTTTGTGCACTTTATATGAAAAACCACTTCATGATATGAAATTATTTTGCATAAAATCAGCAAGGGGACCCATGTAATCACTATTATTTCATTTTAAAGCAGATTAAAACCACATTTTAAAATTATAAATAAAATATATATATATATATATATTTTTTTTTTTTTTTTTTTTATGTGTGTATATATATATATATATAAAAATTTCCCGTCTCACCCCTATGGGTGGTGTGTGTCTTCCTCAATCTAGGGTCCTCTACCAGAGGCCTGGGAGTTTGAGGGTTTTTCGCAGTATCTTAGCTGTTCCTAGCACTGCGCTCTTCTGGACTGAGATCTTTGATGTTGTTCCTGGGATCTGTTGGAGCCACTCTCCCAGTTTGGGTGCCGATTACCACGGGGACCACTGTTGCCTTCACCTTCCACATCCTTTCTAGCTCTTCTTTAAGCCCTTGGTATTTCTCCAGCTTCTCGTGTTCCTTCTTTCTGATGTTGCTGTCACTTGGGATCGCTACATCTACCACTACGGCTTTCTTCTGTTGTTTGTCCACCACTACTATGTCCGGTTGGTTAGCCATCACCTGTTTGTCGGTCTGTATCTGGAAGTCCCACAGGATCTTAGCTCGGTCAGTCTCCCTCACCTTTGGAGGCGTGTCCCATTTTGACCTTGGGACCTCCAGCCCATACTCAGCACAGATGTTCCTGTACACTATGCCGGCCACTTGGTTATGGCGTATATATATATGTATATATATATATATATATAAGGGATGTATGGATATAATTGTTAAATTAACCTAAAGCAACAATTAGTATTTAAAATTACATGATAATTATATAATGATAAATAATATTTTTATGAAAATTGCTCAATCTCCCAGCCAAGTTACTCCCATACCTAGGGAATATGTGGGTGGCCGGAGGCTGAAGTGGAACAGCTGCGGCTTATGTAGTGTGCTGACTGTGCCCACAGGTTAGGACTGACTTATGTATGGACTACATTCAAAATGATGAATTATTTTGGCATTGTTATAGCTGTGATACAACTTTTAATATACAGCACAAGCATAGACCCATATCATGTATAATTTTCCTATGTCCTATGTCCCCTCCACTCCCCCCAGTGTCAAAACACCAGACCAGCTGCTGTTGCCTGACCAAGTATTTTTTGCCTCGGAAGAAAATCAAAACCTGGAGCAGAGTGAGACAGAGGAGTAGGTGGAAAATGCTGAGGAGCAGAGAAGATACTGCCGGCACAGGTTGTAACAGTGACAGTTCTTTGAAAGCCACAGATGGATGCACAGTACAGTGCACTGCAGTATATAGCATGTATGTATTTATAGCATGTCTGGTACAATTTATGCATGAAAAATTCTAAGAAGAAAAATTTGTCAAAAAAAGGATCCTTTTCAGTCTTATGATTTGCTATCCAGTGTAGAATATTAAGAGGTGCGCAGCAGTTAGAAGAAAATGAATGCATTTCAATATGCTGTGGATGTATTGTGTAGGTGAAATATGATGAGCTGCTGCAGTGATGCCAGTAAGCAACAGATAAACTCAGCCATAAAGCTGTTCAGACATCCAACAGCCCCTTTGCGAGTATCCAGACCTGTCGACGTCTGTCCATCTCAGCTGCTCTATCCAATCTGACAGTGGTTCTGAAAGATGGCCAGAAGTATTTTTCAGAGTCCAGTCGTATTTTATTAGATGAGACTTATTTTTCATAGACCAGTTGTATTTTTCTCAGACCAGTCGTATTTTATTGGACCAGATGTATTTTTCAAAGTCTAGTTGTATTTTTCATACACCAATCATATTTTATTGGATGAGATGTATTTTTCTGAGACCATTCCTATTTTATTGGATCAGATGTATTTTTCTGATACCAGTCGTGTTTTCTTGAACCAGTTGTATTTTATTGGATCAGTTGTATTTTATTGGATCAGTCGTATTTTATTGGACCAGTCATATATTTCAGAGTCCAGACGTATTTTTCTGAGACCAGTTGTATTTTATTGAACCAGTCGTATTTTTCTGAGAACAGTCATATTTTTCAGAGCGTAGATGTATTTTTCAGAGTCCAGTCGCATTTTTTAGATACCACATATATTTTTCAGGACAAGATGTATTTTGCAGAGACTAGATGTATTTTTCTTGACCAGACGTATTTTTCACTACCAGATGTATTTTCCTTGACCTGATGTATTTTTCAGTCATAAGAATTTATCAGAGACAAGTTGTATTTTTGTTGGCTAGTCGTACTTTTCAGGACCAGATGGATTTTTCAGAGACCAGATGTATTTTCCTTGACCTGATGTATTTTTCAGTCATCATAAGTATTTATCAGAGACAAGTTGTATTTTTGTTGGCTAGTCGTACTTTTCAGGACCTGATGTATTTTTCAGAGATCAGAAAAGTAAGTCAATTCTATGATGAAGCTTGAGGTTATATTCCATTTCTCAGGGGCGTGTGCGTAATTACCTGGCTCACCTCACATTATTTCCATATGAATAGTGCGCTCAGTGCAAAATGGGATCACATTAGCTATAATGAGGTGAGACAGGAGAAACTGTACTGCTCCTTACTTTCATATGGATTACATAAAAAGAGATTATTTGCTTTCAACTTGAATTGTTTCATTTAAAAGGAGACATTTTAAGCTTTCTATGCATATATTTCTCATGTCTTTGAGGCAAGTATTTGCTGAGATTCAGGTTGTTTTACTTACATGTCTGTGAAGAGAGGTGACAGAGAGAGAAGACAGAAAGCCCTGTCTGCCTTCTTTATTTTATAAAAGCATTGCGTTTTGTTATGTGTGTATACAAATAAAATATTCAATGATTGCTAACGGATTTAAATTGGTTTAATTTTGTTTTTTTTCCTGTGTTTTCTTAGAAACCTCAAAGAGGAGGAGCTGGTCCCATGAAGAAGTTCAAGGCTGTAGAAAAGACTGGCTGTCCTTAGTCTGGCAAAGTAGCAGGAAAGTCACACTGTGTTGCCTGTATCAAGGCTTCTTCAGTGGCACTGAGAAACAGAACTTGGAAAGCCATTAAGTTATATATTAAAAATCGCATCACTGCTGTTCGCCGTGAAAGTGCAAGGAGGAAATGAACATGCGCTTAATTATATATTATACATATTGTGCTTTGCACTTTTCATTTGTTTGAAGCCTCATTGTTAAAATGTTAAAGGCATTTGGCATTTTTTTCAGTGTTCGGAAGCTGAAAGAATGTGGACAAAATTCTGATTTTATTTTATTACAAACATACAAATGTTTATACAAATGTCATGAGAAATGTGGTCCAGAACACATACATACATACTGTGGGAATGCAGACACACTCTGTGACTAGTATTGCAGTATAGTGTAATCCTATATGTTTAGACACGTGACAGGGTCACCGCTCTTCACTATGTCTTTACTTTGAGGGAAGGTAAAGGGAATAACAACTCCGTATATGGTAATGGTCCGAATTCCTTTTGTGGAAAAGTACTGCCATGTAGGGCGGTGACCAAGTTACAAGGTATATACATTCTATAGATTTCGCCTAGAGCTCAGATCTCTCCGTGTGTCCCATGAGGGTTGATCTCCAGAGCGCTCTGTATAGTTTGAATAAAACCTATAATCAGCTGAACCACCCCAGCCGCCTCTGTGTACTTCCTCATCAACGGACCTGGGTAAAACGTGAGTATTCAACAATACATAACATGGCTGGTCCCCTGCAGGGGCCAAAAGTCAAGTATGGTGCCCATGGGGCAGCAGAAGTCAGGTTAAAATTTTATGGTGAGTATTTCCATTTTTTAAGGCATTTTCATCATTACATCCCATCTATAATGAAAAGCTTTAATATGAAAGTAGAGTTAATATGCAAATGTTAATTAGCATTTAGTGAACGTAAATGAGAACTTTTTTTTCTGATCTCGCTCTCTCCAGCTATCTGTTACTCAGCTTCCCATGCAAACATGCATCCATTATGTTTTCCATGTTCAGACTGTCGATGATGAAAATGGCATTTGTCTGAATGGCTGACATCTCATTAACTGTCATCTGCATTGTTCTGTCATTGTGTCAGAGATGTAAGCGATGGCTGCGTCAGTGTTGATTAATTCCGTTTGTTTTCCCGTCATCCTATGAAAAAATAATGAAATTGCACTGCATTTGCTACTGCTTTTGCCTTTAACTCATATGTTCGCCAATCTTTCTTTGTCAGAAAATTAAGAAGAGATAAATTATTAATTTGTGTTAAAAGAAAAGCTCATTGTGACCTACTAAAGGGCTGAACATTACAGAGAATTAAACATTTGACTAATGGGCTAATTAAATCTGCTGAATTGTAGCAGATTTAAATAAATTGAAGAGTAAAATGAAGTTCGCTGCTTTAGTTCTGAGCACCTTTTGCATCATGTAGCTTATTTTACTGTATTTTTGCAACCTTATTCTCAACATTCTCCAGTAGTTTATGTTGTGCATGAGTACAGCAGATAACATATTTTACTTTGTGCTCAAGTGTAGTCAGTTTAACACAAGGAGCAGCTGATTTGGAGAAATTTGTTGAGAATTGTTGGGACTAATTATTTTGACATGTTACAGAAAAAAAGGTTTTTAAAGGTAAATTAATTGAGCAATAGCTAATTTAATTCACTGTCAGCTATTTCATCCATGCCTCACAATCAGTAGCTCAGCTGTGTGGCTACCTGCTTACTAGTAAAATCCAGTGATATTCATGTGAACAGCATAGTCATTAAACAGGACACTTCTCACTTACTTTATTAAGCTGGTATGCTTGTGGGGCATTAGTTCTCCAGCAGGATCCTCATTCTGATCCAGAATCTCAACTCCAAATGTTACAAAAGGGTCACTCCTCTATGCAAAGCTCAAATTGGCTAAAATTGGTGTTATTGCAGATGGAATGAAAGAGAAATAACTTCATCAACCGTTTCAAGTCTAACACAGTTGAGGATGAATGTTGATAAAATCTGGAAAGGTTTTAAAGAAAATGCAAATGGTGTGCATATGGAAGGAAAGTTGCACAGATGGTCAGTAAAAACACACGTCTGACTTATAGATGAGCTGTGTTTGGTTCTTCTTCTCCTCCTGTGCTCTTACAATGATGGATTGTGCTCATTCTCTGGGTGCAGAGTGATGGATTCTTCCCATTTCTATTAAATCCTCTTCATGCTTTGAGAAGTTTTGTGTTGTTTATTTTAAACAGCTTTGTTTAGTACAGGGGTGAGCCTGCTTGTTCCCAGCTATTCCTGTCCTACCCACTGCTGAACACACCTGATCCAGGTGATCAGCAGTGGGTAGGACAGGAATAGCAGCATTTGTGCAATAGAAATGCAAGACTTTGGTGAGATTTTTTGATGATGTTTATTGCTCGCAGAAGATGTATGTCTGAGTAAGGCAGAAAAAGAGACACTTTGTTTTATGTTGTTGTCTCTTGTTTCCAGGTATTAGCCTTGACTCTTTTTATTACCTGCTCACTGTTCTGTCTGTCCAGATTCTTGTTGTGCTGTCAGATTGGATTTCAAGACAGGCACTTGACTGGATGACTTCTGTTTGCGGGTTAGAATGCTGGGAAATTAGTGTGCATTTTTGTGTGTGCAAGGTTGCTCCTGAATGCTGAATAAAGCCTAAACTGTCAGAGAGCCTGCGTCGGTTGTCAAACTATATGCAGCCAGTTAGTAAGAGACAACAGAACCAGCCTTGCTTTTCCTTCCACTATTCACTGCTCTTTGTTTTAGCTGTCACTCCTCAGCCCAAGCCCATATATTAAACTAAAGTTCAGTGAGAAGACATCTAAAGATATGACACAAGGGCACAAGTCATTTTATTAAAAATAATATTTTGCATGTATTGTACATGCTGTTGTAGAAATAATATAATATTATTTAATATAGTTTGTTTAACCTAAAACATCCTAGTATTTAAGTGGCATGTGAAATGTCTAAATTTAAAACAGCTGCAAAAAAACTGAACTGTCTTCACCTCTGGTTTCACTGAGACATTTCACACATTTCAAAGGTTTTGTAACAATAACACTGTCAGAATGACAAGTTATACCTCCCCTGGGACTTGTTAACCATTTGTCACTTCTTGACAGTGTTTCTGATTCTCGTTGTGGTTACAAAAGAGGTCATACTGAAGGAAAAACTGCTATTTTTGTTTGTTATTTTGATTGTTTTTACTATTGTTTTTACTTACTTATTTTCATACTGTTTGTGCATCTCTTATGGAGTATTAGCTTCTTGTACTGGGCTAATGTCATCATTATTATTAGGGATCTGTGTTTGATGTCTCTACTTAAGTTCCAACAAAGCTCTACCTAACTTCCAAGAGCAGAGGCAGAATAACCACAAAACCTGTGTGGGTGTGCTTGGCCTTTAAATAAATACAGCAATTTTATTAATTTGCTAATTTACCTGGAGTTAGATGAGCAGATGAACATCAGTTTCAATAAGCTAAGAGATGGTATGTGACTGAAAATATATAGTGATGGAAAGTGATTCTCTGTGTTAGCATTTTTTATTTTATTTATCTTCATTCATGTCTGGTTATGTTTTGGATCTAAGCTAATTTTGGATATGATGCCTAATCTAAAGTATAGGTTAAACCAAAATTGCTTCCACTACCTAGACATTAATTTGGCCTGCATACCACCCTTCATATATTTTTTATTCTTCATTTCTGTGACTGTCAGAGTCAGATATTATTATTCTGTATGGAAGGTTGAGGATGGCAGCTTGGCCAGCCTTAGAATAACAATAACGCTCAGAATTGTGCACAGACTTTTTATAAAAACATACTGTAAAATAGCCAGAAGAGAACTGCTTCAAATGTGTTTGATTTGTGGTGGAGGAAAAGTTCTGATCACCAAAACTGGGCAAAATTTGAATTCCTTAGATAGCATTAAATATAAAACAAAAATGTAGACAGGCTGGATGTAGATGGAATAAAATCAATGTGTACAAACTTATAACTAAAAAAGAGTCTATCGAGACCATGACGTGCCTCTGTAGAGGCTCTGCAGGGGGAGGATTATATCTGGAAGTGTAACTAGAGGAATTAAATTATACTTAGTGAAATATCCTATGTGCATTTATCCCTATCAGTATGTATCTGCCCAGGTAATGTGTGCTGTGGCATTGGGCTGTGATCTTGGTTCCAGCTCATCTGCTTCCCATCTTATGTAAATTACCAGCCAATGTAAAAGCTGGCTCTCTGAATTCACTGATTACCAGACTCATTAAAAAAACTTGCCTCTTTTGGCTTTTGTCTGCTCAGTGATTCTGAGTTTGCTTTTTGCCCTTTGGATGGATCTTTGTTTTCTTTGGATCTCTGGTCAGTAACCAGTCCCTAGTTTTCTACCTGTTTAGTCTTAGTCCTTCCTGAGATTTGAACATATATTTGTCTTTAACTTAATTTTGCCCTTTCGCCCGTGTTGCCCCTGAGACCACAGATTAGTTTGTTCACTATTCTAGCTTGTTGTCTGTGTTTCACTCCTGTTTGTCTGTCGCTGACCTGCCATTACATTCACAGATGTTTCATATCAGTTGCATTGTAGTCTGTATCTTAGCTGGCCACCATAACTCCCACTATCCTTACCTGTATATATGTTTTGTGTCCCTGTGTTAACCAATACATTTACCTGTGTTTCCGTGAGGCAGTTGTCCATACCTTTTCCAATATCATTCATCGCCTGTATTTCTGTTTAGCCACTCTGACAACATGCTTTAGTTTTAGTAAATAAAATCAAAACAACAGCCTTGCCCCCTTCTCACGCCTTCCTTTCCTCATATTACAATTGGGGCAACCACTAGATGTTGGCTAATTACAATTGGAGCTATTGGTCAGAATAACACTGGCACATACAACACTCTCCTTCTCAGACAGACTCATAAAATATTCAGTAAAAGCATAGCAGAGCAGTATGAGGCACCAGTACTTTTGCATTTTGTGTGCTTTTACCTCTGCAAAGTATGAGTTGGCTGAGTGGCTTGATTGACAGGATAAAGTAGCAGCATAAAGGACTTTCACATATTGTGTGTGGGTGTTTTTAGCCACATTACAGCAGGTGTTTCACACATGAACAGATGGAAATTAAATGTCAGACAAATACCAATGCATGAACCTTTCCCCAGCTCCATTGTGCGTTGTGTTCTCTGCCTCAGATGGCTAGTGTAAAATAAAGTGTATTTGCAGATTCTTTAAGCCCACTGTGGTTTAAGTGTGGGAATGTATTCAGCTACAATACGTGTTATAGTTATCGATAAATATTTAATATATAAGTATACATTTTATTTTATGAAACCGTCTGTAAAAGGCAGAAAAAGTTCAAGTATTGGGATCATTTCAAACTTCAAAACGATGACAACACGTTGTAATGTGTGTATTGTAAAGTAGAACTGCTGAACCACAACAGCACTTTGTCAGTGCTTCAACCAATTTTAAGGTAACAGTAGTTTACACAATAGTGTTACTGTTTAAAAATGCAAACGTCAATTTTATCCGATTACTCGAGTAATCGCTGAAATATTCGGTAGAATACTCGACTCCAAAAATGATTGATAGGTGCTGCCCTGTTTTCAAGACATGTTGGATGACGTCAAGAAAACAATGTGATTCCTGCAGGTTTCACAACACATTTACAAATCTTTCCAAAGGTTTAAGTGTCCATGGACATTCCCTGCTCGTGGCTGACAACAGTTTGAGAAATAAATTGTTCCCTGTGATTGATGATCTATTAAAAGCAAGTTCCAAGTCAGTGAAAATTAATTTTTCCATAGTGGAATGAATTGATTCAAAAGGCTGCCTGGAAGGTAGGAAACCAGTCTAACAGCCTATATATGTGCAAAACCACTGGCCTGGTGCTTTACCACTTAAATCTCTGTCAGCCCTTGAAGCTGCACTAGTCAATATTTTTTTAAAATGATGATGGATCAAATGAACGTGTGTTATGTGAAATATGATCCTCATAGTGACAGTGATTCAAAACCTTGCAGAACCTCTAATGTCTACAGAGCCACATGGGTAAATTGGCATGTTCGCCATAGCAACTTTATAAAATGTAAATATTTCAGTGTGTTTTCAGCTCACTCGTTTATCTAAATGTGGCCAGAACAATCTGTCACTGGAGTCTTAAAAGTCCTGAGAATATATTTTGTCAGTCAGCTTATTTTCTGTCAAACGGTTTTGGTAATTTCCTGGGAGATCTTCTTACACTTTCTCCCTCCTTTAAAGTGCATCTGTCCTTCATCTCCCTATTCTTTCCTTCTCCTGCCCCCCCTTCACTCATCCCTCTCTTTGCTTGTCTTTATCTCTGCGTCGTCACCTCTTTGCTTCTCTTCCTTACAACCTCCATTGTTCTTAAAATTTGGCTCTTTCTTTTCTCACTTGCTTGTCTTCCACCATGTCTCTTGGCAGAAGTTGATGACCAAATCCTCCTCTCTCTGACTTGCACACTCCTACACAACCACACACAAACACACAGCCCAGCGTACACACATACCGACCCAGACAGACATGCACTACTCGAGCACACTCTCGACAGTAGGTTACTCTGTGTCAGCAACTGTTCTCTGCTGAAAGGCTGTGGGTGGCGTGATGATGTCGAGTTACTGTGGCGATATTCTGTTGCCTTGGCAACGCTTCACGACAACCAACCATGGCATACAAGCAGAGACACATGCCCAGAAACACATACGCACCTATTCTTGGCTCTAGACTGCACCTGTACTATCACATAAAGACCATCAGGTAGAGTTATGCTTTAATACTTATTAAAGATATTACAATTACAAAATAACAAACAGCTCCATCATATTTCAGACAGCTTACAACTTCTACTGGTTTTATTTTAGATCAGGGAGTGAACTTTTGACCTATTTTCGTACGTGCTCCACCAGACCACAGAGAGGCAGACAACAGAAAGCAAGACAAAAAGAGACAACATTATACAGAACAATCTAAGCCCTTAAACTTGACGTATTTAATCTTCAAGGAATTAATTGTACAATCAGCTATGAAGAAAACGTTTTCCCTTTTCAAGAAATCAGTGAACAGTAACTCCAGGAACAGCAAGTTGAAAAGAAACTAGCAATAGAAAGAACTGTTGGAGATGTAGATAGGAATAAAAAGCAAAGCCAATACAAGGAAAATAAATTTTAAAAACTGCAGGAGAAAAATTACCAGCAGCAGAGAGAATGAGTTGCTATGCAAATTATTGCAATTTTACATGAGCCGCTGTATGATGGATATGACTTACATAAACCGTAAACACTTTCATTAGCGTTTGTGTACAAAGCAAGTCTGATTTGTATTTCACTGAATAATACAGCCACACTAATCTGTTAGTCAGTGAGAGACATGAAAGGAGAGATGGAAAAAGAGAATAAAAGAGTAATAACACCAATCAGAGGGCATTAGCAGAGCAGTGCCCAGTAATTGAAGCTAGGAAGTGTGACTCATCAACCACTTGTACAGTCTCCCTCTTTCTTTCTGCTCTGCCATCTCTATTATCTCATAACACACTCCATCATAAGTAACTCACGCACCTTCCTTTAATGAATGCGCACGACACACTCTAATCAGACTCCCATTTTTATTTCACACAGACGCACAATATTTTTGCAGGTTTGTCGTCTTCTTATCTTTTTATGTTTCTCTTTGTGTGATTTAGACATATAGACACACATGCAGTTGCACCAACTCTTCAACTAGTTCTCACACACTCGCACCAACACAGCCACACACAGAAATCCACACACACTCTTTTCCTCCCAGCCTGACATTCACACAGTGCAGCCAGATACAGCACATAAGAGCTCCTTCCTGTGCTGCTCGCCCACCTGCTGCATCACGCACCATAATACTGAGAGAGAAAGCATCTTTTCAACCTTTCTGAGTGAGAAACACTTTGCAAAAATGCCATTTCTCCTGAGGTCACTCAAAATGTCCCAAATGCCCCTTCATTGAACATGCATTTCCTTTCACACAGAGAAAAAAATGTCTTGTGAGGGCGGTGGACAAATTGTTGTGCTTCTGACCTTTCGGCATGCGCTTGGTACCACAAGAAAGTCAGCCATGTGATTTGAGTCCATTTTTTTACTGACTGAATTACTTTAATGGTGCCAACTGTGGAAAAAATAGTCCTGTAAGCTCATTATGTTACTGTTTATTACACAGATGCCTCCAAAGACAATCAACTGGCACATAATATTAATATAAATACTTCTAGTCGGATTCAAGTTGAGGTTTACATTTATAAGTTACAATGATGCTTAAATGGACCTAAAAAATAATATGTATTATGGTAGAAATGGACTTCAGAGCTTTGACAACATATTAATTCATATCCAATACAGCCTTGTCTAACTATGGATAAAGTGAATTTCTCCGGTGTAAATTTATTTGCTTTGCACATATTTATCTTTGTCACAGGCTGTGCTGAGTGCAGACTTGTACATTTCTGTCTCTACAGGAATTAACACTTTCAGTATCCATATTCAAGGCAAGGCAGAAGTGATGCTAACATGCAAACAAGGGACCATGTCTGCCAGATACTGTCAGTGCACTTTGACCAATCAATATTATATTATTATCAATATTATTAGGCTATATGTAAAGGCTGCTTTTTCGATTCATTGTAAACACCTAAATAAGACCCTAGATCCTGGAATTGATTTCCCACTGTCCAATAACTTTTACCAATTTAACAACAATGAAAGTACCAAATGATTGTTGTTGTTCTTCTGATATTTAATGTTTATTTGTTAAGGGAAAGCATATAATAAACAATCTCCTAGCAATCTGTATGATGCTGTGTTGGATAAATTGTCTTTCTAAATCAGTTCTTCTCAGATGAACTCAACAATAAATGAAACATAGAGAGAGTGCAGTCAGAAGTCTCCTTTAATGATAACAAGTGCACCCAGGTTCAGTCAACACAGGAGAGCAAGGAGAATGAACAACTCTCTGTTACTTACAACAATATTTTAGAACAATGTGGGAACCGCATAGCAGGTACAACAGCAACCATGCACCAAATAAGGTGTGATTTAGTATACAATCATAAATAAATCAACAGTTCTCTGTGCATTCTCTGGGAAATCCTCCCAGGGCCAAACATTATGCTAGGACCAATCATCATCTAAGTTTCAGAGGTGCCACAAATGCTTTAAGAGAATAACTTCATACAACTACATAAATACAGAGAAAAAGTGTCCAGGTACAAACACATATTTTAGTACCAAGGTATTTAGGTTATTAGGAAGCAAAACACACCTTATAAATTTATTGAAATTGACTGAATTAAGATTATCAACTAAGATCATATGTGTTAGTAAAGTGCTAAAATGCTCAGGTATGTTAGAAAACAACAAACCACAATTTTATATTTGGTCACAGCTGATGTCACTGTTTTGCAAAGTACTTCAGATAAATCAATAAAACTGCAATTCTGCTTCTATCCAGCCATCTGGTTTAAGCTCTGAATAAATGACAAACAAAGCTAAAGTCTTTCATTTCTCTGACTTTAGCTTGTTTCTCTTCACTAAAAGACCAACATCTTGTGTAAACAGCTGCTGTCCCGTTGTTGCTTTTATGCACTTGTTGCATTGTGAAGACTGTGATTGCCACTTTCGTCCGACTGCGTCTCTACAATACTCAGTTTCAAACTTTCATCTCTTGGACCACATTCCTCTGTCTCTTCTTCTCTTCCTCTCTTTTCAGTCTGTTTAGCACCTATACCCCTGTCTGCTCTTTGTTCTCCAACTGTTCCCTCTGCCTGGTCGTTAAGGTCCATGGTATCATTTTGTTCTATCTCAGTTCTCATCTGTGTCTTGTTTGTGCACCATGGTTCTGTTGTTAATGTTCTCATTTTATCACTAGCCTCTTTAAAGCAGTTCTCCAGTTCTGCCACTGGCCCCTTATCAGAGAACAGGTGATCCATGTATGCCTGGGCGTACTGATCTGAGGTTATCAGTTCCAGGTTAATGGAGGTGCTCTCAGTTGAAGAGGCATCATCAGAACCAGAAGCTTCTTCTCTCCATCTTCTCCCTGTTAAGTGCAGCTTAGTTCAGCTAAATGTAGTTTGGTTGAGGCTGTCATACTGTCGGTAGTTTCGTTATTTACTTCAAGAAAGTCTACCTGTCTTTGCCTCCAACGTGGGTCGAGGTATGGTCACACTCTTTCCTGTTTCTCTGTCTGTCACAGTCAGTCCTGTCATGGCTCCCTCCTCTGGCACCTCATGGGAGGGATCGTGGGATTTTAACCCCCCTCCTCGACATTTCACAACATGCACTGTATTAGATTTATAATGCCTAGAATGGAGAGATTGGGGTGATATCTTAGCAGGAAGAATGAAAAAAAAAACAATTTCAGTCGTCTTTTTAGCACTTTTTTTTTTTAACTTTATGGCTTTAATGAATTTCCCATTTTACTCACATGCTGGTGATTGTGTCACAATTGCTGCTATTCTCTGTCAGGCTTTGTATTTGAACAAGTCAGAGTCTAAGCCGAAAGTTTAGAGCTGGACTTTTCTGACAGCTGGTGAAGTTTTGTTGTTTTTTTATTCTTTTGTTGTTGTTTCTGTCAAAGGTGGAACAGACTGGGGTGCTTGTCTCAAAGCAGACAGCCAGGCCCTGTGTGGCTGTGGTTTCCACTGTCAGTATGCTTTATTAGGCTCGTGCAACTGAAATGCTGTGTGTTTGCTCTCTGACAACATAGTTTTCCTTTCACATCCACCTACAGTACAAACTCCAACTCCTCCAAGCACAACCAGTAAAACCAGTAGACTGTCTGAACTTGGATTGACTCAGGCAACTTAATATGTTCCTGCTCAAATGTTTTACTTGAAAAATAATAATTAGTTATGACAACTGAAAGCATAACATGCAGCCCTCTGGAGCATCATATAGACATGTTTGCTGTTAAGCTGCCATAGTTTTAAGACTCTACTAAGGTCGACTGGTAGATTGACGCACTTATTGTACTACCTGTAAGCAGGGATGATCTGAGTGAGGTCTTCCTTGTATTGCTCCAGTGCTGCCCTTGCAGCCAGAGGTTCAACCTGACCATCAAGAACAGCAAGGTAAATTAACATCTGGGTGTGAAACGCTGCTCCACTGGCCCAGTGTCTCAGAGACCTGGAGGGACAGAAAACCAAAATAACCTCATGACCACTGCTTTTACCCCAGTACAGCATTTGACTGTATACTTCTCCTTTCACTTCCATGCACCTAGTTCTGCCCTGATATTATTCCTGTATTCTAGTATTATAATCTGCTCTACTGTATTCTATTTTACTGTCCTCTACTCTGTATTATATTTTATTTACTCACTGCTGTGTGGCATTTTGCCCTGTGCAACAATTCTTCCACTCCCTGCATGCTGCTCTACTGAATATCCTCGCCCACTTCACTGTGCTCACAAGTACAGTCCACTCTCACCTGGAGTCGCAGTCTCCCCCCAGCAGACTGATCTTCAGCTGGGTGAGGATGAGACTGAGCTGGGCCTCAAGTCTGACACAGTCCTGGATCAGCCTGTCTTTCTGACTCAAGTTGATCCTACAGCGCTTCAGGTATTCCTCCATCACCTCTTGGAGCTCCCAGACTCTCTGCTGGAAGTAGAAAGTCGAGCATCAGAATTGTAGTATAGAAATCGTTTGCAATAACTTGAATTTGTGGATTAATAACTGCCCTAAACCTTCTTTCAGAGGCTTTACCTGGCATGATGATGACCCTGCTGACTTTCCTTTCACTCCTGATGACTGTTTTGTATAAGCCATGTCCACCACAATAGTTATTACTAATCCCACCAGGCTGGCTAGACGTGGCTCATCTGAGAAGGCTGTCAGTCGGCCAATCAGATCCCTCAGGTAGGTGGGAGCCCTAGTCCTGATGTCTCTCTGCAGCTGAGTGAGGTGAAATGAACAGAAATATTCACAGGACCAATTGCTGTTTCTTACCATGTGACTTAATAAAATCAAACTAGATTGCTGTCCTTTGTTTTGAAAAATAACAGTGAACAGCATTTTGTTGTAATCATATCGCCTCTTCTTTCAAATCCCTAACTGGAGCACATTTCTAAGCCCGAGTGGTGCTTCATGTCTCAAGGCAACATCTGTCTTTCCCCTCCTGTGCGTTTCCATCTGCACTTCATGACTGAATGGAAATTTAGGTGAAATCAATGAGCAGTTCACCCTCTCGATCTATTTCCAAAAGAACAGGTCTATGTCTCCTCAAAGTTTTAATCATATGCAGCATCACTGTTACTCATACACTGTCACACTTTCTTTTAAATCTCATAAACCTGTTGCAGTTGTTCCTGGAGGCTGGCCCGGGACTCAAAGCTCTCATTGTGATTGGCTAGGAGGAGAGGGTGGACGACGCTGAGGTCAGGTACGGCACCACCTTCCAACATGGTATTGTAGAGGAGAGAACCAATTGCATCCTTCATTTGAGAAAGCTCTTCTTCTGATGACAACAGCTGACCCATGATGATACTTGTATTCTTGTATGTGTAGTGACAAATCAGCAATAATTTATGACTGCATCGTATGAGGGAAAGAAAAGAGAGAAAATACACAACTTCAGGTAATACAGTACAAAAACAAACTTACAGCAATGAACAGTGAACCACATATTGAGATGATGCTATTGGAGTAATTAGGAGCAGAGATTAAAAACATCACATAGTATACTAGATTTTACACATGTCAATATATTTAAAGTCTACACAACTGACACATTGAAAATATATGATTGTTTATATCAACAGGATGTTACGTTTTCCAAATAATTCCAAAACAGCTCCTTATTGTTTCACATTAGTCACATCTAATGTCTTTCTTACTTCAGTGAGTTATGTTTTGGTCACCTACTTCTTTTGTCCCTTCTTCCTCCTCTAGCCCCCGCCTGCTGCAGTAAAGATTAACCAAGACAACACAGCAGAAAATTGAAACTCAGCTGTAAACCTAGACCTCCCCCTAGCTGTACCAAGCAGGAAGTGCAACCAGTGTAAACTTGGAAGGGTTTTTCATGTCCTCAAAGCCAAACGGCCCGGCCTGTTATGTCCGAGTAATCTCCATCTGGGAAGGTTTTTGTTGCCTGGATAATTGAAACCTCTGAGAGCAGTTATTTTGCACTCTTTCTTGTGCTGCTATCATTAAGTGAATGGATAACAGTGAAATTAAACTAATCCTCCTTGTGCTGGGGGACTCCCTGGAAGAAGCCAGAGGTCCTTGGGAATGAAAGTAATAGCTACAAACTCTTTATGGCTGTGTCACAGACTGAAAAAATAGGCCAAGGGCTTTCATTTTTTTATTTAGCTAAATGGAACAGCAGCCTTGGTGGTGGTGTGATGTTGACTTTTTTTACTTGATAAAATATGGGGCAAGGGGATTTGGGATTTTATGTAGTGTGAGAGATGTTCTTTATTAACTGGGACAAGGGCTTGTGAACTGTCAGATTTCAGAGTTTTGTGTGTATGCAGTCACTACAGTAGCTAAATGAACTTCCCCATACATTGTTGGGGACTTAATTAATTTCTGTATTAACAATGCATCACAAAATGATCTGTCATCTGAAATTGGCCATTCATAGTGACAAAACCACTGAGAATTATCACCTGACTATATGAAGCTTTTTAGTGTCTAAAACTAATAATTTCTCATCAGCCTTGTTTCGAGCCACATCAGGCAGCTATTCTAGCACAATAGCTCTGATAAACCCAGTTAACTCTCTGCACAGCACAAAACAGCAGGCAGCTGCTCAGGAGTCATATTGGTAGAGACCAGACCAAAGCCAAAAGCACAGTGAATGCTAATGTGCTAATGTTGCTACCAATATAACCATACCTGCTTTGTAATTTGAAAACATTCTGATCTTGTGTTGCACTGCCTCCAGGTCCCATTACTCACATAAATACTGCACTAAGATAAAGTTATATATGTTGCCATATAGGCCAATGTACACTGTCTTTGCACTTCACCAGAGCATGGATTCACAGAGAAGAAACCTACGTTACTCTCACCAATTGGATGAGTGCCTCTTTAGAGCTGAAAGATTTGCAGCACTTAAGCAAATCAGCTAAATTGGCAGAGACCAACTTCACCACAAATAGAAGAATTGACCTTTTCAGTGGACTACGTTCCAAAATGTAGTATAAAAAGAACAGGTGTGAAAAATAAAATGAAGGATGACTGAATGCCATTTTGCTGCTTCAGTCTCAGGATCCTGGTTCTGTGCATGCAGGCATGCTGCCACAGACTGGAATAAAACAGGCCCTCTGTTAATCTTATTAACTGTGCTTTTCTGTTTAGAAATTCCCAAAGGAACAAGCTGAACTGAATTTTTTAAAATGTACATATTTAATTAATATGATTCTGAATTCGTAATTTGATTTAAGATCACACAGGATATGAACACAAAACACAAACAAGCACATGGAAAGTAATTATAATATGTCTAAAAACCCACACTTGTTTACCATAAATATACCAGGTGTTGTAATAAACATGACAATGATATGATGGTGTTTACAAAATTGAAGACAGCAAACCTGTAGGACACACACAACAGGCACAACACAAACCATGCATGGACCAATACACACACTTTTCCTCATTTCCATTTCACTCACCTTCAGTCTGCTTGTTGATTTTAAAAGCATCTGTCAGTTTGATGCAGTGGTTACTGGTCGATCTCGTTTGCTGGGAGTGTGTTTGTATGTCTGTACGTGCATCAATGGACGCTTGGCCTTGTTGACATACTTCACACTCCTATGAGAGCAGTAAATATTTTAATGTGCTCATGTCACAAACATACACACACACACACACACACACACACACACACACACGCCAATGCTCGGGATGTACACGTATTGTACATACATGGTTAAGTGTTGAGCATTCAGTGCCCCGTCTCTCTCTATTCCACTCGGATTTTTCACACTGTCTCTTTCTAAAGGTCTCATTTCCATCTGAGAGTGAAGTGAAAATAAAAGGACAGAAAAAGGGGGAGCAGGAAATAGAGGATGAGAGAAGAGAGAAAGCAAAGAGGAGTTGAAGGGGGGAAAGAGAAATGGAAAGCAGTGGGAAAAGATGAAAAGATACAGTCATTATTAAAGTAGGAAGGAGTTGGACAAGAACGACTGATGGAGTGAACCTACATTACAAACCACACACACGTAAGCAGATGAATGATCTGGCCTTTTATATGACAGCACTCTTGAAACTTCACTGAATATTAATCATCACGAACAGAATGTGTAATTTACAAGATAATGCCACTTGAAACATAAGTTTCACTTTTAATTAGAAAATAGGTCAATCAGTGAAAGGACACAGGGCATTAACACTGTGCAAGTGAGTGTTTCGGTATAATCCACGTGTTCATGTGTATCAGTAACTGACTGCAGTCAAAGGGAAGTTATAGCATCTGTGAGTCAGTTTGTTCATGTCAAAGTTTCAAAGGTTCAGTCACGTCTCTCAAAGTTGCCCACCTTTCTTGGAGATTTTTCAGATTATTATCAAATGACCTAAGTAAGAAATTTGCATGGTGGGTCTTGGCTCCGCCTCACTCACCTCACCCCTGTGTTTTTTTTTTTTTATGGGGGACACTCAATAAATACATACCATGACAGGAGACTCTGGGTCACTGGAGTCCTACTTTCCTTAGTTTCACCAGGTTTCTTATTTCATTCATTTTGTCATGTTGTAGTCCTATTTGTATGTGTGAGTCTGATTGTACTTATCGTTATCTATGCAAATCTTTATATCTGTGCAATTGTCCTGATTTTGTTTGCTGTTTTATCAACACTTTACATTATTGTGTCTTTCTGAACCCATCAGCCTGAAGCTCTACATAAACAGGACTGCACATAATGGTGTTGTAAAACAAAGCTAATGTTTTATTTGCAATCCTCTATTCCCCATATTCAGCTATAAATGCATTTCCTACCATTTCTTTCCTTATATTCTGTGCCCTTTACCCCTCATCATCGTTTCTCCTCTTTTCTTCACCTCTTTCCTCCGTTTTCTGTCTTCTTTATCCCCCCCCCCTTCCCTCACTTGCTCTCTCAGATCATTTATGGTGTGTGGAGGGGAATAAAAACAACTTTAATGTGCAGTAATGTTGCATGGCTGGTGTGCCAGGTGGCCTCCATTTTGTGAAGCTGTTGTGTTCATTTAGCAGCAGTGGGGCTAATTATCGCAAATGGCAGCTGTTGAAAGAAGTATTAATGTCTCCTTTCTACATGGATACATCCAATATTATGGGCTGATGAAAGCAGTCACAGGCTGAAATATAAAGAGCGAGAATAAAACCTGAATTGTGTCTTATTAGTTACAAGCCCCATAAATCCAACTTTAATTTTAATTAAAGCTGTCACTGACTAAAGGAACTATAATTATCATCCATCTTGCAGCCCAATAACATTATATCTGGAGCACTGTGATGTTACAGGAGGGCCATTATATGACAGCATGTAGTATTGACAGCAGAGAAGCTGAACAAAAAAAAAAACTAACGTCACAAGAGAAAATCTCAGTTCAGGCCTTTTTTTTCTAGATGATGACAATGGGCAAAACCGACAACAGAAATGTGCTTGATGAATCATGTTTCCATTATTAATTATTATCATTAGCGTCATTCATCATTAGATTGACATAGTTTGAGTGCTTATGAAATACATTTTTTTGTGACTCTGATGTCAGTGTGTCTGCTTATTCATCTCTTTAGTCCACTCTCAATAAGCAATGAATGGGATTGCCCTGACTCATGAAATCTGTGCTAAAAATCCAGCCTCACTGAGTCACTAGTGTCCATTGTGTCTTAGACTTTTTTTTAAACCACTTAATCTCCATCTGCCAGACAGGAGATTGCTTTATATTACCTGATCTGGCCGTACCCAACAGTCAGTGTATGATGATATGCTATGTCATTCCCAGACTATAGAATTAAAACTGCTGCTGATTACAGTAGAATTCACTCACAAACTCTTCATTCCAGTAAGAAAACATTTAATGCCTTCTGCTTAATGGAAATTTATCTCACCCTGAGACTCAGTGAGACTTTGGAGGTAGGCACTGTGTCATGTTAGATGATCGTGGTGCTCTATGACTCACTAACAGTAGGCACTAGTCACTATGACTGGGGTACTTGACATGCCAGCGAGAACAAGGAGAGATGTTTAAGAGTGTGACATCGCAGGAGGAAAGACAGAGGTAAGAAAGAGATTTAGAGAATGAAATGTTCTCTGTGACCCTAGTAGACATAGAGATAAAGTGAAAATGATCTGGAAGCACTTATTTCTCCTGTGAGTTTTATTAGTAATGTCCTTCCATCTTTGGAAGAACACTTGTTCAGGTCTAAATGAATCGTTGTGTATATGCAGTTTGTTGTTTTGTTGAACTAATGGGTCTAAAGTGCAGACCAAGCCATTTGGGTAAATATATGTGTGTGTGTGTACATGGCTTTCTATATTTGTGGGGACAAATTTGGTGATATTTCTGTGTTATAAGGGCATTTTGGATGATTCGCACAAGTCTGAAGGGCTGTTTGAGACTTAGTTTTAGAGTTAGTGTTAGAATTAGGTTTAATTTAGGATGAGATTAGGGGTTGGGGATGGGCACATTGTCTCAGTTAATGGGCTGACTGCTATAGAAGACCCAATAATGTTGATCTAATATAATCTGTCATTTAAATCGATGTATTATAATTAATCACAAACTGAAGGCTTATTGTTGTGGCCTTTGTGCTGCTGTATCCCATCATGCTCATTATCATGGTGTTATTACAAAGAAAATCGATTGCAACAACTCTGAGCCCCATTGACACATAATTACATTCATATATGTGACAAATATAACGATTAACATGCAAATTGTTTCTGTTTGTGAAACCAGTTTTTATTCTTCCCACTGTAGAAGAGAGACCCCTGCTGGCCACGAGGGGAAATGCACGCTGTTGACGTACTTCCGTTTCCGGTGTAAACAGAAGACACTATGGCGGTTTTTATTTAGACGTTTTCATTTGTTGACACATTTACACTTTTACTGTAAAATGACTGAACCGCGAAGTGAAAGAGGCTTAGTTCGCTATTACTGCACCGCCGGGAACGGCATGGAGCCTTTTTTAACCGAGGAGGTGACGAGGAAACTGGCAGCTGAAGATGTGAGTGTTTCTTACCTGCAGTGATTAGTGGATCAATAATTCAGTCGAATTATATCGGATAGTTTAATGATTGATCAGTTGTTTCTGTCGTTTTTTAAAGAAAAGTCGTTTTCTGTCTTCAGCTTTTCAAATGTGATGTACCTTTGATGAACTGAACCCACTGTGGACTATTGGACAAATCATCGATCACGTTAAAAATATGTTAATCATTAAGCTTATTGACAGTGAAAATAAATAAATCCTGCAGTCGTGTGTAGTTTAAATTAGATATAAAGGATCTTTTCCCCAAGGAAATTTGAGGCTTTTTGTGTCATGATCAATATATGGATTTTATTTTGTAAAATATTAGTTAACTCTCTGAAGATCAATGTTTTAATTATGGAATTGCTTTATTATTCATGGACATTAGCAGCATTGAACTCTGTTTAGGACGACAGGAAATCCTGAAGTCTCTACTAATATGTCACTTGATTTATTTGTTACTCATAAATCATTAGGGCTTTATTAAATTGTTGATTTTTTTGGCTACAGGGTAGAATGTTTAAACACTGGCCTGCTCTTTTTGGTGTTGTGTATGTCCAGGTGTGCCAGATACCAGGTAAAGTGTTGTTCAATTCCTCTGCGACAATCAACAGAATCAGCGAGCTGAAGGCTGCAGAGAGACTTTTTCTCCTGTTGAAAGAAGACTCACCTGTGCGACTGTCGGCCCACATCAGCCCAGGTGCCCAGCTGACACATCAAATACACGCATACATGTTCAAAACATGACAGATAACTTAACAGATATTAAATTGTGTACCTGTGTTTTAGTTCTGGTGCCTTAAAAGTATGTTTATTTGAAGCACAAACTCTTTGCAATTTAGTGCTTAATCATATTGATATTCATAGGGAAGGCAGCCACTGTTCTGCAGTCCAGACTATTGGATGACAAGAATCAATGGACAAAGGCTGTATTGACCTGGAGCCGCCTGCAGGGGGAGCTACAACAGAAGGTCAGAGGAACTACTGCCCTGGGAATGTCAACGGAGGAGGGGACAGGGAGTAAAGATCAGAGGGAAGAGAAGAGCGATATGAAGACAAGAAAAACTACAGGAGAGCAGATGGAGGAGGACAGTGCAGACAGGAGGCTGAGAGCTGTCAGAGAAAATGGAGCACACACACTGGAAAAGAAGAGAAAGAGAGAGGAAGAAGAGAGAGAGGTTGACAAAGTGAAGGATGTGCAAAGCAAAACTGAGGAAGAGACAAGTGTAGAACCTTGCACTGAAGCTCACACATTGGAGAAAAAGAGAAAGAGGGATGATGATGAAGAGAAGGAGGTATGGAGGGATGCAGCTCGACACTCTAGTAGTGAGAAGAATGTGGAGAAAGACTGTTCATCTGAGAAGGAAAGAAGAAGATATGAAGAAGATGAGAGAGGAGTGATAAGTGGTACATATGGAATGATATCAGGAGACAGTGACAAAGAATCAATTTGTGACTCTACAACACCCAGACTACACCACTGTGTGGACAGTAGCAGAAGGAGGATGAGTGACATGGCAGAGGACTTTGCTGCAGAAAGTACAGACAATGGTAATATGGTCAATTTGTATGTAGACGTTTAACATTTTTTTAGTTTTTGTTTTGTATTGCTTCTTTACATCCTCCCATCTTTTCATGTTTGTGTCCTTGTAATAAAGTGAAGGTTGCTGGAGGACCTAAGACACTACTGCCATCCTGCAGGATAAAACCAGAGCCGGCAACTTTTAGGATCAGCTGCAAGTGTACTGGATCTCTGTCCCGATACTACAGCACACAGGTAGTAGAAGTTAAAATGCAGATGTAAAAAGCATTATAAAGTTAGAATATTGTCTCTGATAGGTGTATATATGAAGAAGTAATAAAAGACTTAAAACACACATAGTTTGCTCTGTGTGCTTCTGAAGATCTTAATAGTACACATTGTGAGGCTGAAAAAATACATCCATCTCATCAAACTGTATACATTGTACAAAGTGAGAAATAGTCCACATCATCTAGTCAGACACATAGAAACAGGCATCCATATTCACTGGAGGCCTGAGTACATTATACATGTGTATATTAGGTTAAGAGGAATGAAATGTTTGCAAATACAAATACAGGAGGTGAGCAAAGTGATTGGAGTAGGTGTGAGCAGACTGATGGGCTGGAAGGCTGATCTGAAGAATCCACAGCTGGAGGTAAACTTTTTTTTTTTACTACTGTGGTGATCTATCTTCCTAATCATATTGGTTATAGTTAATGTGGTTGTAGTAATGTAGTAATGTTCTGCATGTCTTCGTAAGTGTATTGTCTTTGGATTGTGGTGTTGGCTTCCTGAGACTCTCTTGTTTGTCCTTTCAAATATAGCATTATTAGCTGTTTGTTTTATTCTGCAGGTAAATGTTAATTTGAGTGATGACCACTGCTTGTTGGGGATTCCACTGACCAGGTAACTGACCCAAAGTCTTTCTCTGTCAGTAATTAATAATTGCTATATACGTTTTTGGAGTGACCATCAAAATATCTACAAAAGAAGGAAGTTTAAACATAGTGTGTAACAGCCATATATGGTGCAGCTGTTTGCAGAGTTTGTAGCTTTTCTAAAACTATTGTTTCTGCAATTTCTCTGTGCTGTGACCACAAGCCTCATGTTATAATCAGAACCCAGACTCCTACAAACAGCGCATCACGCTATATGTGTATGAACATCTATGTTTCACAAACACAGGGGTTTTAGCCCTGATTGCTCAGTAAACCTGTTTCATATCACAACTTTTATTAATATGATGAGCTGTCTGTTATATAACATTACCTCACTTGTCTCCTCCAGGTTACCTCTTGCTAACCGGAGTTACATTAAAACCACAGGACTGAGGCCCACAGTAGCCTGGGCTATATCTTCACTGGCACAGATACAGGTACTAAAACACACAGTTGCTGGATGCCTGCTACTGTATTTTTTATAGTGTGTATATTTATCTCCTCTGTAAATATAAGTAAAATACTTTGAAATGTTTATTTTGTTTATATATGCACATCATTAAAAATCAAGGAATGTTTTAACACATTAAATGTGACCATTTAGCTTAAAACTACTACCCTGAAGCTGACTTATTTTTAGACTTTAGCTTTAGGTTTGTTGTCTATAACTTAACAGTTTGTTTGCTAATACATTTGCATGCTCACTGGTCAGAATATGATGTAATATTGCCCTTGAGTCACAGTTGCACTGCAGGTGCAGGTGGCCATCTTTCTGAATGTTTTCTCCTGTTTCCCAGCCAGGTTTCTGTGTTGTCGACCCAATGTGTGGGGTGGGAACCATCCTAATAGAAGCAGCACAGGAACACAAGGTCAGGACAGAAATCTACACAGTGTTCCTATGTGTCTGTCAACTGCAGAAATGTCTGAAAATTTGAACTTTATTGGTTTAAAAAGTTATGGAATTTAAGAGAACATCTAAAAAAGCTATAAATGTTCAGTCCAGGTACCTATCATTGCACAACTTGTGCAGTTGTTGATTTCATATGTACTGTATGTTAATGCTGAGAATACTGTTGAGTTCTGTACTAAGGATTTATATTATTTAACTGATGTTTTTTAAATCATTTGATTTGATTTGACAAGTCATCTCTGGTCTAATTGGAAATGTCTGAGGTTTTGTTTTAAAAATGTATTAGAAGATTATTGAAGAAGATTAATACACTTTACTTTTGAGTAATAATGTGTAGCATGCAGGTGCTACTCCACGATTATGATCTGATCTCTGGGATCTTTAGGCTGCCTGTTTCCTGGGTATCGACATTGACGATGGACAGCTGCACAAAGCCAAAGAGAACATAAAGTTTGCAGAGCTGGGAAACAGAATACACCTGCTGAAAGCTTCATCTATGGGTACGATACCTCAACACTGCAGTGATGACAATTTTATGATGTCACTAAACCTTTTCCATTTTTGCCAATAAGCTGATAACCAAAGAGACATTCAGTGTGTGCCTCTGCCCAAGTGTCTTCAACTTGCATGTGTAACTTACAAATGGATCATTAATGCCTTAAAGCAACGGAATCAAATGTTTAAGGTGGTGATGATGATTTACTTAATCCATATATGTTTTTTAAAAATTGAACTCTTTTATTTTTTAGTTTATTGAGTTCACAGTGGCTGCAAAGCTGCATGTTTTGGTTGGGAACCAGTGAGTGGGAGGTGACTGAGAACCTCACTGTCATGTATTAAATTACCTCTTGGCTTGTCTGGCCTCCTCTGTGTGTTCAGTGCTGCCTCTGCCCAGCGCCAGTGTCGATGCCGTGGTCTGTGACCTGCCGTTTGGCAGGAAGTTTGGCACAAAAACAAGCATGGCTGCCAATCTCCCAGTCATTGTCACTGAGATGGAGAGGTTTGTGCCCCTGTTTGTTTTTTTTTCAGTGGTTTTTTCAGTGAACCTAATACTCTTTACAATACTTTTCATTATCAGTGTTAATCTGGTGTGTCAGTAGTCAGTGAATAGCAGAAACCAGTTCCCACTGCTCTCTCTTATGTTTTTACTGAAAAACTGTAACAAATGTTTGAATGTCTAGAGTCCTCTGTGTTGGTGGTACCCTGGTTCTCCTGCTGAGCCCTCAATTATCCTGTCTCCTGAAAAACCTCCTGGCACAGAAACACGCTGGACCAACATCTAACCAAGAAACAAAGACTCACACTGGAGGAGACTGCCCATCCCCTCCTCTGTCTTTGACAAAGCACCAGACTTCCCAAATCCACTGCAAAGTCAAATCCTCGTCTTCTCAAGAAACAAGCCCTCAGTCAGAGCTGCAACACTGTCTGCCTCCCCCTCTCTCCTCCCTGAAGCTTCAGGCAACTGTGAGAGTCAGCTTAGGCGCAATAGATGGACTTATCCATAAATATGTCAAGAGGGATGCTTGATTGGTGTTGATGGAAGTTACATTTCAATGTAATTAGTTTTCTTTGTCAGCACAGAAAATAGCTGTCAGGTGGCCACAGATTTCACACAATTACTTTTTAACATTTTTTGCTTGTCTGATGTTTTTTATTGCAAGTTTTATGGAGAAATATAGATTTTTTACCATTCCTGAGGCTGATGCTTGGTTCTTCTAAGACTCTCCTCTTAAAACTGTGCGATCGAACTATCTCATCTGGCTCACTGGTTTTTATGGAGGATTTACAGTAAAGCTTTAAAAACATCTTACAAATATGTAGTTTAAGTGTTTTTAAAGAGGCTCAATAATTTTCTAAAATGGGAGCACTGTAGATTTTCGAAAACAGTAGTCAAACAGGTATAAATTGGGCCTTTCTGCTTCTAATAGATGCATATTTGGTGTTCTAGTCTGTTTTTACAACAAACAATGTGTAATGAGATTTACAAAAAATAAAACTATTGAGTTCATGTTCATGCTGATGTTACCCAATGAAACTGCCTCACTAGTGTTTTAATAGTTTTTGGCAAAGTAATGGAGGAATATATCAGGATTTCTTATCGTGAGAAGACTGGTTGGTAGAATCAGTTCATTGTTGTTTTCTGGTCATTGTTGATACTAAGCAAAATAGTGAATATCATTAGTCCTAGCCTTTAAGGTGCGTGAAATGGCAGCTGAAAAGGTTTCAGGAAAGGGACTTCTGTTCAGACCCCATATGCAGAATCATAATATTGCCATCTGCCAGTTTAGCCCTGCTTAGCCCACTTTTACACTGAAGGGCCAGACATGGCCTCAAAGGGCTTAGTGTTTTCATTCATTTCCCCTTTAACTGTAAACTTTGTGTTTCTAGCTCCTGTGCAGATTTAAAAACATGGTGTCACATCCAATAGTGTTGAAATTAATCAGTTAGATTCAGTATAGGTTTGTTTTTTCTCTGGTCTTTTTAAAACTACTTGCACAAACAAATTGAAAATGGCCAATTAATGCTTTTACTGCTTTGTAGCTTTAAATTACTTAAAAACAAACCAATGTTAAATGTCCTAAATTCAGCAGCTCCTGGTCTGACTCCATGCACAGGCTACGCCATGAGGTCCATTGCGCATGCCCAGAGCGCAGTGGAAGCCATGTTGGAGCTAGAGTGGGATCGGTCTGGGATTTTCTGACGCCGTATGTTTTTCTTAAAATATCCCTTTTCATACATTGTTGGGGTTCGTCAACTGTGCGCGATCGGCGCCGTAATCGGCAGTGGAAATGATGAACTCCAGTGTCGACCTGTCCCGCCGGAATCCGCAGGAGGATTTCGAGCTGATCCAGAGGATAGGAAGCGGCACGTATGGAGATGTGTACAAGGTAAACTGCAGTGAGTTCCATTATCGGACACAGAGCAGTTAGACGTGTAGCCAGCTGATTGAGCTATATGGTTTAATTGTAAATGATCAGCGATGTTTTAGAAAACAACCATCACTAGTTCCTTTCTGAAATACGCGTGTTTTCGCTGTTGATGTTTACTGATGCGCTACTTAATCTGCTACCCGTGCCCCTAATTCCATTATCGGACACGCAGCCAAGGTTGGTGCTGGCTGATGTTTTGTGGTTGTTATTGTTACTGTCGACATTACGGCCATCCGTTGTTCACCTGCTTAGCATTATAGCAGTAGGGGGAGTTAGCAGTTACAATGATTGGCTGGTTAGAAACCATAAATAACTACGGCTAACGTATCGTTGACTGTGGGTTGACGGTAAACCTTTAAGGTTAGTCGGAGCTCAGGCGCAGAAATCACATTTAGTTTTTCACTGTAGTTCGAGTCGTTACAAAGAAATAGTGACATGCTTGTTCACACGTCGTATACTGTGCTAGTTTTAAAACCTGCTGTGAATAGTTAGTAGAGGTTAAGACAAACAAACGATAAACAAGACGTGTCCGATAATAAACATGTAGCCATGTTAGCTGTCCGAGAATGGACGCAGCGGGGCTGATAAGCTGATAGCACCAAGAAGCTAACCAGGCTTTATGCTGTTTTGTGGAAAGATTGTGACACCGAGACAAGGAGCGGTGATTTGCTGCATGCCCGGGGACACACACGAGGCAGCGGGTTCACCATTAGCCCTAATATTGCAGAGCTGCTTGGAAAAACGGTCCAGTTTAGCCCTGACAAGAGACTGACAGCTGCCTGTCTGCAAATCTAGTTTGGCCAAACACGATGAGCAAAGCTGCAACAACCTATCGTATCTTTACTACTCACGTTGTAACATCAATAAACACTAGTCACAGACACCAAGGAGCTGTGCCTGTGCAGAATGTTTGATTATTGTTGCACTGCAGCTGATGCTGGTCCCACACCTTCCCAAGGCCCTGTGCTGGGGTCCAAAGCCTGGGATCAAGTTATAGAAACACAACAAGGCATATGCAAAGTCTAAAATAATACATGAAACCATAAAGTAATGCTGCAGCATAGAAAATTAAATACCATTGTGCAGGATTGGGCTGCTGTAAATCCACAGGAACATAAGTCCCCCGATAACACTGCATTTAGTTATAGTAATCTTATCAAGTATGAGGAACTCAAGAGCAGCCCACCACTGAGTATGAAAAACGAGTTTTTATCCAAAATATCAAACTCATTTTTTTAATTCTCTGCTTCTTTGTAGGCGTTATATTAGCCTTAACTGCTTGAGTGACGTATCACTTCTCTGTAATCGCTCTATTAGTCAGGTTATGCAAGTTAAACATCCAACTCTTAGCTCTGTATGTGTTTATGTTGCAGGCGTTCTGATCTGGAATCTAATTTCAGGACTCTGCGAGGGAGAGGCACAGACTTGAGATTCATTAAATGTTTTAATAGGTCTAAATGATGTTTGGTTAACCTCCAGACTGGTAATTTACCAGAATGTTAAGTGTTTTAAAGACCTGAGGTGTGAAAGATTTCACATCTTTTTAAACACAGAGCTGCCATTAATTCATAAAGTGCTGCCTGTTATTATTTCCTTCTCCTCTCCCTGTTGCAGCTAATCTTGTTTGTTTCTAATTTAAGTTCAGTATCTTGCCTTGTTGCAGACACTCAACTCTGACACAGTCTCTTCACCAGCCCAGCAGGTCAGAGCTAACATGGTCACTAGATCTTTCCCAAACAACGTGCAGCTGATTAATGTGCACTCACACACCTTCAGAAGCTGTTACAAAGTGCATATATTCTACTATTGAACAGGAGTGTTTAAATAATGTTACACTTTCCTGGTAGAAACCTTGATATTATTACATAGCTGATTCTGTAGTTCATAGTAACAGCGGGAGTTTTGCTGAAGGACCCTTGGGGGCTCAAACCTGAGACCTCTGGATTAAAGGATGTGCTTCTAAGCACCATGTACTTGGGAAACCTCACTGATGGCTATATTTGGTTCTACTGCCGTGTGAAAATCTTTGGCTTGGATAGGAATGTTTGAGCAGGAAACAAAGTGTGAACTCTGCAAACTTGTTTTCTCCTCTGTTTGTATCCCTGCCTCTGTGACTGAGACACTAAAGGAGGTTTGGCTGATAGTGACCATAAGAGCACAGGTTTAAACTTCGGTGCTTATAGGAATGATCTTTGAATATCTTTGATTTTCTCAATGATGGTTCATTTTTGAAGCTCTCAGTAAAGCTCACACAATAAAGTGATCAGCTTTTATACTGAAGATTCAGAGATTTTCCACAGGATTGGATCTTTATCAGGGAGAAAAGACTAACGGGGATTAGATCATCCTGTAGCACCAAAACTCTCCCATTTCAATGAAATTCTGAAGTTGCTTCTTCACAGTCATGCCACAGACTATCTAATAAAAAGGACACTGTGTCAGTTTTTACACTGTATTGATTGGTGATCATTGTAATCACTAAGTTTGGTTACTAATGTCAGTGACAGGCTCATTGTACGGTCCACTGTAAACAACTCCAGCTAGGATTGTTCACATCTGATTTGCCGTTCCTAAACACAAATCTTTAGCTTTGTGTCGATACTGGAAAGAAGCCGCCTTACTTTCCTTGTAGTGGAGGAGACAGCACAGTGATTTTCAATTTCTTAACCTGCATTAGCCTTTCTCACTTTTCTGGCTTGAAATGTCAGTGGACAGCAACAGTTAACCCTCAGAATTCCTGAACGTGATGACAGTAAACAGCATGTTTATCAGTTTACCAGTGTGACTGGTGTGTGTGATGCTTTAAAATGAAGACAAGAAACAGACTAGGGAAGACAAATGTCTGACGTTGAGGAGTCCAGCGCGCTTGCTGATGTTAAAGATACGATTTGAATTGATTTGTCATGGGGTGGAGAAGAGACAACTCTTCCGTTGCACTTTGCCATGAAAACCTGCTCCAGGCTGCTGCTGTAATGGCTGCCTTTGCTGTCTGTGCATCACAAGACATTGCATAAGCCAGGTATTTACCAATGTGAAGGATCTGATGTTTAAATAGGGTTCCTGGCTTGTTTTGTCAGAGTGACAGAGGTTGTGGCAGGTGTCAACCTTCGCTGGGGATGGAGAGATGTTAATGACAAATCAAGTAGTGTAGGAAGAGGAAAGTAGAGTTAAATAAGATAATGGCTGATTTGTGTTGATTTGAGTTTTGTATGGCCCATCTCTCTCCATAAAAGGAACCGAATGGTGAAGATGTCCATCACTAGTCCATGGTTGAAGTGTCTTTTTTGTTATACATACACATGCCCCTAATGTAGGGACATGCATAACAGTAATAAATTTGATAGGGGTTGCAATTTCCACTGGTCAGACCTTAGTGTGCGTGGCACAGCTGAGCTGCTGAGGTCCGGGAATGCAGGAATCCTCACTTCCTCAGTGCGTGTGTGTGTTCATGTCCTATTGTTTCACACTGCTCCAGCAGAGGAAGACGATAGAGCAGCAAGCCGCAGCAAACACACACAGAGGATTGTATCGTTGCATGCAGAGACACACATGCAGAGACGGCTATGGAGTCACAGTCACAGTTAGAGCTGCTGGCTCAAAACCATCCTGTTTTTGTCATTGTTCCTCCATTTGTTTTCTCACTGAGGTGAATATACAGAGCTCTGCCTGCATTCACAAAAGCTCTGAAGCAAAGTTTCCTGAGATCCTTAGATTCAAATCCTAAATTTAGTCTCTAACCTGGTACGCGGGTTTATGTTTGCCAACTATAGTTAATGTGTGCAAGAATTTGTCTTGGTGCCTACACAGTAAATGACATTGTAGTACATTTAAGTCTGGGTTTGAGTGGTTAAATAGTGCATCAATATGTAAACAAATAGGGCTGCAATGATTACTCAAGTAAATCAAGGAACTTGATTACATAAAATCCTCGAAGCAAATTCTTTGCCTCAAGTATTCGTTTAATAACTTTTACTTGCGTTATCGGACCTGCTCCGCCTAGGGATCGTTGTTCCACACGGACCGGCTGACAACACGGTGCAATGCGTGTATTATGAAGTAGAACTGGCGAACCACACCAGCACTTCGTCAGTATTTCAACATCTGAACAGAAAGCATCCAGTTGGAAACAAAGTAGTGAACTTAATTAATAATTAATGTTAAACTGCAAGTAAGCAATGCACCAAATAAGCTGACTCCTAAAGCATCCAGTTGTGGACCAGAACGGCTCACCCAGCAGAGCCGATACAAGGTAACACCATTTCAAGGTAACTGTCATGAATTACACGATAGTTTTATTTCAAAATGCAAAAGTCTATTTTATCTGATTATTCAAGTAATCGTGGAAATATTTGGTAGAGTACTCGACTCCAAAAATGATCGATCGGTGCAGCCCTAGAACAAAAGACGAGGTCAGTGTGGCCATGGCACAACCAGCTGTTTAAAGTACCATCTATGAACTAGATCCTGCCACTTGTATCAATATATTTATTGAATATTTGCAAGGATAAGCTCTTGTTTAAGAAAACATCTGCAGTGGAGACAGTTAATAGTGTGGCAGTTCTCTGCAGGGTCGACTCTGGGCCTCTCTCACAAACTATACGTTTCTGCATTAAACTGCAAAACTTCCACTCTGTGGTTTGAACTTTTCTGAATTACAGGATTTGAGAGTGTCATCAAGCCTGATTCATTACATCTAAAAAATCAATTCCTCCTTAAAGTTCACCTTAAAAGACCTCTATGAAAACAGATATAAGTATATATAAGTACAACATTAAAAATAAATCTTTTTGGTTGAAGATAACAGTCTTGGTTGGTACCATTATGGGATGATTTGCAGTTTTATCCTCTAGTAGAGTAATCTATGCTTGTGATGTGTTTTTTATGTGCTAGAGAGACATACACACTGTTTGGGTGGGTCAGTATAACAACAGTGTGTGAAGAGGTTTTGGTATGTGACACATATTACCTATCACATCTTGAAGTCAGTGGAGCAGAAGGAGAATCGGTCACAGTCATCTTATCAGATGTCGTGTGTGGCAGCACCTGCGTATAAAGGTCCATATTTTATTTTTTTTAAACACAAGCTTTGTTTGTTCCCCAAACGTGTGAAATGTCCGAGCCTGGTTTAAGAAAGAAGGATTACAGTATTAAATGCTGGGTTTTAGTTCCTCAGGATGGATGAATTTCCAGTGTATGAAAAGAAGGACCTGCACTATATTGGTAAACACTGACATGTGAGAAAAAATAAAGGAACCAAAAATGTTTTTGGTCAACATTAACTGATGCTGCTTTTCTGAACTGAAGAGATACGTGTCTTCTTTGAATGAGTAGGTATTTTATACACTGCTCTTCGGTTTTGAAACACCTCATCTGTTCCCCTTCTGTTTGTAACAGCTGAGCAGTGTAGTTGTTAAAAGCAAACTTTTGCCTTCTCTGGGCAAGTGACAAAATGAAGACTAGTGAGTCATGCTATTTTCAAACTCATTTTTGTTTCTCATACAGAGAAATGGATGCTTGTTCCTACAGACAGTGATGTGGATGGTGCACGTTGCTGAGTTAAAAGCCTTTTGGAGAAATTTCAGATGCTTTTTAAGCAAAGACACAATTTTTCATCTGAAATTAAAGGTTTTCATATGACAGCCGTAACATAAAAACTGTGAAATGTACGGCAGTGTGTGCCGTTATGTAATCCTAAAAAAGTCCTACAGTCTGGAGTCCCCCATCAACTCCCATCACTGTAGAACATAAGTGAAAGCATCTCAGCCAAGGGGACCACCACCCTGGCATGACCTGTGACCTTGGTACATCAGAAAAGACGCTTGCCCAGACTACTGACACACCAGATTAACTGTAAAGGGTGCATGTGTGTGTCATTAATCCAGTTTGCACAGAATGGACAACACTGTGGGCAAACCCCCATGGAATAAAAGCAAATGGTGCATCCTTATTTTTTCTACCAATAGTTGCAGGATTACAGCTCAAGCTGAGTGGGATAATTAGCCTGATGAGCTGCATTTGCTTAGGTTGCTCTTGTTTGTTTTTCATGGTCAGAGAGAGAGAGAGAGGGGAGAGAGTGAAATGCCACACTGATCCTCCACTGAGCTGGCCATATGCTGAGTATGTGATACACACACACACCCATGCAGCCCAATAGCAGTGTTAATGATGAATGTGAGCTAAGTGTCTCCATCACTGTGCAGTAGAAACCCACATCAAGCCGCTGCTGACCGAGCGGTACAGTACATGGAAAATACTTCCAATATTCAAGGGCCGCATCTTAACGCCTGCATTTCTGAATTCATTGATCCTTGTGTATTCTCATTATGGCACTGTGTCTTGCACTTGAATACTTAGTACTGAACAAAAATCTGTCAATAAGACAGGAGATCAAACACTGTTAAGCAAGGACAGATTATGAGATGATGGATCATGACATGTAGACATGTAAAAGGCCTGTCATCTCTCTATAGTCTTTTTGTGTCTCTCCATTGGTACTTTGTCTCTGCAGACATATTTTGCCTCTGTCTGTTTTGTGCCACCTTGTAGACAAATATTAAGTTATTTCAAACATAGTCTCTAAATCGTGTTTTTCCCACAATGAAAACAAATAAGTGCTTTTAATTCTGTTATTTCTCAGATCATTTCTTAAGTCATTGCTCTATCGCTGAGTGGAATTTTCTGAGATTCATGGATAGTTCTGATGTGTTGTGGTATTGTCAGTATTACACTACACCCATGAGGGATGTAATTAATTGGTCCATGAATCATATAAGATAACAAATTAGATTTGCTCTGGTTGGTGTAAAAGCTGAGTTAGATTCAATGTGAAAGTTTGTGAACATGGTTGTGTACTTTGTGATTGGCCCAGATGAGCACAGTGTCATTTTACTCCTTCAGCTGGGGCCATGAAACTTTCTGTTACTATGATTTTATTGGCACTTGAATAGGCTGGTAATCGTATTTGCAGTTCCATGGCTACACCAGACGGCAGGCTTCAGTCAGTCGCTCACTCACAACAGCCAACCAGTCAAGTTGAGTCGGGCTGTGTGTTGTTGCCACTAACTGAGCACTATGAGTCATCTCTGGTTTGTCTGCTGACTGAAGACACACTGTCTCTGCTCTGCACTTTGCCTCTCTCTTCTTCTTTCCTCTTAGCGTCGCTTTGTTTCTCCTCCCTCCCAGCTCAGCTTTGTTTCGCTGCTCATCGGCCTCTGGCGTTCCTTATCTTCCTCTGTTCATCTTCACTTGATTTTCTTTTTGAACTCAGAAAATAATTCATATAATTCATAGCTTTAAAAATAAACCTAAAACCCTGTTCTCAGCGTGTTATATCATAGATGAATATTAGTTAGTGCAGCTCTTTCTCCTGCAGTTGTCCTTGAACGTTTTATTTTGTCTCTTCATTGTTGTTGAGTTTCTGCACCAGTGAGGGCAGTAATCCAGTGATCTCTTGGTGAAGTTTGAGTTTCTGTTTGTGTCACTTTTTCCCTTCAGCTCTGCTCATCAGTGACATTGCAGTTCACTTGGCACATTATGCATAAGTGCATCAGACACAAAACTTCATGGAATCCCATGCATGTCTGAACTTCTCGTTTTTTGGCATAATTTAAAAAGAGTATTTTGGTAGAATGCAGTTCAGTCTTGTATTTGTAGGATTTAATTCAAACTGAGTCCAAGTGACCCTCCACATATTAACAATGGCATTCATTCATAATTCGTAAATAGGATGTCAGAATTCAATCTGTAATGAAAAGTCTGTATTTTTTTTGTCTCAAAGAAAAGCTCCTTCCTGATGCCATTAAAGTCAAAATGGGTTTGCTCCAGTGTGGGAGGCTTCATGGATGTTCTTATAAAACTGAAGGTTTACCCTCCAATATGTCACAACGTCCCAATAAAGTGAACAGAATGTAAAAGGCCATGATTTTCCTGCCTAATGTTGAATAGATACACTGCTGAGGCTGCACTCAGGATCAGGGCAGAATGTAGAGTTCCTGCCAGTGTCTCCACTGAGACCAGAAGTCATGGAACCTTAGAATTATAAAATACAGCAACAGCCACCAGGCTAGAAACATAGAACATAACTCCGAAGCTGTTCACACCGTGGAAGCACTTGTTTTGTCTCTTACATTGAAAGTTTTGGTCTTTAAATGTTTCTCACACACACTCATTCTCTCACACATACTTCTACAATGTCACGTACAGTCAAACTTTTACATTCTTGGCCTTGGAGACTTCACTTGGTTTTTTAATATGAATGAGTCCTGGTGATGTTGGACTGGTTGCAAATAGCGTGTTGGATAAGTGGTGCTCTTTCAGGTTGCACTTGGAATATGAACAGTCAATATTAGCTGTGTTATGAAGGCCCCACTCACTCACCTCCTCTCCTCTCTCCCTTCTTTAGGCTCGTAATGTAAACACAGGAGAGCTGGCTGCTATCAAAGTCATCAAACTGGAACCGGGTGAGTTATCTGATCTTTCTTTCTATTCCTTTATCTTGCTTTAATTACTATAGCTTCCTTCTTGTTTTTTTTTTCTGTCTGCAGTCCTTTTCCCCACCAGACTCTTTTTCACAAAGCTTTTTTTTCTACACTCCCTCGCTCCCTCTGCCCTCACCCACTCTTGGAGATCCTTCTGTCACTGTCCTAAACTGTCTCTCTCCTCATGCATTATTTTCCCATTTTCCTTCCTTGCTGCTGGTTTGCATCTTCTTCTCTTCTACTAAAGAAAAGAAAACATAAAAAAACAAACGTTACAGGAAGTGAGGAAGTGAATCATCAAACTACTGCTTAATGAATAAGATCTTCAAACTTGCAATTTGAAAAAGGAAAATATGTTGAATCATCCCTACTGCTCTTCAACCTTTAGCACTGCACCCTTCATTTAGCCAGACACACAGGCACAAACAAAAATCTCTGAACAAACCCACATCCCATCTTTTCTGCTTTGTAAAATAATAACTGCATATTATAGCACAAATTAAGATGCTTGCTGTAATAACAAAAGTGTGTGTGTGTGTGTGCGCGCGTGCGCATGTGTGTGCATATGTCTGTCTGCACACTTATATTTCTATGGCAGGTGAGGACTTTGCTGTTGTCCAGCAGGAGATTATAATGATGAAAGACTGTAAGCACTCCAACATCGTTGCCTATTTTGGCAGTTATCTCCGGTAAGAGTGCATGTGTGTGTCAGATACAACATTTAGTCATAGTTGTTACCACAGTATATATGTTCGTATGTTTGAAAAAAATACTGATGAAATTGTGTGAGGGAAAATTATTTGGGTGAAATGTGTTTGTGTGTAAGTATACTGATGTGTGTGTGTGTGTGTGTGTGTGTGTGTGTGTGTGTGTGTGTGTGTGTGTGTGTGTGTGTGTGTGTGTGTGTGCGTGCGTGCGTGCGTGCGTGCGTGCGTGCATGCGCAGGAGAGATAAGTTATGGATCAGTATGGAGTACTGTGGTGGAGGTTCCCTGCAGGACATCTATCATGGTGAGAACCTGCACTGACCTGCACATACAAATATTTTGATCTTAGCTTGTTTTTTTGTTGTTTTTTTGCTTAAACTTGTTCTTTGATATCCTCCCATCTCTCTTTTCTCTCTATGCCTGTCCCTCTTTTGCTTGTTTCACTCCTCCAGTAACTGGGCCTTTGTCAGAGTCACAAATAGCTTACATGTCACGAGAGACTCTGCAGGTAGAGTATGCAGTATACTTACCTTTCATTTATATTTAAAACACTGAAGTCATGACTGAAATTCTGTACAGTGTTAGAATTGCACACTGTAGCCAGTCATCAATCCTGGATATGTTTAACCTTCTGTAAATTAAGCCAGACTCCCAAACATTTAACACAACAGACTGTCTTTTTTCAGATATTTTTAAATTGAGTCGTTTTCCTTTTTTCTGCAAATGCAAATAACAGATAACAACAGCTGATGTCTGATTTCTGTTTTCAGGGTTTATACTACTTACACAGTAAAGGCAAAATGCACAGAGACATCAAGGTGAGTTTGGGGAACAGTGAACATGTAACTCAGTGAAAATGAAGTTGTCTATTGTGTATGTACATTTGTACTGTATATATGTACTGTACATTTAGTAATGTTTGAAATGTTATTTCTTGTGTTGGAGCCTCATGACCAGTGTGTTTGCCTCTGACAGGGAGCCAACATCCTCCTGACAGACAACGGCTATGTTAAACTAGGTGAGAGGAACCCACAAAGCCGTTGTGTGTACTTCTGCTTAAAAAAACACAAATAGTCTTTTACTGACTTCTGTCTCTCCTCTGTTTTTCTCCTGTCTTGCTTATAATAATCATTTATTGCTCCCTAATTACAATTCATCACTCTTCTACATCTTTCTCTCTCTCTCTCTTCTTTCTTTCTCTCCATAGCTGATTTTGGTGTATCAGCCCAGATCACAGCAACTCTAGCAAAGAGGAAGTCATTCATTGGTACTCCTTATTGGTGAGTCGTGCTGGTTTCTTCTTCTTAAAACCGCCTATGGATATGCATGCAGCTTATTAGAAAATCCAACTTCTTATAGGCTAAGAGGCGGAAGGAATTATCAGTCTGATAAATTTCCTGTTATCAGGGAGTATGAAGGAATTTATAATGACTCTTGATACAGTAATATACCTGAAGGTGTTGTCTAATGTGTTTCATGCATTTGTTGTATTAGCTGAGCATTTTCAGTGCAGTTGCAATGGAACTTCTCAAAACCAGGAATGAATAGTGTTTTGGTCCAAGAGGCACCCTTACAAAGTCATTGACATGGAGAAGAGTGGAACATCTCTGCTGCTACGTTTCTCTGTCCTAATACTGTCAAAAATTCACATTCTGTTCTTGTGTTTAATTAACCTGGTTTACCACTTTGAAAATATAAGTAGACTTAGTCACTTATTCTCCCTTGTTTTCTCCGTCTCCCTTCACAGGATGGCTCCGGAGGTTGCAGCAGTAGAGAGGAAAGGAGGTTACAACCAGCTGTGTGATATCTGGGCTGTGGGCATCACTGCAATAGAGCTGGCTGAACTACAGCCACCCATGTTTGACCTGCACCCCATGAGGTAGAGCTGTGTGTGTGTGTGTGTGTGTGTGTGTGTGTGTGTGTGTGTGTGTGTGTGTGTGTGTGTGTGTGTGTGTGTGTGTGTGTGTGTGTGTGTGTGTGTGTGTGTGTGTGTGTGTGTGTGTAAAACAATGGTTCAGTTGTGAGAGTGAGATAGTAGAGGGGACCTGTGGTCGATGTAAAGCCATATGTTTATAGGTGATGTGCAGCATTTAATTCTTGCCACACATTAAAGACTTACAGACTTGTCTTTGTGTCTTTCCCCACAGGGCTCTGTTCTTAATGACCAAGAGTAATTTCCAGCCACCTAAGTTGAAAGATAAAGTCAAATGGTAAGACACCATCCAGCTTGTGCTTTTTGTACCTGTGTGAGTTCTACATTTACTGTACATGAAAAACCATTCTGTTGAGGTTACTCAGCTTTATCAAGTCTGCATCTAACTTGTGACAAATAACCCGTTCTGTTGTTCTCTGTCTTCCTTTCTCTACTGAACAAACAGGACAAATAACTTCCACCATTTTGTCAAACTAGCCTTGACTAAGAACCCAAAGAAGAGGCCCACGGCAGAGAAACTGCTGCAGGTAAGCAGTAAAACAACATATTTACAATTTATTAGCAATCAATCAGTGGGCTAATCAGTGGACAGCATATTAATCGATGAATCAGAAATATGTTATTCATCCTTGGTGGGACATTGATTTGTTACCATGCTCCATTCCACATATATAAAATATTGTAAAATAGAAAATAATAATAAATAAACCCCTGTCTATCAAAGACCTCTGATGTTAGCTGTCTTTGTTTAGCTGTGGAGTAACACACCAAACATCTGTCATGGCTTCTCACACAGTTTTTGTAGTTTATTAGTAATTGGTCATTGTAGTGCATCCTTCTGATTGGCTCCCTGTCTTGTCTGTCTTCTAGCACCCCTTTGTGTCTCAGCCCCTCAGCAGGACGCTGGCAATCGAGCTGCTGGACAAAGCCAACAACCCTGACCACAGCACTTACAATGACTTTGATGATGATGACCCTGAACCGGAGGTAACCTTTGACCTTCTCAGGTTTTCCTTTCGAAAAGAAAATTTTCATTAGGCTTGCAGACAGCTCAGCAGAGAAGTGATTATGTTTTGCTGGATCTCGCTTCTTTTCCCTCCTGTCAAATCATATCCTTCTGCCCCCTCATTTCATCTTCTTTCATTAAATTTCTGTCATTCACTTCTTCTGACTTCCTCAGTCCTTTCTTTCCCTGACACATTTTTCATCTTACTGCTCTTTGTCCTCTTTCCCCTCCCTTCTTTTTGTTTTTTCTTGATGGTTTTTGTTCACCTCTTTTTTTTTTTTTTTCCTCTTTCACCCCTTTCTCTTCTCTTCCTCTTTTTAGCACTTCTCCTTTCTCCTTACCTTTCTCTTCTTGTTCTTTCTCCCTCCTTTTTCCCTCCTGTCTTCCTGTCTCCATCCCCAATCCTCTACCTCCTCCTCAGTTTAAGTACAGGGGTCATTTCCTACCCATAAGCCCTGGTGCTCGACGTGCACCTCGTTTTGCAGCCCGTAGGAAGGTACCAGAGTGGGCTGCGGTGTCTGCAGTGATTTCAGTCTTAACACAAACCATCCTGTCAGTTGTTTCGCAGGAGGACCACAGAACTAAATGAATAGACAATGGATTTCTGAGCGTCGACTGGTGTTGTCATGGAAACTGACATTGGCATGTGAGGTTCAGACCGCTAAAGGATTGTGTTGACAGTTGCATAATCACTTCAACATACCAATGAACACTTGTAATCAACATTCATGCACATATTTTTATATAACTGGATAATTACAAATTTGATGAATCAGTCCCAGTTTTAGTTCCCTATGTTAATGATGTGATCTTGTCAGAGCTGCAACAATTGGTAAATTAATCACATTTTTCATAATCATTTTTAAGAAAAAAATATCTACAGTTTTTAGCTTCACATGATAGTTTTATACTATAACAGGGATAATTGCTATTTGCGGCTCCTGTTGTAAGCCTTTTATGGGCCTAAACAAATCTGAGGTATACGATAGATTTTAGCATATTCATCACTGTGTTTTTACTGGTGCAGTATTTGTTTTAATTTCTGTATAATTGTAATATTTGTGTTATAACGGGTAACACTGACCATATATTCACACAAGAACTTTAGGTCATTTCCATGGCAACATGGTTTTAATTCGATTGCAGCCATATTGGCTAAAGGAAAGCACATAAATAAGTGACATCACTAAGGATCAATTCAGTTCATTCCAGTTCTGTGGCAGCAGTTGGGTGATAAAGAAATGTTTAGGTTCGTAAAGGTGGCTTCCAAACATGACATTATCATACTTCTAAAAATATTCCAAATCAAAATTCATTTGTGAACAAATTTTGACAATCTGTCTTAAAATTAGACCTCAACATCAGTTTTGAGACTGAGGAACATGTTGCAGTTTCTTGATACACTAAAAGCATCAAACTGTTTAAGTTAGTTTGTTAGTTTTATGTGCCTTTGTTTAAAACCTTGTCTCTTTTGGTTTGGTGGTTTGGAAACAGAAGACAGAGCATTTTGAAAAAGGTGGGGGAGTACTCAAATATGTCAGTTATGGAGGCCAACTTCACTGTTTTACTAACCATGAATGTGTTTTATGAGAATGACCTTATTAAATCCATAAGAGGTGGTTTTAAATTGACTAAGCTGTTAGTGGGTTTGAGCTACAAATGTAATGTCAGTGGATGCTCTTTTTGTTTAGTTGTGTATTGTGTTTTTCAAGCATGGTTTGAGGTTGCTGTGTTTTGGGTTTACATCTTAAGATAAAATGTTTAAGACATGAAATCAAGTAGAGATTATATGGTTTGTGAATGACTGGCTCTACTGTATAAATATAAACGCAGTGGTCATGAAATGATACTTGGCCCGTTATTTCCTAAAGAAAACAAACAACTAACATCACATACAATAGGTGACCAGTGGACGAGGCATTAACATGATCAGGGTTAAGGGACAGGTGAGTGGGTAACATTATATTGGGGTCAGGTGTTTGTAACAATGGTCACCTATATTAAGATATATGTGTTTAAGATAATACAAACAGTGTCCTGTATCATATATTATAGAATGATATTATAGAATGCGTAAATGATCTGTTAGGTTACATAAGCTTGAATGAAAGGTTGAAGTTACTGCAAGAGAAGGTTAGTGTTGCTGTGTTTGGGTTGTCTTGTTGCAGAGTGTGGACGACTGGTTTGCTATCATCAAATCCACCCAAAGGAAATTGCAGAGGGATTATGTTTATTCTTTTTAAACCTTTTGTAATCATCTCAAGTTAGTTGTAAACTACTACAATGTGTATATTTTTTGAACTGGAATTTGACTCTGTGTGTCTGTCTGTCTCTCTCTCTCTCTGTCTCTGTCCTGATAGTCTCCAGTCTCAGTTCCTCATCGCATTCGGTCCACCAGCAGAAGCACTAGAGAAGGAAAGACGCTGTCAGAGATTAACTGTGAGTTTTCCTCAACATGGATAAATCTATTTATAATTAGGCAGAACCCCCTCAGAAGCATCACACTTTCTGTATTTGTTCAACCATCTAATGTTGTTCCTTCTTTTTCTCTCTACTTCTGTCCGTTACTTTCTTTTTCTCAGTTGGTCAGGTGAAGTTTGATCCTCCGTTGAGAAAGGAGACAGAACCCCATCATGAACCGGTGAGCTTTTTACTATGCCATACATTTGTGTGTGTGTTTGTGAGAGTGAGATTGTGTAGTTGTGTAGTTCTCACTTCACCAGTACCAGCACAGCTGATCTTCACCCACTCACATAAAGCACCCCGAGCAGTCCATGTTGCTGTCAGTCTGTGTTAAACCAAAAATGAAACCCATCCATGTACTGTAGTTCACTCTGGTAGATACAAACTGAAGCATTTTAAAGAGAATGTCCTGGTAGCCTTGGCCTTTCTTCTCATAAATCACAGAAGCACAGAGAAGAAGTACTGGAATTGGAGCCTTTTCCCAGTTGAATGGCCCCAGTTTATGTGATAAATCCTAATAGGAAAAAAAACCCTGCTGCACACACCTCTACCCAGACCTGGAGAAGCATCAGAAGTTGATTTGCCTGAAGCAGTAAACTAAAACAGATTCTGCTATTGTCAGTATCATTTAAAGGAGAATAATTAATTGCTCATGGTCAAATGGGATGGTGCAGGGCTTATGTATAATGACAGTGTCTTGTTAATGCCTTCTGCTCCCTTTCACTTTTTCTGTCTTGGTTTGCATTTGTGCTTGAACTCCCTTTTCCATGCCTGCTCCCTTCGTGTCAGCCGAGAACATCCATCCTGAAATCTGATCAAACCCTTATGTCCTTCTTTGCTCTGTCCCTTCATCTATTTACTGTTAGGAAATATGTTACTAGCGAAGGTCTGTGTGACATTCATAGATGTTGCCCAGCGTGGTATAAGTTAAGGTAATGTGTGGTACTTATTCAAATAGATAACACAGAATATAGCACTGGCATAAGACAGATGCTACTAATTATCTGTTTGTTCAATAAGGAGACTACACTAAATTATCTTTACCTTATCTCTTTTATTTATTTTTTAGGCTTTACATCACACCTGTGATATGATGATGAAATTTATTAATGTCTCTCCTCCATAGCGTTGATTTTAAACCCCTATCTATTCTTCCTGGATCCCTCCAAGCCTCCCTGCAGTCAATCTAGACTTCTAGTCATCCCCTGTTCAGATAAATCTTCCACTACCTGCCTCCTTCTCTGTCTTGCTGATCCACGGATACTGGAGCCCATTTTTCATCTATTGTTCTTTCTCTGGCAACCATGTCTCCATTTCTCCCCATTACCTCCATCAGTCCAGGTTAATGTATTAACTGAGGTCTTTCTCGCTCTGTCTTGCTGACCAGTGTGATTCTGAGCCCTATCTGGACTGTGTTGAGGAGCACTACTATACAGCGAGATCTAATCTGGTAGTACTCTTTCTATCTGTCTCTCTCTCTCTCTCTCTCTCTTTTGGCATCTCCCTCTGGTCATTTACGTCAACCATTTTGTAGTTTTATTTTCAACCTGTCTGCTTTTCTCCAAACCATAAGTCGTCTGTTCTTCTTTTGCCTCCCTCTCTTCATATTTCTCTTTCATTCTTAATTTGTTTCTGAAGAACAAGTCCTTGTCCTTCTTTTGGCTCTCTTGCTTTCTGTGCCTTCATTATCTCTTTTTTTATTTAAAGAGTGCTGATTGCTTTGGCTGCTCGATGTCCAACTTGTGTTTTTGCTTATTTTTACATATTTGTTTTATTTATTCTAGTCCATCCATCTGTTTGTTCTTATTTTTTTCAGCCTTGGCTTTTTGCCTCACTAACTGCTGTTGTAGTTGTTGCAGTGAAAGGAGTCCTCAGTGATGATGATGTTCTTGTTTTCACATATACTGTACATACAGGATACACATTCACACATGAAATATTACAGTCAGTCACATCCATTTAAATCCAACTTCAGACACATATACACTTAACCTTTCAGTGTTTTCTGTACTTCATGTGATATTTATTTGACTTACCTCCTTTTCTCTACAGAATGTGTCTTTTCATCTGTGCACTACTCCTTATATGTTCTCTAACTTCTTACACCCTGTACTTGGCCAGAATAATGTGGCTTTGTGTGTGTATATATGTTCGTTTGTCTATTTGTTTTTAATGTGTTCAGTATGCAGTATGTGTATTCCCCTTTTTTCGCCTGTTGCATTATGACATCTCTAAAAATGTGACGTGAAGCTGCATTCACATGGTGGCTTTATGTAGTGAGTGTCAGAACAAGAATGGTGCTAAAACTGTCCTGCTGCTTGTTGTCGACCTGGTTGGAAAGATGCTGCATAAGCATAAAATTAGATGATTAATAAATGACAATTAACTGCTTTTTTTTTTTTTTTAATCTTTATTAGTTCAAGTGTAGCAGCAAGCCTTCTCTGACATACTTAGCTTCATATTAATGACTCATTACTTTAACTATCAAAAACATTGGTTCTCAACCTCTGGATCTAGACCCCATCAGGGGTCCTTCAAACAGCTGCTGAGCTATTGTAGCATAGCAGCGCTAACTATGCACAGCAGGTCTGTCACACTGATTTCTTTACATGTTTACTACATTATACTACATTTCACCTCTGTGGGCCCTAAGATGATGACCACTGGTCTAAAACCAGCGTTTTTATAAAGAATTGCTCTACACATTTAAAGTGAAAACAGATGTTACCCTGAAAAAGGAGACATCATCAATGCTATGACTAAATTATTCAGTTACTTATCTCATATCTAAAATTTAGTTTAGTAGACAGTTTTTTTTAATATTAGCAAACCTGTATCATATTATGATTAACACACTAATTAGGCCACAGTGGGATTTCAGCGTGAGTTCAGAGTTACTGTGCAATCACTGTGTATGACTGTGGTCATGAATTATACTAAGTGGGAAATTGCTGGGGGTTTTTTTGTTTTGTTTTTGAGGTTTTATTATTTCTTGGAGGTGTTTTTAACTGTCACTGTTACTGTTTCAGTAACAGCCCCTCCAGTAATTTGGCAGTTGGACAGGGCTTCAGTTATACTTACTATTTTGGTTTATTGAGCCCAAAAGCTTCAGCCCTTCTTGTGCTTATGGAGGAATCAAACACATATCATCCTTTGTTAATGATCCTGTTATTTAATATAGTAGTAATGTAATGTAATTTGTCTGTCTTTTATAGGACCTGCAGTTTGAGTATGTGCATGATTCAAGTCTGCTGGGAGGAAACAAGTGAGTCTCGCCTTTACTTTCTGTCCCTTTGTCTCTTTTCTATTTCTTTCTCCTTTGTTCCCCTTATGCCCATGGCTTTATTTTTTTTCCTTTTTTTAACTGTCTGGAGGAACTGTGTTGAGGAAAGTTGTGGACAAGCAGAGGGAGTCAGAATGTAAAATAGAGAGAGCTTTCATGCTGTAGGTTTGATGATTTATTCATAATTGCAGCTTTAGGATGTTGAAGGTTTGAGACTGTGTGTGGTTCAGATGAGAATCCTCTGACGTCTGGGAAATACCAAAGAGATTTCATAAACAGCTTGATTCATTTCTCTCTTCCATCTATTTCTTTTTTTTTTTTTTTTTTTTTTTTTTATTTGTTTGACAAACAGGAGTCTTCTCAAATCTGTGGAAGAGGAGCTACAGCAGAGGTGAGTCAGATCCCTCTCACATTCACCAAGGATGTCTTGATTTGCTTCATTTTGTGATTGTCTTGACTTGCTTATCTTCTAACCATGCCCACCCATCAGCCAATCATTAATGGCAGGACTAATTGGGTCAGTCACATGCAACTAACACTACTGTAATGACTTCAGGCTGTCAGCGCTTTGAGCATTTTGGACTTTTTGGGATTTTTACTTCACGCTTCAATGTCCTCAGGAAAAGGCTGTGCTTCATAGGAGCTTCCTGCTGAGCATGGCTTACACACACACGCACACACACACACACACTCGTGTGTGTTTGCACAAACATGTAGGTGTATACAATTATACACACAGCTGCAGCAGTGGATGTCTTGAGCAATTATACCTGCAAGTTTATGAAGCAATTCTTCTTAATCAGGCCAAAGATCATGATAATCACAGTTCTTCTGCTTTGCTGTTTTCTATGAGACACATGTGATTCACTGAAATCTTGGGTCTGCAGAGTTTTCACATTTGTAGATAGTGGGAACGAAATATAAGCATTCCCCTTAGCTTTTATTAGGGCCTCATTGTATAAAAGCCGTCTTTTGTCTGTTGTTTTAATAATATGATTGAAATAATGACAAATCGGAAGAATGTAGCCATCCATGTGTGGCTGCACATTTTAAAAGGCATTTTCTTTACTTTGAGTTACTCCCAGTTTTTATCCTTGTTTTTTCCGTTAGTGATAAGAAGTAGTAGAAAATCACAGCGATCTTGTTCCACATCTTCACCTCTGTTTCAGAAACAGCAGAACAGTCAGGCAGTAGTTCACAGATCTGAGTAAAATGCAGCACTTGGTTTGTCTTGTTGTATAACGTTTACTATGGTAAATCTCAACCCTCAAGGAAGATGAGGAAATAGCTGAGAGTAATTTAGGCTTTTAGACCCAGGTCTGGTAGTTAACTAAGGCCATAAGGTAAATATAGTTTGCTGTATTTAAATACTATAAAGGTTTAGTATGTTGTGGCTCGAAATTGGATGGGATGAATTTACTGTATATTCACTGTTTTTATAAATCTGTTTTATACATTTTGGAACACAAAATGAAGCCGATAGACAATACAGGCACATACGTGTTTCTCTAAACTCTCAAATTAAAGCTAGTGTTTTTGAAAAAAAAAAAAAAACCCAGGGGGCTTGAACAAGTAAAACCTGAATGTGGGGTTCTGCTTTTTGTTTGGACCTGTCCAGTCCTTTCAGATCTGCCCAGGGTTTGAGGGTTAGAGGTAGTTTGTGGACCAAGCTTCACTCAGCTCTCCCCCCCTTTTCCCTTCTTCCTTCATCCTCCTCCTGTTGTCATCCTGTATCCTTTGCTTGCTTCCTCCCTCCCTTAATCTCTCCCCCATATACTCTCCCTTCCTCACCCCTCTATTTGGACTCTCTTTTCCCACCCCTCCCTTTTCCTTTCTTCCCAACCTCCCTCCTATCTTCACCTCCTCTCCCAGGGGCCATGTGGCACACTTAGGGGATGATGAGGATGAGGATGATGATGGTGCAGATGATGATGAAACTCACACTCAGTAAGTTCTCTCACAGTCTTAGAACTGGAAGCCTCTTCCTCCTTGTCTCTCCATCTCTCTTTCTTTCCCCACACATCCCCACCTCTGTTTAGAGAGGAAGGGAGGAGAGTGAGGAATAAAACATGGAGGAAGGCTTCCTGTGGTTGTCACAGTTTCATCCACGCATCTCTATGCAGCACACCCACCATCACGCTACACATGCCACCTGTGTTTGTGTTTAGAGCTTGTGTTTTCTGTGCTGTTACTGCTGTTTTTTGTGAAGTAGCTACTAACATAAACCCTAACCCAAAAACCTCATCTGGAGAAAGTGTATTTGTTTTTCTTCAGTTATTTTTACATTTTACTATTACTATAGTCTAGTGTCATGCGACGGGGAGCCAAGGGTAGGGCTAAAAACCATAGCATTAAAGAGTACATTGTTGAAGTGTAAACCCAGCTACATGTAATACTAATAATATCAGGTTGTATCATGGCATATTATTAAATTTTTACTGGATTCTAGGCTGTATTTGATCCAGGAAATATGAGGTCTGGGTTTGGTGTTTAGATAACTGATCCTCATGACCTTGACATCTCATTTGCTGTTGTCGTGCTTTGTTCTCCACTTGCGCCACCATCTGTGTGCCTTTCTTTTGTGTGTGTGTGTGTGTTCATGGGTGTGTGTGAGTACTCATGCTGCCTTCTGTCTTCTTCTGCCTCTATAAAACTGCACATTTGGCATGCAGCCTTGTCCCTTACTGTGTCAAAGCCAAATGTCTGTGGAGGACCAGAGTGTTCTTTAAGACAGAAATTAGAAACACAAGCCAGTGAAAATCAGAGAAACAATTTCAAGGATCAGGTTTAATGATTAAAATCACTTTTGACTTGCTAGTCACTGAGCAGCATGTTATTGACATGCTTTACTAAATCCAGTAGTTAATCACAGAAATGTTTTTGGTGCTTTGCTTTTAATAAATCCTGATCCACTGATCCAGTGTTCCATTTCCATTGTTGGTGTTGGATCAATAGATGTAGAGAGTTCAGTGTTAAAAACCTCCTGCCTTCTATTTAGACTTATTATTTTTTGTGGTTTTTTTGGTAATTTCTGACTGATGGTTTTTCTTGTTATGCTAATGCTCAGTTGAAGGAGGTTCTTTGCCCTTTGCCACCCACCACCTTGACACTTTTTCTAATCCACTTAGTGTTTCACTTAACAAGCTCAGGGGTGGAACTGTTACCGGTTACTGATCAGATGCTAACTATAAACTTTATATTTATCTCTTTAAGGAAGTTAGGCCATGTGTTAACTGCCCTTCAGCATGACTCTGACTATAACTGATTTCACTGGGGTCTTTGTATTTGTTTTCACTGTGATTGGCTGCCAGCCTTCATCCATTTTGATTTGTGTGTTGTCATCAACAGATGGCTCTACAAATCTGTAGCCTGGAAGGTGAAATGGATAAAGTCTCTGCGAATGTAGTGCTGGCCTGAGATCAAAATCTTTGATTATTGATGTATAGTTGTCAGAAGCTAATGTGATGTGCTCAAAGGCCAAAGATATTGGATTAGAAAAGCAAATTTAATATTGAAAGTATATATGCAGTTTAACAAAAATGAGAAAATATAACTTTATTATAGTGAACAATTTTAAGCATTTGAACCTCACAAACTAAATGTATGTATCACTGCATATGACACTAGCCCTAATCATATTATCGCGTTTTCAGTTTCAGTGCTGCCATTCTCAGAGATTTTACACATGTTCCATCTCTAGCTTTTCCTAGTGATCTCTAAGATTATCACTGTGTGTAGTGATTCACATTTTAAAACAGATATTTTGTGTCTGTCTCCATTTCACATAGTGTCAGGCTGTGGTTATACTTGTCATTTCAGTATTTTAACATCTGTTGACTCTAAATTTTAACAGTGAGGTTGTTGTTCAATAAGAGGTTAATAAGAGTTTTTAAGAAGAAATATGGAAACTGATCTTGTTAAATTTGTTCTTTTTGATAAAAGGAAAATGTTGTTTTAAAATGACAAGTTTTACCAAAGCCTCTGTGGTGACATGTCAGATTATTTTAACTTTAACTCCTGTTTGTAATAAACAGTAGTTGATGGTACATTTTAAGTTTCTTAGATGTTTAAATGTTCTGTCCTCTTGTTCTTCAGTAAATCGAGCACTATCATGAGGCCAAAGGTCCCACCACCTCTTCCTCCCAAGGTACGAACAGCTCAGTGCATCTCTCAGCCATAGTCAATGATGTCAGAGAGTTTTTGGAAAGGTTTTCATTTAAAAAGGCTTCACTAAAAATGTGAGGTGCATGCACCACAACCTGTCTTTATTCATTTTTTAATATGTTTGACATGAAAATATTTTTAGTACAAAAGAATTCCCAGTTTTATATTTTGAATGACTTTGCTCTCAAGAAAGTGAAAAATGAGCAGATGCTTCACTTGTATCTGTGTTTTCCTTCAGCCTAAGTCCATCTGCTCATCGCAGCAACAACAAAAACATGACGACAGCCAATCGCACAGTGAGGACGACGGAGGAGGAACCATTAAACGTTGTCCGGTCCCAGAGACGGCGAGCCCAGCCAAACCTGCCTCCAACGTCCCCCCGCGGCCACCACCCCCGAAGTTGCCACCTCATCGCCGCAGCAGTCTAGGTAACGAGAGCCCAAAGCATACGGACGTCGAACACTCTGCCCCCGAGGATGATGGGAGCTTTAGGCATTTCTGGGAGTGGCTCCACACGCCTCACACAGAGGAGGAGCTGGAGGAGGCATGGGAGGTGCTGAAGGAGGTGAAAGAGGAGCAGGAAAAAGAGGAGGAAAAGGGAGAGAGTAAGAGCAGCTGATTGGTAGTTGTTCCCTACAGTTGCTTGTGTGATCTCCCATTAGTCGATCCTCGTAGTCTGATTGATGTATTTGTTCCATGAGTCCATTAATAATAGTCCTTTCTAATTTTTTTGTTTTTAGTTCCCTCAGTCCATCAGCTCCTGCTCACCCTGATTGTTTTGTCTTTAAATCATTGCATCCGACTGGTTATTTATTCCAGTAAGTCCAAAGCTAGTAGTCAGCTACCACTTCCCCTCGCCTCCTAGGAGGAAGAAAGATGAGGATATCATCCTTTTAACATCCTGACATTGTATGATGCTGCACATTAGCATAAGTCATCAGTTTTTATTTAATGCTAAAATGCACAAACTGTATAACCCGGCTTGTGTCTTTCTTAAAGGAGAACAGTGACATTGGTTCAGTTTTTGATTCTTTAGCAAAATATTCTTTGGATATTTAGCCCTCACATTCTGCCTATTTGATTCATTCTGTTATCAGCTTTACTAATATAAATTCTAAACTAAAAGTTTTATTGTATACTAATCAAACACAAGAAATTTACTCAATTCAAACAATTACATTTATTTTTGCAAATTATTTTAACGGACCGCTACATAAGAGATGGACTCTGAACAGAAACAGCAAGGCAAAAACAAATCAGCTGTAATTCCTAGTAGTGTTTAATTGTCAATGGAAATTGTATCTAGTGATAATATTATGCAAAAAGCAAGATTCAATTATATTTAGTGAAAGATGAAAAATGGGTAAAATTCAAAGATTAGAAATGTGTATCAAAGTCAAACCATCAAATCAAATTAATTTATATCTATACTATACTATACTATACTATTAAAACAGCATCTGGTTGACCAAAGTACTTTGCATAGACAGAACCTTCTGGACAGGATAAGGAAGGTCGATTGGTTGCTCCCTTCAGTGTTAGACTATGAGTATCCTACCAGCCATAATAGAGAATTAGTAACCAAAGTCTACCAGGTGGCATTTGGAGCATACAAACCTTCCTTCATTCATGATCCTCTGTATTCTTCCTGCTAGCCCCCTCCTTCCCTCCTTCTCTGCTCCCTTTGTTTGCTAGTGTTTTAGTTCAACTCCTCTCTTTTTAATTCTTCAAATGCAGCAGAACCCACTGAAATCATTGATGCTCATGAGACTGTGTCAGTGTGAATGGATTGTGCTTGTAGCCTGTTCTGTAACAAATCAGTATCTGTTGACATGTTCTGGTTTTCACTCACCTTCTTCAGTCATGTCATACAATCTCCCGCTGTCTCTCTTATACACACACACACACACACACACACACACACACACACACACACACTCACACTCACACTCACACTCACACTCTGTCACCCAAACACATTAAGCTCCGTCTCTGTTGTAGGTAATGGGCTGAACTCTCCACACAATGGTGAGAGGGACAGTCCAGCAGACAGGCAGGCCACCATGCCCCCTAGTGTTCCTATACGGAAAGACAAGAAGGATGTTCCGGTAAGCAGACCTGGCTCAATGATCCACAGAAATCTTTGAGGAGGTTCTAGAATATCCAATTCAAAATTATGTTTTCTCTACATTAACTTTTTTTTTGTCTAGTTTTCAAACTATAACTTTAAAGGACTCTTTAAAATGCAGTTGTGATTTAGAGATTAGGGAGATCAGTGAGGCATAATGTCCTTGTTGCTGTGCTAGCGTCTCCTGATAAGGTGGGGTCTGGGCCTCTCACAAGTCAATGACCAAGCTTACGGTGCACAAGATAGTGGTCACTGCAATTTTGTGTATAATCGTAAGTACTAGTGCTGGCTGATTGTTTTTGTGTGTATGTATACGCGCACATGTGTTTTCTGTCTGTCCTAGAAGCCAATCAGTAATGGGCTCCCACCGACGCCCAAAGTCCATGTAAGTAACAGTTTCTTTCTGCTGTCCTATAGAAAACAAAACAATCATTGTGTTTAAGGACACACTTCATGTAATTGTTGGATTAAATTGTGTTTTCATTTACCTTATACCATGGGAAGATATTTAAAATATATGATGTACTCCTTCAGAAAACCTTCATTTTGACATATCCCAGCACCTTAGTGCAGACATTACTAACCATAAAATCTGTGCTGTTAATCAGGTGTATTCATTTTATTCACTGCCCTTCTCTGGTTTGTAGATGGGTGCATGTTTTTCCAAAGTGTTCAATGGGTGTCCTCTAAAGATCCACTGTGCCACTTCTTGGATCAACCCTGACACCAGAGGTAAACAACGGGAGACCATCAACCTGCACCTTGATGAAAATAGGATTAGTTACATCCTGAATTAAACTACCCTGACACCCAAAGTAACTTTTTCAGTGCAGTTGTTTTGGTGGAAAATTTTCTGTGTGTTTATATTTTAGATCAGTACTTGATATTTGGAGCTGAAGAGGGAATCTACACATTAAACCTTAATGAGCTGCATGAGACCACAATGGAACAGGTGAGACTAAACATCATGTATTATTAGGTAGATACTTTTTTCAAATTTAAAAAAAAACCTTAATATTAAGAGTGTTTGATCTTTGAAACTGAGATCGATGATTTAAACTAGTTGTATAAACCACAGTGCTAAGTTTGCTGCATCTTTTTCCCCCTTGTGTCTCTTTGCAGCTCTTCCCTCGACGGTGTACCTGGTTGTATGTCATGAACAGTTGTCTTCTTTCCATATCTGGTGAGCACCAACATGTCTGTGCTTATGTTATTGACACTTCATTTTTATAAATGCTTTTACTGTCACCATGGGTTTATACATATAATCTCTTTTCCTTTTTATTTCATTCCAGGAAAAGCCTCTCAGCTGTACTCCCATAGTCTGACTGGTCTGTTCGAACAGGCCAGACAGTTACAAAAGTTACCAGTAGCCATTCCCACACACAAGCTGCCTGACAGGATGATTCCCAGGTAACTCTGCAGCCAGGAGGCCAAAACCACTCTAATAGTGTTGTTAACTAGAATTTAACAAGAAACACCATTGACTGAAAACAAAAGTCAGTTCCAGTGTTTGAGTTATCTATTTAATCTATCTATTTAAGTCAACCTTAAAACAAATGTTTCTTTAGAGTGACACCAATTTCTGTGTCTGTTTATAGGAAGTTTGCTGTGTCCACTAAAATTCCAGACACTAAAGGGTGTCAAAAGTGCTGCGTAGGTGAGTCAGTGTGATATTGTCTGTTTAACTGTATGTGAACTGATGTTGTTTTGACATTATATAATAATACTGTCCATTTGTAACAGAGGCCTCATCAGTAAAGTGTGTCACAGTACTGTAAAGCCAAATAGTGTACAGATTTAATTTTATGACATTTCACAGCCCCAGTTTAAAGCCAACAAATAACATGCTGCTAAGTTCTTGGTGATTTGTGTTGTCTCCATGTACACAGTGCGTAACCCATACACAGGCCATAAGTACCTGTGTGGAGCCTTCCAGTCTAGTGTCATGCTGTTGGAGTGGGTGGAGTCCATGCAGAAGTTCATGCTCATCAAGGTTTTTTCTTTTTGCTTCCTTATGTCTTAAAGTGTCTCTGGGGAATGTCAGTTTTGCTGTAGCCTCAGTGATGACTAAAATTACTTTTTCTCATCTGCTTTCCCTTCATCTACTTGACAGAACATTGACTTCCCGTTGCCGTGTCCGTTGGAGGTCTTTGAGATGTTGGTGGTTCCTGAGCAGACCTACCCTCTGATCTGTGTGGCCGTCAGTAAAGGCACCGAACTCAACCAGGTGGTCCGGTTCGGCACCGTCAACCCCAACTCTACCTCTTCCTGGTTCACAGAAGCAGGTGAGAAAACCAAGTTCAGTTAAACTGGCAAGACTTGATTTATCCATAGACATCAAAATAATGCTGTGGCTTCCTTATCCTTGTCTCTGCAGACACACCACAGACGTGTGTGATCCATGTTACTCAGCTAGAGAGAGACACTATCCTAGTCTGCCTTGACAGTGAGTAATACAAAGATGCACTGTATGTTTTACCCAGAAGCATGTTTGAACTACACTTACACTGAATGAATCCACCTACTTCACATTAAGTTACAGAGTTTTTTGCAAGAGATTTACCAGATGTTCAATCAGCTGTCTCATCATTTCTCTGTCTACAGGGTGTATAAAGATAGTGAACCTCCAGGGCCGGTTGAAATCCAGCAGAAAGCTATCAGCTGAGCTCACCTTCAACTTCCAGATCGAATCCATAGGTAAAGAAAAAAACAGGAAGAGCTGTATTTGTATTTTTTAAATCACAAAAATACAACTCATTGTTTAAACATAGGCACAGTGCAACTCAGGACCACATCTAAAACCAAAAGTCATAAAATGAGGGTTACATGTTGACATCTATATCTTATAGTTAATTTGTACAATACAAGCTTATTTATTTGTTTGCTTTTTTGCAGTGTGTCTCCAAGACAGTGTACTGGCCTTCTGGAGGCATGGCATGCAGGGGCGGAGTTTCAAGACCAATGAGGTGTGTGTGGAAAACACTAGAAAGATAATCGGATTTTGATTGCATTTGTTACAGGTGCTGAATTCCTACAGTGTAAGTAGATGAATGTAGCACATACCTGTCAACATTTCATACAGGATCTGGCAGCTGGACAACCTTGTAATAATATATTGAGGTGATTATTCTTATAATGAGGTTTGGGCCATACAAATTACAAGAGTTTCCTGGGAGAAATAACAGAAGGGGACGGGGTGGGAGACGGGTGTGAAATACAGGAGACTCCCAGGAGAAACAGGAGTGTTGACAGGTATGATGTAGTATGACATTATATATTGTTCATTTTAAATGTGCCTGCATGACTGACTACAGAAATGTAATTGGCTGGACCTGTTTTGAGTGACTGGACCTCCTGGAATTTTAGTTGCATGTCTCTTATAAACAGTCAATTTTTCCTGAGTGAGAGATTTTTCCAGCTCTGTCTCTCCAAGCGTCCGGATACTGGAGAGCCTCACAGTTTGAGTGGAAATCAATGTCTCACTATTTCTCACTGAAAGGAATGGGGAACAAATACTTAGTGGCTGCACAGTGTCAGCAGAAGCATTAGTCCTTCTAACCTTGTAGTCAGGTCAGGTAAATGGAAATTAAACCTAACTTACTTCTTTCCAGCATGATGCATATACTCAGTGTAGTTCATAAAGAAATGAAGCCATATGCAGACTCCTTAATTAGCTGAATCACATCAGATGTTTTTCAGATGTAAATGCAACAGATGTGATTGTTAATTCCTTAGGTGGTTGTGATTGTGGTTTGCATGACATAGACACTATTTTACTGTGATAGTTGACATTACTGTTGCCACTCTATATTAGATTTGGTGTTTTGGAGTGGAGGATTTTTCCTGGTGACCTCTGACCTTAACTTCTATATTTTCTCTTTCTCGCTTTTCTCCTGATCATCAGATCACCCAGGAGATCTCTGACAGCACACGTATCTTCAGACTACTGGGATCAGACAGGTGAGAACACACACAAACCAGCATGTTCACACTTCCTTCTCACTGCATACGTCACACACACAGACGCGTAGGTCTCTGTTAACATCCTCTCTGATGTCTCATCACTGAACATGTGCCGACTCCAGAGATCCAGAGGCCAAGCACAGAGGTCTCACTCTGCACAGGTACACTCACTGCTCACTGGCCACAGACGGCCCATAACTCTGCCTCTTCCTGTCGGGTGTCTTGAGTTCTGCTTCACACCAGACTTCAATGATCAGTTTGAGGAAAAATTTTTGGGGGATTTTATGTGTTTAGTAAGGAGAGCATGGACAAAAAATGATCCCCTCTGTTGTGCTGTTGAAGCTTTTATTCTGACCTGAGGCCTACACTAAAACTTTAATGTGCTTTTACTGAAAGTGCATTATCACGAGACATTACCAATGTCTCAAAATTAGAAGGGAATGAAGAGATGGTGTAGAAAGGGATTGATTCAAATTTAAATGCAAATTTAATAAATTCACTTTGTGAGAACATGCACAAGGTCTTACTGTCTCAAGCCATCAGGAGGGATCATTTTAGTGTCGGTTGACTCTTTACTCAGCAGCTGAGTCCCAATGAGGTGTGATGTGTGAATGTGGGAACCACTGGGTCCTTTTAAAAACACTATTAAGGGCTTTCTTAGTTTTTCTCAGGGAATAAAAACTGTGTACATAATGAAGGGCCTAGTTTCAAAACAAATCAACTTCCTCTGATACTTGTTTTTTCCAAGTAACAGGGCTCTTAAAGGCTTGGACCATATCCTGTGTGGGTTGTTGACTCTCTGTTCATATTGCTACAGTAAATCCTGGGTCTTTACTTCCTACTTATTTAACCCAATATTATATGTATTTTTATCAGAAAAACTAATGTAATGCTAAAGCAGACTGGGCTGTTCTGTCTGGGATTCACAGGCCAAAAAAAAAGACTGATTCATGTTGAAACTAACTGGGATGTTTGTGTTGCAGGGTGGTGGTGCTGGAGAGCAGGCCTACGGACAACCCAACAGCCCACAGCAACCTCTACATTCTGGCAGGCCATGAAAACAGCTACTGAGGCACACATACACACATATATACACGCATGAAGCAGCCTACCACTAATGTAAACAAGGGAGTGAGCAACCGGGAGACACACTCAGCCCAACCCCACCACTAACCTACCCGCATTGTAACTGGGAGATGAGCAGGTCATGGGTGCAGATGTGGATTCTCAGTTGCAGATATTTAAAATACACCGCAGTGTCACATGTGTATCAGTGAAGCATGTTGTTAGTAGGCTGTGGCCTCGTGTGTGATGGGATGAGGGTTGGTCTCTGTGGGTGGAGATAACCAGGGAATTGTTTCTCTGCATTTAACAAGAGCGACTTCAACCAGTAATCTGTCTTGATAACATCCCACTGCTCCTGCTTAATGCACACTGGGCAAACAGCATCCAGCACAGAAGTTTGACTTCAACACTACTTCTACTACTACTTCTACACATACTACTACTGCTACTTGTGCTAAAGCTTCACAGAAGAGCCATCTTACACAGAAAACCTTCCCTTCTGTCCTTCATCATCCTTTCCTCTGCCTCCTCTTTCCCTTCTGTCCCCTTTTTATAAACTACACCTTTATTTATTGTGGCATGATGTAACTTTAACAACCAGAATGGCTTTTCTATTTTATTTGGTTTTTTTGGGGTTTTTTTTTTTTTTTTAAGGATAAAAAAAGAGAAAAAAAAAAAGCTTTGCTACTCCGCCAGCATTGAATTCCATTACCCTACAACACACCACACAAGTGCTTAATTGACCTCTATTTAATTGTTGTAAATATAAATGTAGTATTTTTTGACAGAGACAAACACTAAAGTCTGGGTGTGTAGATAGGCGTGTGTATAGTTGGTCTGTACAACTGTGGAGACAGACAGACAGCCGCGGAGGAGTGACAACGCAGTAAATTCACTTCCTTGCCCCCTGATCATGTGACAAGGGTCAGGAAGCAAAGTCCCCTGCAGTACCCTCAAGTGGGCAGCTTTGTTAATCTTAAACTAATAATGATCTGGGGCTGAGAATTGGACTGAGCAGACACAGGAAGCGGCACCGATTGGTCATTTTCATTTTGCATGCGTCAACATCAAGACTTCCTGCTCGTTTGCACCTTGGCATCTGTCATCAGGGCAGCAGACGTTGTGAGTTCTGTTCATTTACGTTTGTTTCTCAAGTTTTTCCACGGTTTCATTTTTTAAAATGCTGTTTTAATCAGAAAGCTTAGGGGTTTTTTTTCCCTTTTCTTTAATGGTGTTTTTTTTTTTATTTTATTTTAAACCACTGGTGTTACAAATTTGCACAGAGCAAAAGGTATTTGATAAACAAATGTGATGTCATAATATATGACCTCGTGTGTATGCACAATGTGTGTGTGTGTGAATAGCTATGTGTGCAGACATAGATTATGTGCATATGAGTGCATCATGTAGGGATCTGGTCTTTAACAAGTGACAGTAGTGTTTCTGCTTGCAGCCACCAGAAAAGAACAGATAACGTTGGATTTACACAGTACAAAAGTCTTTTATGTTTATCCAGTGGACCCAGTAAGGGACAAAAAATGCCAGTACTGGTTTTATGTCCCAGTGCAGCCCCAGCCATTAGCCATCATTAATTGAATAACCAGCTACAGAAAACAAAACAAAAACTGATTTTATTTTATGAAACACCTGATTTTATCTTTGTTAAAAATTGTGTTCGTTTTTTAATCTAGTATTGTAGTAAATACCCATGAGCTTCAAATATCAAGAACAAACAGCTTCAGCTAGTCAGACAGAAGCTAGCTCAAAAACTGGAGGTGGAGTTTAGCTTTTTATTGATTTTTATTTCTGTGTAAGTCCTTACATTTCTTTCATTTAAAGCATATTTGAATTTTCAGCCACACTGCTGTGACTTTTTTTAAAGACCAACATCTGTATGAGAAATCACATTACACGTATGTAGATGTGCACATGCACCGGTGACTCTACATGTGGAAGTACACTACCAGTCTTTACAAGCTGTGACACTAGAGGTTGCTTTCAGAGGACATGAACTAGTTTAGTAAAGACCAACTCTGATGCTGGAATTTCACATTTTTCCTTTCATGTTCATTTCTTCATTTTCTCTGTGTGTAAGCCAGTGAACCAACCAGCTCTGACATGAATAATTCATAAAATACATGCACAGTGACTTCATCAGATCAATAAGTGATGCTAAATATTGTTAAATTATATAGATGTCATTAATGATGGGAAGTGAAACCTAAATGTGATCCACTATAAAACATTGTCACAGATGATTTATTAGATAATCAGTGTTTAACAACAAAGCTAAAGTAATAGTAATTGCAGTATCGTCTTTTAGCATGTTTAGAGTGGCTCTGCTGTAAGTGGAACTTTATTCTAATGTGGATGACGACATCCAGCCACAGGAATCATGCTACTACCCCTACACACTCTTCCTTTCACTACATTTTCATCGAACAGTAACTAAAAAGTCTAAAGCATAGAAAACCTGAATCCAGTGAGGATATCGATTATTTGTCTATAATTTTTTTTATTGCCTGTGCACATTCGTGTATAAAATGTGTGTTGCTTTGCACCTGCAAAACAAATAGAGATATAAATCCTGCAAGACATTATGAGAACACACTACTCTGCCACGTACCAAGTTGGAAGCAGAAACTTGCAGAGCCCTTTACAGGACTCTTGACAGTTTTCACACACATCAGCCAAGGAACATTAAAATCAGTTGAAAATCAGCAGCAACTGGAGTTTATCCATTTTCAGATTTGCTCAAAAACAGATGAGATTGTGTTTATCAATCAAACATGGAAATACATTGGTATTGTTCAAAATGTTTCAGTATAGCAGCCAAAGCCTTTTAATACAGCTACCATAGTTTTAGCTCCATTCAGTTTGTTTGGTGTCAAAAAGGCAATGCTTACTTATACAAAATATCCTACATGGCCTCATTTTGACATCGTCAGATGTTAAAATGAATTGATCACATTTAATATTTAGGTTCAATTCATTCGATTTATTGGTTCCTCATCTCTTGATTAGTGGAAATATCAGTGATTATCAGCACCTCTGCATAACGAACCTCGATACTGGTTCATTATTTATTTGGAAACAGTAAATCGGCTGTTTCTTTACATTTGATGTCAAACAACGTATAACAGATTTTAATACCAAAACCTGTTATTTAAATTTTTATGGCCAAACCTAGATAGTCTACCTTGTGGTATGTTCTAGATGGGGGGAAAAAATATATTTGAAAGACAACCATCAACATGTATGGTTAGTGTTAACTCATATGTTGTTGCATAGCTTCACATTGAAAATTGTGAAAATGCATTGTAAATCTCAAATTTTTTTTCTGTGCATTTCATAGCTTTTATTTTTGGCAAAAGTGTCTTGTTTGCAGAATAACTTGGTCTGTTTCTGTGGGATTGATGAATGATTCTTTGATAAATGCTCATTTCTGCTGTCAAAGATTAATCTCTAATCCCCTAAAGCAAGATGCCAATATGGCCTTTCATTGTGGGTTTTGCTGATATCTTAAAAAGGCTGTTTGTGTTTTATAACCTTAGCGCCTCCTGGGTTAAGTCAGATGTGAAAATAATTCAATGTGATTTTCTTATGATGCTTCAGGTACCAGATGTGTGGATTGTCTGACGGAGATTCATTGAAGAGAATTTAAAGTTAATCATTTTCCCAAAAATGCCTGTTCTTTCTGGCACGTAGAGTTTCCATGAGCTGAACTCCACCTATCAGGTGCTCCAAGCAGATCAAAGTAAACAGTCAAGTTATTTGCCATTTCATCCAGGTTTCCCCTCGATATAAAACAAAACACCATAAGTCTGCTCTGCTCTGTTCTCTTGCTGTTACATCACCTTTTGTCTTTTGTTTTCATAATGTCATGCACACATTATGAAATGTATATAGTGTAAAAATAAAAATGAGTTTGTTTTACATACTGTATAATTGCCTATATTTTGGTTCAGAAGTGTAACTGATTTATGAGATGACAGGTTAACACATTAAAAAGGTGGAACTGAACCATTTAGTGTCCTGTGATGATGCTTTATGATGGGCAGCAGAGGGTCTTTTCCATGTAAAATACTTTAATATGTCACAGTGTGAAAAACCAAAAGGTGTAAATAATAAAACCTATGATATCTGAATTAGGATTAGCTTCTTCGGTTTCACAATCGTGGTCTTACATGCTGGCTCGCCTTGTCATGACACGGAACAAACCACACGACGTTAATGCAGCAACACCTGATGATTTTCACACTATGGTTTTTTTTTTTGTTGTTGTTGTTGTTTTTGTTTGTTTGTTTGTTTGGACAGCAATGCTGAGAACTGATTTGTCTAGAGCTCTTTAATAAGTGAACTTTTGGTTAGAACAAGAAAGGTCTGAATGCTGTATGTTCATTTTGAAACAAGCTGTAACGTTTGCTGGTTGGACTGGAAAGTGGTTCTAATGGCTCTTTTTGCGTAGAGTTGATTTAAGCTTACACATTTTAAAGTTTTCAAACTAAAGATATATTTTTAACTGGTGCATACTTTACGTTAACCATTTTTATATTTACAAAAGAAACACATGTCAGTTGTCTACTATTTGATTAGTCTGTTCTGTTCCCAAACTTTTGAGAACTTGACAACTGAAAAAGAAGCGATACTCATCATGGCCTTAATTATGAGCAAATGAAAGTTTTCTTTCACAACTGCAGAATGACCTTGAAATGCAAATCCAATCAGAGTAGCATGCATGTTATAGTTCCTATAGGCATGTTAGTATTTAGCTCAAAACACAATTATGCTTAATTTTACAGCCATATAAAAAGATCTCAAATAAAATGGCATAAAATTTAGTGGGTCAGGGAAAGTCAACCAACTGAGCCATAAAACTGTTTATCAGTTATTGTTCTTTATTAAATGTTCTGTCATGTTGTCACATTCATCTCTTGACAAAACTATTCTATTACTTGCATAAAAATAATTGTCACAAAGAAAAAATATTTCTTTTCTTTAACAAAATGCTTAAGCATATACATACACAAATCAGGACTGGTCTCCTGAGTGTATGCACAATATAATGTCTGGTTATGGCTTAAGATTTAAGCAGACAGATGGATATCAGACTGAGTGAAATGCTCTATATCACAGTAAATGCACAGATTTAAACGTTGGGGCATGTAGGAAAAGAGCAGTGTTAGTTATCCTTGAACGTGGACATAGAGCAGAGCTGTTTAATGGAGATGTAACATGACAAACTTCGCCCTCAACTAATCAACCTTCTAACTACAATTCAGATGTTATTAAAAAAGTTGACATTAATTTTAGCTGTGTGTTCAGGTTTAATTTGACTTAAATCATTTGTCATCTAAGCCACATTTCTACCTGCACCTCCTGCTTCAGGTGTGAATATACCTTAAAACTAACAACATAACTTTGAACATGAGCAAAAATGATGAAATGACATCCACAGTACAGCCATGCCAAGTGCTTCCCCTGGCTGTGAAGGTCAGGTGCAGGACTTGTAATATTGTATTGTAAATAAATATATTTATACTTGGAAATGTTTAGAGCAAAGTTACGAGGGTAAATAGCTTATACCTGTACAGCATGTATACAATAGCTGCAAATGTAAAACATGACTCAGGTCTCATATTGAATATGTGCAATATATATTCTCAATCATACATGTGTTACAGTCTGACATTATTTGTGACTTTCATACAGCTGTGCCGCGGTTTATCTCCAGATGTGCCAGTTTGGGATTTTTCCCCGATGTTTCATGTTCGCTGTTGTTTTGATTTTCTGGTGTTTTCTCACCTCCCTTGTCCTTCTTCTCATCACTGCTCCTGTTGGAAAGAAAGAGCCACAGTGAACTGGATACTCTGGACACTGCATGTCCATGTTGTTATTTTAGAAGACATTTCTACAAACTGATTTTAAAAAAATGCTGCTTTTGAATGCAGAACATTTCTTTGTGGCTTCACTGACATGAGGTCAGAGGTGCTTTTCTTTCAAACCTTCCTTTACTTCAGCATTTACCAGAAGCTGATTTCATATTTTCTTGTTACATTATAATTTTTACTTCTTCTTGAAGAGTTTCTTGAACGAGCTCCTGAATCCTCCTTTGTCCTGTTTCCGACTCCTCTCACTGAAAGGAGTGTGATTATTCTCCTCTGTCCCACCCCTCCACTTTGACTCATCCCCCCATGATTGGATCCCAGAGTCCTGGTGGGGTTGAACACAATACTACATTTACTTCAATTCTTGTTTGGTTACATCTTAAACCTTAGACCTTAATCTTCATAATAATGTTAGCAGCAGTGGTCACAGGTAAATGTAAGGGTACCAATGTTTTTAGCTCTGTTTGTTTTAGTGTTTTCACATCTGTGTTGAAACCTACAATGCTGAGCAGCCCATGAAGCTCATTGCTCTGTTTGTCAGCATCCACTCTGTTTCCCAGGGGGCTTTGCACCTTACGGGATGGGGTGGGACACCCTTTGCTGCCCTTGCTGCCCTGGCGCTCCAGCTTTGCATGGCTGCCAAGCCCCGTCCTTTGGAGGTGATCTGATAGAGGTCCACCATCCAGACAACTGACATTGTTGTCCATCTGCAGGCCATTTAGTGACTAGACAGCAGAGAAGACATACATATTGATGTTTACATACATCAAAGAATCTTTCTGTTTATAACTAAGCACAAACAAACTCACCCTGCTCTTACGTTGGCTGATTTGAAGGGGGCGATGCTGGTTGTGATACATCTTTATAGCTTCATCTGGAGACACGCACCCTCGGTTAGACAGTTTGCTGTAACCATTCTCTTGGTTTCCACCATTTCCAAAGACATCGCGAGCTGTTGACACATTTGCTGCCATTACGTGATGTGGTGCTGAGGGGGGTTTGGGGCATTTCACAAAGGCAATGTCAATAGAGGAATCTGAAGATACAGAGGAGCAGTGGTCGAACATAGAGACGTCATGAAGGGAACCTTCGTCCTCTTCATAGAGGCTCTCCATCCCTGGGGGGTCTGGAGGAAGGAGGAACTCTCCCAGAGCATCCGCCAGAGCTGAGCCTGGTTGACCTTGACGGAAATCTGTAGGTCTGGAGCGCAGATGATGTTGGCAGGACATGGAATTTTCAGTTGCCACACTCTCCGGGATACTTCCAAGACCTAAAGGCCAAAAAGTTGATTGACTGGTTAACTGATGAAGCAATCATCCAAGGACAATGGACTCAGGACTCAGCCCTGTAGTTCTACCTAATTCTGTTATTTCCTAGTTCTTCTCTCTAGGCAACAAGATGGAATAGGAAGACCTTTCTTTAACACTCGACCAAGCAGTTGGCAAGCAGTCACCATGCTGTGTCTTTGGCCAAGAGATGTTTTTCATACCATGCAAAAACATGTGAACATGTCAAATGTTTGTATGTCATCTACGGCATAGTCTGGGATCAGAAACCACACATAGATCATTTGTTCCACTTATCAGAAGCTTTTGTCACCACAGACCTGATGGTTTGTGGTTCCGTGAGTCGGGGTTGGGGCTGAAGAATGGGAGCTGGGATGACCACTCTCGTTCATAGCAGTGAGATTCAGGATCTTGGTCCCCATCCCAATCCTGGAAACGGTGAGACTGCATCTGGTCCAGGAGTCGCTGCTTGTTGTGCTTTATCTGGTTAGCATGTTCCCTGTGAATAAATGTCCATAAAACTGATAAATCAACCTTTTTCCAGCAGCAGCAAACATCTTTCTGAAAATCCTCCTCCATGTTACCTGCCAAGTATCATACAGAAAAATGTAGAAAGTAGCTGGTCAGAGACAGTCAGATTTTCCCATACAAACTGGTGGAGACCAAAATAGAGATTAAAGTGAATATTGGGCTTAAATTTGTCTGGTGATCACAGACATTGGGAGCGTTTCTTCTCTGACTTGTCTCTACCAAAAAATAAACGTTGTATGTAAAGGCTGACAAACTGATGCAGAAGGCTGTTGATGAATTGTAGAATGAACACTTACAGCATAACACTGCTGCAAGGATATGGAGAGCCAATGTTGTTAGCCTGAATCCCACTTTCCACTGTTTTTAACAGATGTTTCATGGTAGACCTGCAGGGGGTGCACCACAAAGCTTCACCTCATTTTGTCAGGTTAAAAACACGGAATTAGGTCTTGTTTAACCACTAACACTTCCATTTATTATAAGTTATTACTAAAGTAATAATTTTAACCTCTTCATCTCCTTGCGGTTGTGCAGTAGAAGCTCCTGGTTGCGCTGGAGGAGGTGGTGATACTGAGCTGTAAAGGACCTGAACTGCTGGATGCAAACCAGCAGCAGGTAGTAGTCTGGGTGCTCTGCATCTGTCTGCTTCAGCAGCCCCTGTACAGATACAACCTATGTTAGCATCAAGGTGGCAGGTAACAAGTACATTTATTCAAATACCGTATAATCTTACAGGAGTATTTACATTTTATGAAACTTTTACTTTTACCTCTACAGAAATATTTTTACACACTACATGACAGTTTTAGTTACTTTGCAGATGTAGCTTCTTAATGCCAAATATCAAGTTGCTAGAAAATTTTCTATATCACATTTTTCATCTTTGAAAGCCACTTTATTGTATAGTACATTGGATTATTGCTACATGTCTAAATGTACTATACAAAGTTTCACTTGACATGGTATTGGATTTTTAAAATGAAGCCCTTTAAATGGAAACATTATCTGTTCCTGTAACCTGTAGCAGCAGCAGGTACTCAGGAATCCTCTGAACCGGCTGGAGGAGCAGGGTGTGCAGGGACGGTTTGGATTCGTCCCCCATTATGTCACTCTGACAGAAGAAGGACAAACTCAGTCATCAGTTCAGGTATAAGGAGTGTTGATTTATTTAGCTGTAGCTATTGTACATGCCTTTAAATGAACTTGAAAATAACTCATCAACCAGATAAGGTACTAAATATTTAACTGTCCAATCCCACAAGCCTTTCTGAAAGTATTTAGATGAACCAGAGATGTCTTGGAATCTCAGGAATGTGTTGGCTTTAGATAAATTTGTCTTTTTTTTGTGCCATTTTCTAATAGGACACAGTATCATGTCCTGTCTTATCCTGTTGAGACATACCATAATCTGTCCTTCATTTTCTCGCCCTGCCCTGTTTTGTTTTACCTCCTGGAGGGCAGAAGATTTCAGGGGGCTGGAGGCAAGCATGGTGACGACTGACAAACAGTCTGGGAGCTCCTTCAGGTAGGACACGTAAAAGTCCAAGAAATCACTCTGCAGGTAGAAAGAGCGTGACACTGTCTGTGTATTCGTGTAGTGGATGTGTTCATGTCCCATCCACAAACATATCCCACGTCCCCCCCTCCTTTATCTGGTTTAAGGTTCACAGATATTAAAAACAGTGAGTGTCTGTGGGTGTTATAAGTTCAGAAACAAGAATCACTCTTGTTTTTTTATCACTTATTTCAGCTCTCAACTGGAATTTGACATTTTTATTGTCATCTGGTTGGCAAAGCAATTTAGATTCATTAAAATGCCCCCAGTCACAGGCCAAACCTCTTTATCTCTCTCATTAACTGGCTTGGCACCACACTTGCATTGTAAATGTCAGTTTGATGATTTACAAGAAAGTAAGTGAGGAGTATAACAGTCCTAGTGTATAGTTTGGTTTGGTTGCTGTGGTTTTCATGCTAATTTGACTAAAGCAGTGTATAAGCCTGTACACAGACACAAACACTGGGGTCATTATGGGCTTCTGTCTCACACGGGAACAGCCACATGCCGACCTGACAAACTGTTCAAAATGATCATCAAATTCTGTGCATGTGCTTTACCTCTTTGCTCGTCAGCCTCATGAACACATCTCCCATGATGCCTTGCCACTGGCATTTGAGCACACGTTCCTGGAGAATGTGAAGAAGCTCGAGATGCTGTTGGATCAGAAACCTCAGAGAGCTCGGAAATGGGCTGAAGAGAACAAGAAAGAGGAGAGTGTGATGAGTCACAGTAATCACTTAGATCAATACAAAAAGCATTAAATTATAAAAACAATGAAAAATGTCTTTTCTATTATTATCACACAGATTTATTGCATGATATCTGGCCTTTTTTTAAAGAGGCAATAGGAGAAAAAAGTAAGGATGCTTTTCAGTTTCCATAACAGACTGAGCCTCCAGAAACAATCACGCATATCTTTTATGGTTGTACTTTCGTGTTATTTTCTAAACCTCTGGAAGTTATTTGCCATCCTATGTGAAAGACATCGGGCAGCAGCTTAAGTTAGTTATAACAAATCTAATCATTAAAAATAAACATTTGACCTGGTTCAGCACTTCTGGTCATTGGGAACACGTGCTGAAGCTGAGAAATGATTACATTAGCAAGCTCTGTCGGCTCTTTTCAGAAGAGTTTCCCTTCTCTAACCTGCTTTTATTCGATTATTTTATTTCCTATTCTCCCCTGACTGTAAGGGCTCAAATCAGATCAGAAGCTACACCTGGAAGAAACTCTGAGTGTTGATCTGTGACTGAGAGAGCTGCACCAAGAGAAAGATGCCTGCAGTCTGTGCATCTGTTAGTTTATGGCTCATGATATCAGGGAGATCTTTCATTTATTCATTTATCTATTTTTACATCAGATAACACTGGCTCCATGTCTGGGTCATTCTGCATTTGTTTTACATTGTTTTATTGTTTAAGACCTTTAAAGAGAGAAAAAGCCTTATGTCTTACCGTTTGTCTTTGGAGGTGGGTGCCTCTGATCCATTGAAGGATATGTTTGCCTTCAGTAACAGGGACAGGTGGGAGACATAAACTCTCTCTGACTCTAGTAGCTCCAGAGCTGCTCTCTGCCGTTTATCTGACCACACAGAAACTTTCATCCAACCTTTTCTTTGATTTCAGCAGCATCAACATTGTACGTATGCTAAAAAGTCCAGCTCAGAGCCCATTTCAGAAAACAACCAAATAATTATCTGTTTGAAATCTGACATCTAGCAGTGAAACTGACTTTGTCATCTGCTGTTGGCTGGTCTTCAGTATTGGCAACACTGAGCGAACTGTAGGTAGTAATAGTAGTAGAAGTAGTAACAATAATAGTTGCACACTTAGTGCAACTAGTTGTAAGAAGTTACCCTGCCAGCAGGAACAGCAGGATTATTAAGAAGAGTCTGATGTTTCTCACTGTTTTCAGGCTGGCTGCTGGGGGCCTCTGTGTCATCTCTGCTGTTCTTCCTCTGGCTCCATGGTAGAGATTTGGACAGGCAACCTCTCAGCTGCTGCTGCTGCTGCTGCTGCTGTGGAGGTGGTGCCTCCTGTTCAGAGGAAGAGGCTGCACATGCCATACACATGCCAATGTGAGTAAGTTTGATGTTCTTTCATTTGTTTTCCTTCACTTCACCCTTTTCTCTACCTCTACCCAGCTGCTTTATAAAGATCTTCCTTTGCAAAGTTGGAATTACTGAGAAATGCTGTATATAAATAAACACAGGCCATGAAATGGTCACATGGACTTACTCTGGGTTGATGTGGAACTCCTCTGGGGTGAGCTACTGTATGGCAGATTGCCAAAAAAGTGTTGAATAACACTGAGCTCTGATTGGCTGGGTGCACAGATGTGTTCATCCGCTGATGCCGTTAGCACATCTGCCTTGGAGTTCTTTCTGCTTTTTGACCAATCGGCACAGTGAAGGAGATAAAACCACCTTATTTGCTGAGTTATACAACAAAGTAGATATTTTTCTGTCTTTGTTAAAAACATTTGCTATAAACTAGTCTAGGAGTAGATGGTATTAGCAGGTCTACAATTATCTGTAATTCTCTGGAAATGGAACAAAGAAAAACAAGCATGAGAACAGTACAAATCAAGAACATCTTCATACCTGTGGGGAACAACAATGATATCCTTGGTGTTTTCTGGCTGCAGCAGCTCTATCCTCTTCTGAACCTCTCTCTGCCTGCTGGACACTTCTTTAATGTGGAACATTGCCACATTCAGCTCGTCCTGGAGATAGTTTACATCAAGGAACTGCATTAACATGAGATCCTTAATCTCTGCACTTTCTTTTTCACCGTGAGCCACCAGGTCAGATATGGAAGGACATTTGCTTCAGGGTATAAATCTGGAAAAGGTTGATTTTCATTTAGAGCAACTAGAACAAAAGCATTTATACTTTGTGGTGATGGCAGATGGTGGAATAAGTTTTTAGGTTGAAATGGTACCGTCACTTTTAGCAGTTGTTTTGTTTTTAAGTTGATAAAGTTGCAAGTTGTGTGTCTCTGCAGATGAATTGAATCCACACTAAATCAGACCTTCCACAGATTTTATGCATGTAAAAGTTGTATGTGCCTGAGCTATTAGCAGTGTAAAAGAGTTGCCTTCCTATCTAAGTGTTTCAGTTTCTTTACAGTTTTAGCAGAGTTGGAGTCAGGTCATAAATGATGTCACAGCAGCCTCTCCACCCACCAAGCCTCTCTGTGTGCATGTTTTTACTCTGTAGCATCTCCTGCACCTTGAAAGTGTTGAGCGAGTTCTTGAGGCCCATTATCTTGTCATCCACATCAGTCTGGTGGGCCTGGAGCTTTTCCCCCAGGCCGTGGTCCCTGTGACGTAGCTCACACAGCTCCATCAGGGCAGCATGGAGCCCCTCACGCAGCTCAGTCACCAGGCCCTGCAGCTGTATCACAACAAGGAATTTTCAGTGTTTTGGAGGATTGTTGATTGCTTCACATGAAAAGAGGAAAATAATTAGAAGAATTCAAATCCAGTGAAGTTAAAATGCAAACAAGAGTCTTTCTTGTTCGTTTAGCCTGTTTTATTTGTACAGATTTGTTTGTGCTTTAATTTCCTCATCCTTCATTGAATTTCAAACTGTTCTGCCAAAAGTCAATTTTATCCTTTGTGCCTTTTTTCTCTTCTTTAATATCATCTTTTCTTGTTTCTTGTTTTTCTACAGCCTAATTCTAATATGGTGCATCTTCATTTAGGTCTTGCTAGACTTCTCTTGTGCAGACAGCATTTGATTTCTACAGTCGACCCTGTCTGATTTTCTCTTCTCAATTCACCACTGCCTCATTTTTACAGTCATTCTTTCTTAGTGAAGGAATGTGATATTCCCATCCTCTCCTAATATTATTTGATAAGCTTTTGATTCTTTATCTGCCTCCATTTTTCTCTGCTGTCCCTGTCTGCACTGTTCTTCTTCATAGCTGATTGAATTTATTCAGCAGGGATAACTGAATCAGCTCATGGGAACATAACATGGGTTAAAGACTCTCACTCTCTCTCTCTCTCTTTCTGTCTCTCTGTCTCTCTCTCACACTATCTTTCCATCTCGTCTTGCACACTTTCTCTCAGTCATGTGAAAGGCATCAGGCAGCAGACTGAATAGAGTCTCTGTCCTATTTGCCGTCTGCTCTTCTTCCTTTATGATGTTATCTGCACACCTGGGGCTGGGTCACTATAGTATGAAATCCTCATAAATATAATTATTTAATTATATCAATTGCAGTTTTAGCTAACAATGTGGTTTAATGAAGTAGAAAAATGATGATCGTGATCAATACATTGTAAATGAATAAGCATTACAGACATGAGTGCGACAGTTTGAAGGAGATTTTCATTATTTCATTTATATGGTCTGAAAAACTGAAATGTTTAGCACCTCGCTGGAGGAGCACAGCAAATTGAGTAAGAGCAGCTTTTAAGGTTTTCAAACAGAAATACAACACTGAGTTTTAAATTACCTGAGCAAGCTCCAGGTTAGCCTCCTCCACATTTTCTTTCTTATCTGAAAAATAAAAAGTTCAGTGAGGCACCCACACAAAAAATAGTTCACTTCTATGAAAATGTCTAAACCCGTTATGACCACATACATTCATTGGCAGGCATGTAAAGAAGTATGACTGTGTGGCACAGTCATATGTTGTATAAATATGGTGCCAATTAAACGTAGTGGTGGAGAAACAATAATGTGTAATTAAATTGGCTTAAATGTCATAGAAGACTGTTGCTATAGACTCTGCTGGTGCCACATCTTCTGTTATATATATACAGTAATATAAACCTTTAATATTATCATGTAAATACATAAGCTGAGAAGCTCTGAATGTTTTGCTGTGTTTGCCCTCCTACTGTTTTCTGCAGTGACACCAAGGGATGAGTGTTTATAAACCTTCTTAACTCATGGAAAATACACCTTAAATTTAACCAAAAGGTTAATAATTGTTCCAACTCATTGAAGCCAAATACTTAGTGTCTGGAAGGTGTGTGATGTCTTGCACTGTGGTTTGATGCCACAGGAGTGAATGTTAGGACAGTGAGGTTTAATGGTGCTTCAGCAGTCATGTGAAAGACAGAGAGGATTCATCTCTCTTTCATTCATGTTTTTTATATATTCTTTCATTCCTTGTATGGCAATCTTTTCATTCTGATATCTGTAAGTCTGCAAGTTTTCTTCCATCCATTGGAAACAGAGCAGCTCCAGGAAGTGTCTCCTGCTGGAACCGTGTTTTCATGTCTACTGTTTTCTAGCTGCTGCAGAAATTTAGGGGACTGTTGTTCCTGTTTACAAAATGTTGGACAGTTAGAGGAAAGTGCTTCACAAGAAAATTCAGATTATGATGGACTGCTTTGTTCTTTTAGATGCAGTGCATTAAGCGACAGTTAACTGACTACATACAAGCACAATGGTTATGTTTGTTGCTGAAATGTCACAGGTCGATGCTGCTGTCATCACTGCAGAGGGTCATCTGAAATACGTAGTTAACATACATTATCTTGCATAATTGAGAAGACACAATGTTCCACGTTTGTACTGCACAACATTTCTTAACTATCAAAGAGTCTTTCAGTCCATAAGACATAGAGTAGAGCTGATTTTGTCTTACAACTTGGGTTTGTGCTGTTGCCTCAGTTGTTACAGGCCAGAGAAAGTTGACATCAGCATGTCACTAGCCTACTATACAGACCAGGCTGATATTAGTTTATTGCATGTCAGCACTGACATAGATACTGGAAGCTAACTAACAAGTAAATATAGAAGCCTACAGATTTTAGACAGCACATCACCATTAAACAACAGCAGAACCTCTGCTTTATATTGGTAAGAACAGCAAAGAAGTAATTGATAACATTAAAACTGACCCGACTGCATTTAGATGAGTTAATTCCAGGGTCCTGGTATTGTGCATGCTGACTCACTGGCATGGCTCAATGAGAAGAGAGCCCTGTGAAGTTGACTTTTCAGCTGTAATATGCCCAGCTCAGTACAATACTTCAAACACCTTTGTGAATGTTTATATAAAAGATTGATGGTGACAAGAATATTGTTAGAAATAGTAGTTTTGCATGAACTCAATAATTAATGAATTAAAAAAGAAATAAATACATTTGGAGCGACCATGACCATCAGTCTCAGCTTTTGTTCAAACCACAACAATTTGTTCAGTAAATAGAGCTTGAGTTTTTTAACACCTATTTTACCTTCTGACACACTTTCCTTCTTTTCTTCTGTTTCTGTTTTGCCATCTTCCATGCTTAGGTCCAGTCTGGTCCAATCTAGTTCTGAAGTCCTTATCCCACTCAAGATGCTTCTGGTCCACTCTTCTGCCTTGTTCTTTTCCTCTGAACAACCCTATCCTTTACTGTGAGGATTCTCTTCGTCTCTTCCAAACCATGTGAGTCCTATGATTTCGCTTTTGCACAAAAAGGCCATTGTCTTTAAAGAGTAGAGGGACAGAAGGAAAAGATCAGGAGGAGAGAGAGTCATTTTTTCATAATACAGTCACACACTGTAACTAACTCATTAGATTTAACAGGACATGACTGACTGTTAAACAAGGGTGATTTACACAGCAGCACTGATCAGAATAAGCTTGAAATTGAAATACCAGTTATTGCAGTAGGTATGTGGTGGCACTGGAGGATTTTAGTTTTCCACTTCCAATAAAGTGTCAGCAAAAGCCTGTTTGTAGCTGTACAGTCAAGTCTAGATAGTCTCGAGAGCATGTGTTGGTGGAGCATGTGAATTTTATGTGTCTACCTTATATTTTATATTATTTTTAAAATGACTTCATTAATGTACATCCACCAGTCAATGTAGTTTTATCTTTGTTTTAAACTCAACCAACCCCTGAAGGAAGGATTTGGACATTTAGCTGCTAAAAGCTCTTTTGTGTTGTCTAGCTAGTGTTTCACTTTTACCTGCTCTTTGTTGCTAAGTAGGGAGGTAGGTAGTGTAATAGTTACAGAGTTAGTTTCAGCTAAAAACAGCTGCATGCTGCTGCTGGAAATGGTCCTGATGACATTTGACTCCAATAAATTTTAATAGTGAAAAAACATTCACCGTCCATTCTTGTACTCAGACACTCATTGGGTTTCACATACTCGTCATTTAACTAGATTAAATAACAACCTTCATTGAAATCCATGCAACATTTTTAACAAAGGTTTGCAATGTGAGATTTAGCCAAACAAAAGTAATTCATTGGTCACGTTTAATCACATAATATAAATTCCCATGTGGGCCCGGCGGCATAGAAGTGCAGTGGTTAGTGCAACGGCAGCAACAAGCAGGTTCTGTGTTTGAATCATGTTCTGTGTTTGAAACCTGGATACTTTCTGTGTGGAGGTTGCATGTTCTCCTTGTGTCTGCGTGGCTTTCTCCCACAGTTCAAACACATTAGGTTAATTGGTGACTCTAAATTGGGCGGGGATAGTTGGAAAACAAACAGGGCAGTGGCCCTCTGGGTCAGAGGTCAGGGTCCGTTACAAAACAGCCAATTTTAGAGCTCAAAGACAAGTACACATAAGCAAAGTAAAGAAAATCTCCAGCAACGTGACACCGACTTATAACTCTATTAACATTACCACCAACCCCCCCAACCAATGAATGACTTTAAAAATATTTACAGGACGAGCTCTTCATGGCAGCTTTGTCAGAGTTGTTATATCTTAAGTTATGTAATCCAACTCCTTAAAGCTAATATCAACTGTTTGTCTTAGAAATACTCTGGAAATGTGCGTCCAAGTGTTTGTACATGTCTTAACCTGATACTGTTACACCCTCCTGCCTCCTGGCTGTTTGTCTGTGCATGTTGTAACCTCACTGTACTGGAAGTCTGTCTGTCTGACTGACTGTTTCTCCTCATATCTACTCTTTGTTTTCTCCACCCTGGAGAGAAACAGCTGAGCTGCTCCTTATTTCAGCAACAGACCCGTGTTTGAATGTTACATCATTCCCACATATCATCTGATTCTGTGGTTACATGTGTGTCCAAAGAGAAAGAACTCTCCATTCCTGTCTGAACAAAAACTAAACTGGATACTAGTATTATTCACCAATAATTAAAAAGGAGCTCAGGGAAAATGTCATTTTCATGTAGGGGCTCAGAGAAACCTTTAAACTTCAAGTTAAACTTATTTAGGTTTTTTTTCACTTTTTTTTTTCCTAGACAGTTTTAATTAGCATAACCATCCTGTAAGGAACTCATCCTCCACCCTTAGGAAGAACCTCTCCTGTAAACACACACATGTAAGCCCCCTTCGTTTTATTTACAGTGCAGGTCTCAGGTTGAAGAAACACTGCCTGTATTCTCCAATGTGCTGTATAATAAGAGCATTTCTAAACGACATGACATCTGTTTTCCTAGCACTTGGGTTATAGGAACTATAATAGGAACTTATAGGAATTAGAGAAACTGTGTTCAATGAGGATCACACTGGTAGAAAGGTCAGCAGCATTTTGTCCCTTGCTGCTTTATTTGCCATGTGTATTTTGCTTTCATGGTATTAGTCAATGTGATTCTTGGTTATAAGCTGCAGGGCCCCTGAAAGGTCAGAGTGGGAATTTTTTTTTTAAGTTCACTCACAGTATTTACTTCAGTCTCCCTCATCCACAGAAACAATCAGTCTGTTGTTATAATACCAAAACATCTTCAGTCAGAAAGAAGAGACATGATGTGTTTTTGCATTTATTCAAATACAGGATTTTTACTTGTAACGGAGTATTTTTGTACTCTGTCATTAAAGTCACACTTGTGCTGCACCGCACAATCAACCAACTCAAATTTCTCCTGCTGCAGGTGAAACTAGGGACCATCTTTGTTGTCCTGGAGCATCTTATTTTCAGATAAACACTTACTGTCTTTCAACACCCAATAAAGATGAAATGCAAAATAAAGAAATAAATAAAAATATCCATAGATTAAAACTGTCTCTCTCTGTCTCTCGGTTTAAGAAAAAAGAAAATAAAAATAATGATAAATAATATTAAAATAAAGAAATAGAAACGATTTACTTCCGGTTCGTCGCTCCTCGTCACGTGACTGCCGTCGGCTCAGCTGACTGCAGCTCCGGTGGAGTCGGTGTTGTCTTCTTCGTGTTGTGTTGCTTTGTTTCTAAGTTTGTTTGTGATGAAGTAGAACCAAGCTGCCAATTAAACCTCCGAGGGAAAAAAACAAAATGCCGTACGGGTCTGACACGGAGCGGGACGAGCAGGAGACACCGCTGCTTCACCGAGGACACGAAGACAAAGTCCAGAGAGGTGAGAGGAAACATCTGAACTAACGTGCAGCCATTAGCATGTGGCTAACACGGCGCTTTCTGTGTAACACCTTTGACTTCTGGCAGCTGTTCGTTAAACACCTGCACAGGTGAAAGTCCTGCGTTCAGAGCGTTGAGCTTTGTGTTTTGTCTCCTCTGTTATGAAACGCAGTTAATAAAGTCCACATTACATATTGCATAACATATGGATACTCAAGTAAAGTACTAGTACTACACAGTATTGGAGTAAATGTACTTTTCACAGCTGGCTGTTGTACAGGTGTTCGTCGTGTCCAGTTATTTTGCATCAGGCTGCATTTGCAAATGAAATTGAACATAATAACTTTGATCAGTACTAAATGACTGAAGGTGTTTCTGTCAGGGCGGGTTGTTCTGTTATCCAGAGCAGATTTAAAAGGCTTTTTATGGCATTTATCCAGAGTATTATCCACAACAACCAGACTGAGTCACGAGTCCAGCAGCATCGACCCTGAGCTCGTAAACCCTGTTTTCCCTGAGCTGTGTCATGTCAGGTGTCGTGCAGACCTGCAAGTCAAAGTCAGTGTAAGTGGAAAAATCAGGGACACTAGAGATGTAAAAGCTGTAACACTGCTACACTCAGTGTGTCTTTGTGTAAGGGTCTGTTGAGAATCCAACAGTTAACTTTAATTGTGTTAAAACACGACCTTATGACTACAATAAACAATCTGCTCTATAAGGAGGCTTTTAGGTTTTTATATAAAGACTGAGGGACAAACAACAATAAACAGTATCAGTGATTTACATAATGACAGTGTGTAAAATCCACAGACCTACAAAACTGTGCCTGGCATGAAAAAGATGCACAATGAAGTAGTGAAGAAGCAGCTTGTTCAAATGAATGACAGGAAAGTAACTGGTCTATATAATGTCAAAAATTCACCATAACACATTTTCAAGGCAAAGTTAATAATAAACATTTCCTGTCTTGTCTTAACATTGGTCCAGAATGTAAATGTATTAAATTCATGCTACAGTAAGAAAAGGAAAAGCAGTAAATTCATACATTTGAGAAGCTTCAGCCTGAAGTGTCTGATTAAGAAAACAGACGAGTGCAGGAGGAAAATGGACTTTGTTTCCAGAAAGCTGAAAATAAAAAAACAATTTTAAAGAAGAGGTAACTCTACTTTCCACAGCCAAATCTGCCCTTTAATGTTGCCTTGCATTGCATGAACACTCATCCCATAATATTTTCAGATATTTTTTTCGTATTGTGAGTACATACAGTATCATCTCTCTCTCCCCCTCACTGTGTAGCCCCAGCATGCTGTTCATCCCGCTACACCCTGGCGTTGTTGTCCTCTTATGGCTTCTTTGTGGTCTACTCCCTGCGGGTGAACCTCAGTGTGGCCATGGTGGACATGCTCAACAGCACCCACCAATCCAGCATCAACCACAGCGGCTCAGTGTGTCCTGCTAGTACCAACCCTCCACGACCCAGACCTAACCACAAGGTGAGCAAGAACACAACGCCTCCTGAGTAATGTGGCTGTGTGTTTCTACATCCCAGATTGCTGTGATTAAGCTGTTCCCTGCATGACGTCACAGCTTAATCCCACTTTTAAAAAATCATCTATATGCTTGGTCCATTTTGCCAAGTAACAACAATGCCAGTGGAGTTTGAGTAGCATATATATAACAGCTGCCCCTTAAGAAAGCTAAAGTCAGCTTTTTGTATCTTCTTTAGGGAGGAAATGTGAAGAAACCTGATGAAATGTGATCTGATCTTTATCAAAGGCACAAATATCAACTAACAGTGTTGCTGCCAAAGGTGGTTCATCCAGTTATGAAAACATGTTTGCCATTACTTTTTCTAATATCAGTTTGTGTGTTTAAAGGGTGTGTTGACTAAAGACACAAATGATCACTACTGGGGCAGGAGGGTGGTTTGGTGTTTAGCACTGTTGCCTCACAGCAAGAAGGTTCCTGGTTTGAAACCCATCAGGGGCCTTTCTGTGTGGAGTCTGCATGTTCTCCCTATGCTTGTGTGGGTTTTCTCCAGGTACTCTGGTTTCCTCCCACAGTCCAAAAACATGTATGTCAGGTTGATTGGTGACTCTAAATTGCCCATAGGAGTGAGTGTGAGTGTGTGAGGTTGTTTGTCTCTATGTGGCCCTGTGATGGACTGGTGACCTGTCCAGGGTGGACCCCTGCCTTTCACCCAAAGAGAGCTGGGATAAGCTCCAGCAGATCCCCATGACCCTGGTTAAGGACTAAGTAGGTACAGATGATGGATGGATGATCATTACTGTTTGATCAGATCAAATTTCGTGACCAGTTTCTGCAGAAAACCAGGAAACTGCCAACGGCACCGTTTCTTTTTCCTGCAATTGTACAAACACATGCACAGGTACACACTTGCAAAGGTTCAGCCAAACAACTAGCAACACCTTAGTCAGTCTCATGATCAGTCAGTCTCATAATATGTAATAAAACCTAACATAGCTCTCAACCCCTCCCCTCACAGGCCAGTGTGTATGACTGGGACTCTGAGACACAGGGCTGGATCCTGGGCGCTTTCTTCTATGGCTACATCCTGACACAGATCCCTGGGGGATATCTTGCTGGCCGCTTAGGACCCAAGTGGCTTTTGGGCTTTGGTATCCTGGGAACTGTAGTTTTTACACTGTTCACCCCTGTGGCTGCTGACCTGGGTGCTAGTTACCTCATTGCTGTCAGAGCAATAGAGGGAGTAGGAGAGGTAGGAAAAGTTGAAATTATCATCTTATTTGTACCAAGCCCCATATAAAATATGGGTTTTTTTCCCAAAGCAAGTGGTTTTAAAATGTATCTCTGAGGACCAAAATCAAAAATGTAATCATAATGGAGTTGTAGAAAGGTACATCCAGACAAACTAATGCTGATATGGTTCATATGAATAGATAAGAGGATTGTTAGTTGTAAAGGAGAGTCGACTGTGGACTCCTGTTCATGTTCTTCTTGTTTTGTCTTCAGGGAGTCACATTCCCTGCAATGTACACCATGTGGGCATCATGGGCCCCACCTCTAGAGAGGAGCCGACTGCTCACAATTTCCTACATTGGTAAGATACAGACACAAGGTCCACAATAAATCAGTAAAAGTATCACCTTATCCATGTGTACTTAAGGGTCTGGACTTGGCCACCTCTTCTGTCATCATCTGTCCCATATTTGCTAGTGCTGACATGCAGCTGTCTGCATTGTTGTCGTGCATTCAGACAGCTGTGGGATATAGATGTTTCTATTCTTTTCAATCCCAGGTGCCCAGCTGGGGACAGTGATAGCTCTTCCTGTGTCTGGATTAATCTGCTTCTACCTGGACTGGACCTACGTCTTCTATATATTTGGTAATAAACCTGGGGAGTCACGTCTGAAAAGTAGGGGTGTCCTAGACCTTTAAGAGGCAACTGTTTTTAAAGGAAACATCTGCTCTGTTAGTTAATCAAGCTGAGATGTTCTAACAGTTATTTTGTGAAGAGCTGTGCTTATGAAAAATGCTTTATTGATTTTACATGGTGGATTATGCCTCATCTTCTGTGGTTATGAAAATGTGTTTATTTCAGCAGCTCCTGCATATTTCTATGCCCTTAAGTGGCCTCTCCATTGATTGGTCATAAGTTTTTCTCCTTTAACAGCACAACGGTTTTTAAGGATCAGATGAGCTACTTTCAGTGTCTGATCCTTTGTTCCTCTTTCTTCTGTGGAAACACTGAATTAGCAAATTGAAGAAAATCTGCTTACAGATAAAACCGTTGCAGACGTCCCACTCCAGCTCAGTCTCTAAACCACTGGACATTAGCGTAAACAAACACATTCTGTTCTCAGTGGTGTGGGTAAAGTAGAGAACAAAAAACAATCGTAATCGATGCATCTAAATACTGACCCACTACAGTATTTCATGTCATGAGGGGTTTGTGCTGGAAGAATGCAGATCCACCAGTGTTGATCTGTGGTAAAATGAGTGTTTGTGCTTTTGTGTTTGTCCAGGTGTTGTTGGCTTGGTGTGGTTCGTCCTCTGGGCCTTTCTTGTCTTTGACAGTCCAAACACTCACCCACGGATATCAGAGCAGGAGAGACTCTACATCACCAACTCACTGAAGAATGAGGTAACATCAGAAACAAGATGCAGTGCCCTACATTTGAAAAATTTGAGAAAGAGTTTTCACAGGTTTATGAAAAGGGTTTTTTTTATCCATATATTATGGTGTACATAAAGAGAGAGCTAGACTTGTTTGCTGTCTTGAATCTTAAGTACATTTTCTCTAAAAAATGAAACACTAGTGCATATCTCTTGCTGGGACTTCCGCTCCAGGAGTGTTATCTGATGCTAAAAGTTACATAATCTGTGTGTTGTGACATTTTATTCTGTTATCTGTCATAGTCAGCTGTTAAAATCGCAACATTCACCATGAACCTGCAGTTTATAATGACATTCAGATGCAGAATCACCATAAGTGCATTTTCCCAGTAGGTTCATCATCTGTATTGGGACCTGAGCTCTGACATCTTTCTTTCTGTGCAATAATCGAGTTCCACCAGCATCTGTGACTTGTGTGTGAAAACCCCTGGTTCACAAAATGTTTGAAAGATTATGGATTTGCACGTTATAATATAGATTTTGTGCTTGTCATGACATGTTTTAATTGGAAAACAAACAAGAACATGACATATAGGTAAACATATTGGCAATTTACACCCATTACAGGAGGAAAAAAGATATCACAATAAATAATGCTAAAATAAAAATCAATAAAATAAATTATTTGATGTGTCCAAAGTAGTAATGTGTTTTTTTTTTCTGTTGAATCTGACTCAGCTGTCCACCTCAACAAGGTGCATCCCCTGGAGAGCCATAGTAACATCCATACCACTGTGGGCCATCGTCGTGGCTCACTTCTCCTACAACTGGACCTTCTACACTCTCCTCACCCTGCTGCCGACCTACATGAACAACATACTGGGATTCAGCATTCAGCAGGTAAGGTGTCCATCACATACAGGCATTTATTCATGCTTACCTTATTCAGCTGACATACACAAACAGGAAGAATCAAATGAGGGGTCACAATGTGTCATATTGTTGTGGCAGTATAAACAACTATACTAGGTATACTCAGTCCAGACACTAGATGCATGAAAGTATGTGCAAACTGTTAAAACTGTATACAAGAAGACAAAAATCTGTGTCAGATTTCTAAAAGCTGCACTTACACCTGTTTTATGAATTTCCCTTATTGTGAAAGTAAGCATTAAATGCACGAGCCCTAGCTCCACTACCTTAGTTAACCATAAATGCATATAGCAACACTATTAAACATCCCTTTGGAAGCAGTAGTTTTGCAGACTGACGAAATGCATTTTACTGTGGTGGCCAACAAAGGACAAATGCGCCACAACGGCTAAAATATATTTTCTTATACATTTTTATATTTAATAATTGAAGATTTTTGCTCAATAGCTTCCAGGTTATGTGACCTAAGTTTGAGCAAAAATCCTAATTATTAAATAAAAATTCATAAAAAATTAATGAAGTGATGTATTTGAATTGTAAGAGGTGTGTCTTGTGCAGACAGACGAGGCCAATAAATTATGCATAACTTTGAGTCTCCAGGTCACTTGACCTGGAAGGTATTCAATATTAAAAATAAAAATTCATTAAAAAAAAGAATGAAGTGATATATTTGAAATTTTATTTATTAATAATTTCAATGACTGCGGCCCTCGGACCTTTTCATATTATTTTTCTTATAACATGAATACACATTTCCTTTTTTTTTTGGGTTAATTTTTATGATTTTTTTCTTTGCCTTCAATTATTGAGTGACGGTCCCTAAAACGACTCAGGAGAGGGTGGATCTGTCAAATAACTTCAAACTGTCTTCACCGCACTTCCCCCTAGAGGTCTGGTGCACTTCTGTGCCATGAATATGCAACATTTTTCTCTTGCATGTGTTTTCAGTATTTGCGGTGCTTCTGCTTTTGCAGCGTTTGGCCACTGTGGCGTGTTTGCACTTGTCGGCCATCGTATGTTACTGTATAATGATAAAAATATTCACATCATGCGCTGTTGTTTTCTTCTGTCCACAACAGAATGGTATGCTGTCAGCGCTGCCTTACATGGGCTGTGCTGTGTTCGCTTTTCTGAGTGGCCAAGTTGCTGATTACCTTCGGGAGACTCGTCACTACCCCACAGTCACTGTCAGGAAGGCCTTCACTATTGTTGGTAAGGAATGCCAATATCGCAGATGATCACAGATTCTGTTGTTTTGGATTGAAAACTTGACTTGGATATCTATTCTGCCACGTCTACAATTGCCAAAGACATTTTCATCATTGTCTTTGTTCTGCAGGTATGGTCGGGCCGGCAGTCTTCCTGGTGGCAGTAGGATATACAGGCTGTAACTACATCCTGGCTGTGGCCTTCCTAACTGTCTCCTCCACCCTGGGGGGAGTGTCGGCCTCTGGATTCAACATCAACCACCTTGACATTGCTCCTTCGTAAGGATAATGTTCTATTACTAAAATAATCTCTGGAAATATAAACTTTTCAGAATACAAAAGGGAAAAACAAGTGATAATTCCATCCTTAATGCAACTCAGTGACTAAGACAGCTGGATGGTGCACAGTAGCAGTCAGTCAGGAAATGCTCTTTTTTTTTTTTTTTAATAGAGAGGATCAAAGTTTTTAGTCATAACTATTACACATCCTACAATATTAAGATCAGTGTAGGAATACTAACAAAGATTAATTATAAACCTGATATGCTGTTACATGTACAACTACAGTGGTGTACTTTGTGATTTCATCAAAGTAAAAAAAAAAAAAAATTTGTTTTTTTTTAACAATCACTGTATTTTCTTTACAGGTATGCTGGTATTCTCCTGGGAATCACCAACACCTTTGCGACCATTCCTGGCATGGTGGGACCAGTCATAGCAAGAGACCTCACAGCACAGGTAAGCACTTGCACATACACACACATTAATTAACCAGACTGCAGAGTAAGCTCAAGTCCTTAAACAGAATTATTTTATCAAGGCTTTATTTGTTATAGATTGACACAGTACATTATCAATATGCCAGCCATGGTAATGCTTAAAAACTGATTTAAAAAAAGTATAGATGCCTCTTACATACTGACACAGGTCACTCTGAATTCCCTCAGCTCTGCCTCAACAGGTGGTGTTCTTTCTCTGGCTTGAGGTCTCATGTTGTGTCTAATGGGGTTTGGTGAGCACAGGATTAGAAGTTTAGCATTTGGCCACCTGGGGGCAGCAGAGGTCCTCAGGTTTTTGTCTGGATGGATAATGGCCACAATTCACACAGCAAAGTTATAATTTTGTATGTTTTGTATAGTGGCACCATGTAAGAACAGTTTGAATCTAAGTTATTTTAGGAAGACAGAACTCAGAACATATTCTCATGGCTGTGGGACATATTTCTCTGTATAGATTTTGGCCTTGAGACAGAATTTATTAGTCGAAGTGTAACTATCATCAGTCAGATCACTGACTGGGTAAACTTAAAAACTCAATAGCACATTTAACCAATTAGAGCCTTTCTGATTAATCAAACTGGTCACTATTTCAAGTGTTTTGCTTCTTGGACAGGCTTACATAGTGGAAAGTTTCAGTTTTAACATTTTCACCAGATCATACAAAATTGATTTAGATTCAGAGGATGTAACAATTCGCTGTCTGTAATTGGTTTTTGCACAAACAGTGTTTCCTTTTTAAAATGATGATTACATTCTTTTAATGCCAAAAGGGTAGAGACTAGTGGAAATGACAGGAATCTTTATCCATCTTTCAGGTTTTTACTTTTGTTGAACCAGGAAGTACAAATTATAAACTAGTTTTCCTATTTCAATACTAATTAACTGTGCTGACTGTCCTTCAGAACACCATAGAACAATGGCAGGTTGTCTTCTACATTGCTGCTGCCATCAACCTGTTTGGAGCATTGTTCTACAGCCTGTTTGGTCAGGGAACAGTGCAGCCCTGGGCTGTCCAAGCATCCTGCTCACACGGAGACTGAGGCAGGACAAATCTGAAAAACCACATGGACAAGTCTCAATTAGCAGCTTATTCAGCGAGTAATTCCAAAAAGAGATGTGTTCCAGATGTGCTGATTGATTCTCAGAGCATGGCTAACCAACAGTGAGTACAAGCCATGATGCCTTTGAGTACATTCTTTCCTGTGACTCTGGGTACTTCAGTCTGTTAGCAGAAGAACCTGCAGTCATAGTACTAGAAATGTCAAGTGCAGTTTTCGTTAAACATTTCTCAGAGGTAAAAATGCTTTGAGGCAAAATTAATTAAGCAGAGCCAAAATCTTTAATCTTTAGCCACTAACTGGCACTAGTCAGATAGCTATAGGCTAATATTTCTAGTTTCAACCTGAAAGGTTAATTTAGAAAGCTTTGATTGTAAAGTACTATATAAATGCCATGGTAAATAAGCTATGAAATACAAAATACTCCAGTGAAGTTTCCTTTTCCTGTTGACGTTTGCCAGTCAGACAATGCGCTAAGCTCAAAGGTTATTTCTGCCTTCAAAGCACCCTCAAATTTTATTTCCCCAAAAGTTTGCACTTTTAAAAACGTTGCTTTCTTACACTGGTAGAAATGTTAGAAAACGTTTGGAATAGAAACATGTGCTGTGTTGCAAAACAAAACTAAGTGCCAGTAAGTAGTTAAAGGTGTGTCCCAAAAATTTAAAAACATGCCAAATTAGACACATGTAGCCACTGTCTTTTTAAGAAGAACACTGTGGCTGTAGAGCATGCACACCTGTTTGTGGGCAGTTTTACAAGTTAAGCTTCTTAAAAAGATGTTAAATCGCTTTCTCTTTCATGTAACTGCAAATTCATAATTTTTGCATATTTTCTTATGTGGTGCATTTAAAGGATTTTATGTACAACCATATGTGTTGTCTTTTCAGGTTATGTCCACCAGGCATCATTTTAGTTGGTCTTTAATGTGTATTGACAGTTGGGGTTGATATGCTCCATCTAATGCTAAGATGTTATGGAAGTTGTTTTTGGCCTCTTATTTTGAAATTGGTAATTAAGTGTAATGTCATGAAGTTTGAATATGCCTTTTTCAATTGGCAATTCAATCCTCAATTTAATCTCAATTTGATTAAAAATTGAGATGAAAGCTAAATCAAATGCAGGCAGCGTGGTAGCACAGTGGTTAGTGCTGCTGCCATATACCAAGAAAGTTTTGGGTTTGAACCATTTTTTATGAATTATTCAAAGGTGCCAGTGAAACAGCACCCCACACCATTGCATTTACATTAACTTGCCACCATCCTTTTGATGTCAAAATTGAAACGGAAATGTCCCCACCTGCACCTGGTGTGACTTGCCCCTACTCTGCCTCATTGGCTAACTCTAACCTTAACCTAACCAGCCAAACACAGGCTGAGTAAATCTTTGCAGCTAATTAAACAGTTTCACTGAGTTTGTTGAAACTGACAAAGTTCCTCTGAGCATGCAGACTGAAATATTAATCTTACTAATTCATTTAGTTTGGGACCCATTCTCTCCACAAGCTGATGTTGCAGCACCTGACACAGGTCTATCAGAATGTGGAGCAGTAACACTAATTACTGTAGTTATAGTCCTTGGCAACCTCTCAGAGGAGCTGTACTGTTGATTTCACCATATTCTCTGTGAAAACGTTGAAGGTGCAGAGATTTACTCCCAGTCTGCATCTGTTTGACTGGGAGCCATTGCCTTCATTGTTTAGGTAGGTTTAGATTAAGGTTAGTGTTAGCCAATCAGAGGCAGACAGGGGGGCTGGCCATACCAGATACAGGTAAAGGATTGCATTCCCATTTCAATTTTGACACTAAAAGCATAGTGACAAGCTAATGGGAAAAAAAAAAACAACAAAAAAACTTGTAAATATGAAAGAATTGATTTACTCACCCATCATCTAATCCTCTTATCCCATCGAGAGTAATGGTGGGTTGCAGATCATCAGTCCAGTACAAGGCTGACACAGACAACTCACAACTATGGGAGCAAAACATTTCACTTTCAGTCATTTAAATTAAACTGAATTGAGAAATTAATTGGCATTTAAGACATTAAATTGCCAGTTTCAAAATTAATTACTAGTTCTACAAAGAGGCTAAATAACTTCCATAAGTAGATGCCGACCTTCTAATAAGGGAGAAGAAAGTGCTTTATAGAGGTTCCTGGTGGACACACAGCCACAGGACTTTATTCCCAGGATTTGCACTTTCTGTGTCAATTCTCAGGTATCTAATGTCAGACAAGGATCGAAAAGGATGTTTACTTTTTACACTATTACAGATTAAAATATAGGTATGCATACTCAATTTTAAGTGTCAACATAATTAGTTTGAATGTTTAATTTTAAATAGCATGCTGGAGGGGACTCATACTATTCACTTTCAATCAAAGTGACCATATGATTAAATGTTATTTCTCAATTAAGTTTACACTCTCAGGTCATGTGTATACACATGTATTGTCCCTACATCATGACTAAAGAGAACTACATCATGACTAAGCCAGTTTTGTCATGGTTGCTATTTCTGTCAACAAGTAGCATCATCCCAAATGAAGATGTAATGCTCTTGTGCCTTATTACATTAACTTAAAGGACATCAGATAGGTCAGGACTGTAGACTCATTGTTTTCATGTTACTGCTTTTTTTTTTTTTTAACTTTTACATTTGTGTTTACATACAGTAGAGGGACTTTATACACATACCATAGGTAATCATTACATTAAAGAAGTGTCTTAATCTCTGTCAATGTATTTTAACACTTAACCATATACAGCAATGCTCAAATCAAATCTGTGTTGGATTATTTCATTATCACATTTGTCTGATGGATTGATGGAGTCTGGAATTTTTATTACCTCCAATATACAATTAACTCAGGTAAACAAACTGACAGACCATCTTCCTGTAACTACTTATTTGTGAAATAAAATCAACTTTAATGAACTGATTAAGGAGAATGGAAAGTAATTTTGTTTGCCAGAATAGATTATTTTCAATGAACTGTTGACCCAATAATAATAAAAAAAAAAACATAAAACAAATATGTAAAACTAAAGTAACCCAACGGCTTCACTATCATAACTATGGTTTGTGAGAGTTCATCCAGCAACAAGAGCACAAACAGTAGGAAATTAAGATTCTGCTCAGTCTCACTCCCTGAATGAACAAGGTTTTACTCAGAATTCACTCTTTACCCTGGCGGTTATTAACTTGAACTACAGCAAACACAATAGTCCAGTGTCTGTCTACGACAGAAACATCCTCATATGCTCTTTTACTGGAAAAAACACGATCTTACTGAAGGCAGATATTTGTTACAAATCCTTGATAAGCTAATGTTTGGACACACATATCCCAAGAGATTACCTTTGGCTGAAAAGATCTACAGTAGCCTATGGTCTCAGTCTTTTTATGACATGCCGATGTAATGCATCAAGGAATTAGAAAAGGCCTCTTCAGAACATAATTTAACATCTGCTGACTTAGTTGCTGCTCAGCCACCTGACTACTCATTTCAGAAACACAGATGAAGTCAAGCCTATTAAACTCAAAAACTCCAACTCTATATAAAACCCACCGAGTTTCATTCATTATCAAACCAAATTATCACCAATAATGCAGCAACACCTGCCAACAAAACACTTGCACCCATCTACTCTGACCTTATGTAACCTACATGAATTAATAATATATGCAGTGTCACACCGAGACAAACATGGTGCTTGGTCTTTTTCTGGAACGATTCATCAGCCTAATGTTTGAGTAAAAGCAACTACAAACCGACGTCGGTTTCAGAAACGTGTCCTGCCTGACTGAACACGTTCAGGGAATTCGTTTTTACGGAAACTGGACAAGGCGTTTTAACACTCGGTCGTGTCCGTCGCTTCACCGGTTGCCGTGACTTAAGATAAAGTCGTTTACGGTAACTTCTCCCGGTCCCTTGTGGAGATGCTGCGCAGCGACGAGCGCGCGCAATTACGCAACACCCCCGCCTGTCCTGTGCGCTATAACCGGATCAGTGTTCCTCAGCCTCTCCGGTCCTGCAGCCAACCCGACACCGACCAGCTCTCAGGTACGACACCGGACATCAAATATTGCAGAGGGAAGAGTTTGTATTTGATGGCATGAGGAAAATGAACCGAGGGTTTTCTTTAGCGTCTCAGTCTCCAGGCAGTGTATTGGGAATATTGTTGTGATGCAGAAAATAGGGCAGGCAGCTGGTAGTTAATGCGCATCCAGGCGTCAGTAAGCGGGCAGACGACATAACATGGCGGACGGCTGACAAATCCTTCAGGCATCAGTTTTGCCGCAGCAGATGTGCCAAATTTCTGCCATTGCCAGATGTTATATCAGCTTTTGAGGTAAAGCGCACTGCGGCAGCCGTGGTGACGTTAGATGTGAGGGATGAGCACCATACCCGCGGCAGACATGCTTATTCGTCCTGAGTTCACCTGAATAAGTCTGGCCAAGATCATGTTGGGGATTCGTTACAGTTGGATTAAGCTACTGGCCTTTCCATCTTCAGACAATCTAACACTCCTCACTCTCTATTCAAAAGATTACTTAGAAAGAACAATCAGTAGTGCCTGTGGGAATCCTCAAGTTCACTTATCACCATAACACTCCTGCAGAGTAACAACAGCGTGCACTGTGCTCTGCATTAACCTGTGTGCAGTGCACTGCAGTGCCTGAGAAATGGCTGCTACACTGGCAGTGGATCTGACCTGACAAAATGGTGGATCCTAGTTTGGAGTGGAGCTGTAGTAGGTCTATGGCTGCAGAAAGGAGGTCGGTGAAACATCAGATCCTCATGGTGTTGATGTCAGTGCACAGCAGAGTGCAGCAGCCATGGCAGCAGGGGTGTGGATGGATGGAGGAGGAGAGCGCAGGAGGGGCAGAGTTTTCTGTTTGGTGCAGTTCAGTGGCCATTGATGTCACACTGCTTAAAAAAACATCTTGTTAGTTAAAATCACTTGTCAGTAACATTTAAACACAGACAGAACTGAAGTAAAGAGAATTAAGATTCTTTCTGCACCACTATAAGCAACATCAGTGTTAAATTACCAAATGCTATAGCGTCTCCGATAACAACAAACTATCAGCTAGCTTTTTCACCTTCAGTGTATATTTAGCTGCTCATGCAAATCATTCCAATACCTTTCACAGTAATTAGTGCATGAAAGGTTTAAACTTCCTGCCTTGAACCATCTGTATACTGTACTAATGTAATTTAGCTTTAGCAGACAGACTGTGACTTCAGACAGCTTCCTTCACCATGGGAAAAGAGAAGCTCCACATTAACATTGTTGTGATCGGTCATGTGGACTCTGGCAAATCCACCACCACGGGGCACCTTATCTACAAGTGTGGGGGCATCGACAAGAGAACTATCGAGAAGTTTGAAAAGGAAGCTGCTGAGGTAAGGAAAAGCTTTCTGTCTTTCCTCATGATCTGGGCCTCAACCCCCCCTAACCAGAAGATAAAAGCCATACATACATACATACATAAAAACAAGTAAGAATGAATAACATACAACTGCAGCTCATCACAAAAACAGGGTTGCTAATGAATAAGCAGAACAGAAACTCCTTTTAAAAACTGTAGAAATTAAAACTTAATTTAAAAAGTTTTTTTTTTTTTTTTAAAGTAAATTTTGTATGGATTTCCATTTCTCAGATGGGAAAGGGGTCGTTCAAATATGCCTGGGTGCTGGACAAGCTGAAAGCAGAGCGAGAACGCGGTATCACCATCGACATCTCACTGTGGAAGTTTGAAACCAGCAAGTACTATGTGACCATCATCGATGCCCCAGGTCACAGGGACTTCATCAAGAACATGATCACCGGGACCTCACAGGTCAGTAACATAAGAGGGCTCAGACAAAAACGCAGCATAACTGTGGGCTCCTTTTATAAGCCTGTACCTCTAAGAAAGGTTTTCAAATTTAAAAATAAAAAATTCAGCCACTGAACTGACATGCTTATCTATGGTGACTGTAACAAAACAAGCTTTTATTCCTGTGTAAATAAGTAGCCACAAATGTCATAAATAACAGGAAAAAGAAGGTTCAGGTTAACAGGAACAAGATCACCTGGTTCCTGTTGAAAAGTTTAAACTGGTAATTTTGTATTTTAAGTTGGTATTAATAACTATGTCACATCAGGACTTATTCTGCTGCAATTACACGTTAACATTTACAGCCTGAGTTTATGAGGACAGTGGTCAAACCTGTGCACCAACAGTACTAATGTTTCATCCACTGCATCTGCAGGCAGACTGTGCTGTGCTGATTGTGGCAGCTGGTGTGGGAGAGTTCGAGGCAGGTATTTCCAAGAATGGACAGACACGTGAGCATGCCCTCCTGGCCTACACTCTGGGAGTAAAGCAGCTCATTGTGGGCATCAACAAGATGGACTCCACTGAACCAAACTACAGCCAGAAACGTTATGAGGAAATTGTGAAGGAAGTAAGCACGTACATTAAGAAGATTGGCTACAATCCGGACACTGTTGCCTTTGTACCCATTTCAGGCTGGAATGGAGACAACATGCTAGAGCCCAGCCCCAATGTAAGTTCAACACAAATGTAATGGAAATGCTATTAGGACTAATGTTATGTGCGCTGCCTCAGATTTGAATACTAATTTGTATGGCTGGCGCCACAGATGGGAAGCTGTAACCAAAAGACTGATCAGGGGTTATGACTGCAGATCCAACTCAACTCTTGTAATAACAATAGAAGTGGCCCTGTACTTTGTATTTCAAATAGCTCCAAATAACATCTGCTCAACAGGGACCACAAGAGCCATAAGATGCGGGTTACACACTGTTGATTAATGCTAAAACGTAGTGTAACAGTAACAAGGATGTGGAAGAGCCATTAAGTCAGAAAACTGACAGCAATGTCAGTTTCAGAGCAATATATAACATATGTCAGTCTGGTGCAACAATAGCTTAGGATGATTAAACAGAGCTACAGCAGCAAAATGAGGATACTGAATTGAAAATATGTTTTTTCAAGTAGGATTAAATTCGAACGTATAATAATATAATGTAAAATGTAATAATTGTGTAATTAATTAAAATAATTGCTCTTTTCCTTTTATAACAAATGTAAAGCCAACAAAGGTTCAAAAGGGTAAAGTCCATAGTAAACATTAGCTACCTAGGAATGTACTGCAGCTGAAAATATGACTATCCAACCAGTTGTTTTCTTCTAATATTGCAGTTGACAGTAATTGTAAAAAATGTATAACATGGCACATTCTCTTTTCTTTAGATGACATGGTTTAAGGGGTGGAAGATCAATAGGAAAGAAGGCAGCGCATCAGGGACGACTCTACTGGAGGCCCTGGATGCTATCCAACCCCCCACTCGTCCAACAGACAAACCTCTACGTCTGCCGCTGCAAGATGTCTACAAGATAGGAGGCATGTAACGCACCAGTTAAGACAAAAATCTGATCACTGATAATTGGAGAGTGTTATTGTGAAACACCTTTAGGTCAGCATGTTTATTTGAGCATTTTTTTCTGTGCGACTGAACTACTTTGACGTTTATTTTTACGCCTTTAAATTCAGGTATAGGAACGGTGCCTGTAGGCCGTGTGGAAACAGGCATACTAAAGCCTGGCATGGTGGTGACCTTCGCCCCTGTCAATGTGACTACTGAGGTGAAGTCTGTGGAGATGCACCATGAGGCACTGACTGAGGCTCTCCCTGGCGACAACGTGGGCTTTAACGTTAAGAACGTGTCTGTTAAGGACATACGCCGTGGCAATGTGGCCGGTGACAGCAAGAATGACCCACCACAGGAGGCTGCCAACTTCACTGCTCAGGTGGATATCACAAAGGATCTATTTACAGAAATGAATCACGACTAAACACATTCAGCTTAGTCCTTGTGACAGAATTATTTTTAGCTTTGGAGAATAATTATTTTTACCAAGGATGACAAGAAATATCAATAAAAGCTATCTTTGAATCTTACTTTAGACAATATCAATTGGGCCATCATGCTATAATCTGTCAAAATTTCTACCACACAAGACACCTAAGTGTAGTTTTATTTTGGCTTACGCTGCCACAAAGGGAAGGTGTCAAAATAAGTCAATCCCAGGGGTAACTGGTAAAAAAAAAAAAAAAAGCCAAGCTGACTCTCTGCATTGAATTTTGTTGACAGGAAGGAAATAATCTTTGTATTAATAGGCCTTGCCTGTCCTCATTTGTAGGTGATCATCCTTAATCACCCTGGACAAATCAGTGCTGGGTACGCTCCTGTGCTGGACTGTCACACTGCTCACATTGCCTGCAAGTTTGCTGAGCTCAAAGAAAAGATTGATCGCCGCTCTGGCAAGAAGCTGGAGGACAACCCTAAATCCCTCAAGTCTGGAGATGCTGCCATTGTGGACATGATTCCAGGGAAGCCAATGTGTGTGGAGAGCTTCTCGGAGTATCCTCCACTGGGTAAGTTAAAGTGTAGACAATTTGTTGAATTTTCACTTTCAACAATTTCCCAAACCAACAAAAGCTTTATCGCTCAACTGTTAAGTCAAACCAGGTGAAACCTTCGCCTAAAATATCCATCATTACTCCTCTTTATGCTGCAGGTCGTTTCGCAGTGCGTGACATGCGTCAGACTGTGGCTGTTGGTGTGATTAAGGGTGTAGAAAAGAAGGTCTCCACCACTGGTAAAATTACCAAGTCCGCCCAGAAGGCCCAGAGGAACAAATGAATGTTGTGCTACTCTGCCGAGCCAAAGGTCTCCCAGGGCAGGACATCAGTCATCAAAGTTCATCCCACAATTGGCTGCTTCAACTTAATCATCAAAGACTGGTTAATCATCACAATGCATCGCAAAAGCATTCGAAGGAAAGAACAACATTTAGACCTTTAGTCCTTGAAGCGGCACTCCTGACTCCATTTCAGTGGTTAGATTACCATTACATACAATACTGAAACAATAGTTTTAAATATACAATGTTGATTTGGTTTATGGCAATATATTTCTGTGATAACGAGATGAACAATTAGAAGTACTGTAATTTATCACTGCTCTTGCTGTCTGGAGTGCAGGTACTGGTCTCTACATGGTACGTCTTGCTTTTAGTGTTTGTTTGCAACTACATAGTGCTCTATAGGAGCCTATGGCAAGAAGTTCAAACTGTTCTTCTAAGTAGAATATTAGTAGTAATTTGTGATTTGTTGTGTTTAAGCTTTAAAAAGCACTTAAAACAAATGGTCCAAATGTGTCCCTTAAGGGACTCTGAGTGGACCACCTTTTGATTCTCGAAGCACTTTGATTGGCATCTTGCTAACTTTGCACTTGTATGGAGAATTTTAAATTGGCATATAAGCTGCTGCACCTTATTGTAAGATGGCATGAGCCTTTTTGCAACATTAAACATGTTCCAACCAAAATGCTTGTGGCCTTTAATCATTCTGAGTAATGCAAAAAAAAAAAATGGCAAAAACTCTCCAGTCCCAATAAACAAATGAGAGTTCTTTGTAATACACACTTTTGACCACAAGATGTAGCTAACAACACAAGACCAGCCTTCATTGTAATGAAAGGGCGTGTTCTCATACAGTAACCATAAATACTCTTGACCTGTCATTTCTCTCATTTCACCATCATGACTGGTAGAGGGAGGCCAAGCAGGACTCCTAAGGCTAAGTGTACCAACAGCAACACTAGACCTAAAAAAACTGAAAAAGAATCTCAGCCCAGATGCTCAGAGAAATACTTAACCGAAGAGAAGCCAAATGATACCACAAAGGAACAGAAACCAAAGGAAGGGGAGAAGAAAAAAGCAAACCACACTGAGGAAAAGCCATCTTTTCCTGTACTAAGCGAGCAGAAAGAAACCACAAAACATTTCACAGAGACCAACAAGAAGCCAAAGACAAATACGGGCAACACAAAGGCTACAGTACAAGGCACAAAAGCCAAAACCTGTGCTGGCAAGTATCTGGAACAATCTATAGAGGAGACAGTTAAGTTACAGCCAGAGAGACCAAAGGACACAAAAATGGATTCTCTGAAGACAACAAAAGAAAAAAGATGTCAAGGGAAGGCAAAATCACTGGAACATTTTTCAGAGGGTATGACAGAAACCATGTCAGTGACACTTCAGGACACCACAAAGGCTTCTATAAATGCCACAGCAACAAAAACACATGGGAGGAAGGCAAAAAAACAAGTAAAATTTGCTGAGGAAACCAAGTCAGAGCCACAGACACTTGAGGATACTGCAAATGGTTGTATTCAGATCACAAGACCAATAACTTGCACTGGCAAATCACCAGAACCTTTTGCGAAAGACATGATGATAGAGCCAGAAACACATCCTAAAAAGGCTTCTGTAAAAACCACAAAAGCAAAAACATCAGACACACAGAAGACACAGATGGAACCAGAGACACCTGAACACACCACAGTGGCCTACGTACAGCAAAACAGGCATCAAGACAGAGCTGCAGTGGACACCATCCTCTGCACAACTCTGGAAAAACTGAAGATTAAGAGGAATGACAGATCAAATGCATCAGAAGTCATCAATAAAATAGTAAAAACTATAACTGAGCATTTAAAAAAGAACACTGACTGCTTCAAAGAAGTAGAAGAGCCTCTACATACAGGAAGTTACTATGAAAATGTTAAGGTAAGTCACTTCACTGACTTCTCTCAGAGCAAAATAGATCCATATTCTTCTTGAGCACAGGGTAAGTGGTCACTGTATGTTTTAGGATGTACACAGTTAAGTATTTCTTTATACAGATTTCTCATCCTGATGAGTTTGATGTGATGCTGCCCATTCCGGTTAAACGAGTGACCATTAAAGAATTTAGAGACGATGGAGCCTTTTACAGTGTTGAACTAAAACGTGACAAGAGCCTTCTGGAAAAATTTCAAAGTGAAGGTACTTTGTCTGCCAGCAAGATGCTGAAGGAGTTCAGGGGAGAAGTGAAGAAATGTGTCAAGACTTTTCCAGGTGAGTATCAAAAGTAGCACTTGATGGTTGGGAAATGGACAGATTTGATGAAATGCAGATTGAGAGCTGCTTGCTATGACTGCCGGAGACAAAAGGGTTATTCAATGAAAACTGATCCAAAAAGGAAACCTAAAATAAATAAATTCAGTATATAATAATTAAATAGCACAATTTGATTGTGTTTCTTGTTTGATCTTTCAGAATGGAAGGTGACAAAAAAGACAAAAGGCTGCCCTGCAGTGACCCTGACCACAGAAGTAGAGTCGGTGTCCATTTCACTGGATGTTGTTCTTTGTCTCATGGTTAAATCAAGCTGGCCACATTTCACCAAAAATGGCCTTAAAATAGAGGGCTGGCTGGGAACTAAAACGAGGACAGACTACAAACGACAGCCATATTACCTTGTCCCAAAATATGAAGGCAGGGGAACAGTGGAAAGCGATGGAGTGCTTGCTAAAGGTAAATCTAACCACTCTCAATTAGTGGACCAAATCAGATTTGAATTAATGTGAAAGGGCCACTCAGTGTTTACATTAGGTCTAAAAATATCTTATTAAGATGTGGTTAATTTAATAATTAAAATGATGCAAGACTTGCAGCAATTTGATAAAAGTAGTGGCTATAGAAGGTGTATATGCAAACAACATGCATACTGTCACATTTCCGAGACTGCAAGTTGTAACACTTTCCAATTACTTTAGCACACAAAACTATGAATATTCTATCTCCAGATGTTTGGCGGGTTTCATTCTCTCACATTGAGAAGACAATTCTAAAAAATCACGGATCGGAGAAGACATGCTGTGAAAGGGAAGGCGAACGCTGCTGCAGGTTAGATTTTGTTAGACTTAAACTTCTAACTCATTCATATTTATGTTAAACATGAGATAAAAAACCTCTGACTACTACAGCTAGCACTGGTTACAGTACTATAAGCCAGAGTGCTCATTACAACCATAACCAAAAACTATTCAACATATACTCTTTTCTGTTTACATACAGGAAGGATTGTTTGAAACTCCTAAAGCACCTTCTCAGTCTGCTGAAAAAAGAGGACTCTTCATTTGAGAAGTTCTGCTCGTACCACGCCAAGACCACACTCTTACATGCCTGCTGCTCTAGAATTAAAGACACGGAATGGAAGGCCTCAAATCTGACCAATTGCTTTGAGCTGCTCTTGGAGGACTTTGTAGGCTATCTAGAAAAGGGTAAGCTCAATAACTTCTTCATCCCAAGTCAGAACCTGCTCTCTAATGCTGACCAGAAGAGCTGCAAAGGTTTGGCTCGCTGTATTAGGGAAGAATGTAAAAATGGCTTTCCTATTTTCCAGCAATGACAAACAGGAAGCAATTGAATTGCAACTAATTGTTTGAGGCACATAGTATTTTCATTTCTCTCAGCATTTCATTTATTTATTTAATTCTATTCACCATATTTCATATGGTGTGTTTTTATCTAAATCTATCTTTAATTAAATCTCTTCCTTTTTATTATTGACATTTTGGCCTTAAAAAAAAAAAGATAATCTGTCATATCAAGATTAATTTCATGTTAAAATGCAACTGCAAAATAAATTTCTATTTTACTTTGATCTTATATTTACTTAATGTTTGCCATTCCTCATTTGTCTCCTGCATTATAATTTCCAACTTAAGGTGTTCACATTTTCAACAACACTTTATTTAATGATACTGAAGAAATGTGCCAATCAACATGTTAACAAATGGGTAGGCTCATATTTCAAAACTGTAACCAGATGTAAGCATATGAGAAAAACTTCAATAATATAATCAGTGGCCAGAAGTCGCTAAGCTAGAGCCCAGACAAACTAAAACACCGTTGAGGACCAAGTTTAGGGAAATTAACACATGGAAAGTAAAACATTAGAAATTACAGAAACTGTATTGTTGGAAGCTCTAGTTTGAAAACAGAGCCAGGCAAACATTAGAAGGGCTTTATGACAATACAATGTTTACTTAGTGCTGCCCTGCAGTTTCACAAGTGCTCCAAGTACAACTTTGACATCTCATGGAAACTCATATCATTGAAGATTTTTTAAATCAAACAAGAAATATACTGCTTACCTAATCTTACATGATGTTGAGTAATATACGCTCCACAGACACTGATGAACCACTCTCCAGACTCCAGTCTGCAATGTAAAATATGAAAATAAATGTGTAAATTGAACAAAGTCACCTATGCAAATTTTGAGCTTTCATTTGTTTTACTATATATACTTGGCATATGCCAGGTATCTTTCAAATGAATCTTTATATTATGCTGAAATTACATTCTGGAGGGTAGGAAAGTACACATTCAATGATCTCAAATAATGCAATGCTTTGACAAATGTATAAGGAGCAGTTAAGATTACATTAAATGAATGTAATGGGTAAATCAAAGGACACTTGTTTTGACTGTTGTTCACTGTTCTGATGTTTGTGCCCCAATAAAAGGATTTGCTAACAGTTGTCCTTTAATTGCAGTTTCCTTGTTAAAAATGCTGACAAAAATTTTCCTTCTCTTCTGCATTCAGCAGTCAAACAAAGCTCACATGGTCTGTCAGTGGAGGGAAACCCCCCCCCCCAAAAAAACCCACAGCTTTAAAGAAAAAAATGTGATGGTGAAATGTCTAATTCTGATATGAATCTGTGGATGTGTTCTTTGTTCGTTTTGATTTCCTGCTTACACTTTTTTTTTTTTTAAATTTCTAGCTAATCTTACATGGTCAATAAAGGAAAGTTGTTTTGGCAGGCCAGCTCTTGATCCTGAGGCATTATCACCTCCTGTAGAAAAACTGTGACTGACTGTGTTCATCTTTCAAGTTTTATTGAAAATAATAACTTACCTTTAGTATCTTCTTGGTGATTTTTCTCATAATTGAGGAAGTATGAAAGTGTTGCAAAATAGATATCATTACTCTATACTTATGGTAACAAGCCAATAAAACAAATGCTGGATCTCATGTTCTCTTTACAGAAGAATTTATTAGATTTCTCTGTCCAAATCAAGAACTGACATAAAATATACAGTGTAACAAAACTTGGTGTGGCTGATGAGTTTATTAGCACAACTTTTCCCTTTAAAATAATGTGTAACTACCTCTAAAGTAAAATGAAAATTAATTCAGCAAAAACACAAAACTACTTAAACAAAACCAGTCAACCAAATAAGTGAATGAAATATACATTCAAAAGAAATTTCAAGAGAGGTGGTTTGACATACTGCTCCATTCTGTTGGGGGGGGAGGCACAAAAAGAAAAAAATTACAGTTTGCCCTATGCCATTTAACCAAAATAAATACATTTAAATAGTGTGTATACACACTTCTGAATTAATTTGTATATTCGTGTAGGAAACCGTGTGATACGTGTGGACTTACATTCACAGTCATGCATTAGAATCCCCAGTTTTGCCCTCGATCCCTGCCTCCTGTTCGTCCACCATCTCTCTTCCCTCCACGTGATCCCCGACCTGACATCTCCTTTTCTCTCTCCTTCTGTCTCTTGTGTTTCTCATATCTCTCCGCCATAAGCACCAGGTCCACAGGGACATCCTGCAAAATGATTCACAAAGATTACAAGCACTTTAATCTAGCTTGTCTAATGTTGAATCTCTAAGTGATTAATTAAATTAAAAAAAAAAAAAAAAAAAAGAACATAGCAAATGCATCCTACTCAAACTTTTTAATCTTAGTATTCAGGTTGTAACTACATCTTGTAAACTAAGCAATCTTTCCTGATTGAAGAGAAGAGAAGAATAAGGAACAATATTTTATTTTTAAGGGGGAAAAAAAATAACAATTTAAAAATGCTTGTGAAATTAGCCATTTGGTGTTAATATTTACAATAAAACACATTGTAGCCTCATAATTTATTCATTAACTGTAAAATACAATTGATCAGCCAGCTGTGAGATGACCATAGAAGATATTTACCACTGTGCATGATATTCCTACTCATACTCTGAACAAACTTTGTCTTTCTCACACACAGGTAGACAGAGAGTGTGTGTGCTAACCTGTCCTCCTCGCTCTAGGATGGGAATCAGTTCAGGGGCCTTCCTCCAGTCTTCTCTAGTTATAAGGGTAATTGCAGAACCTGAACGTCTGAAACAAATATGCGTTAATGTCACAGACTAACCCATTAACCTAACCTGGCATTGATTTTCATGTCCCTTGAAGAGAGTGCAGTGAAGTGACATGTAAACACATACCCACATACCCTTACCCTGCTCGGCCAGTGCGGCCCACACGATGGACATACTCCTCTATGTTACGTGGGAAGTCAAAATTAAAGACATGCGTAATGTCATGGACATCCAATCCACGAGATGCCAGGTCTGTAGCTACCAGGATACGAACTCGACCTGGGAAAATATGAACCACTGTTAACAGTACCATATTAACTCAAACTTACAGTTTCCTCTGTTGCAGACATGAAAAACCTAATGAATGAATGAACAAATTCTTTCGTGTTACATACTTTCTTTAAAGTCCTTTAGGGATTCCTCACGGTCACACTGTTCATGATCACCATGGAGACTTCGCACAGACAGACCCCGCAGACACATGTCACTAGACAGGTCAGCAGCCCTGAAATTGCATGTAAAAAGATACAAAAGCAAATACGGGAAAACTGTGGGTGGTTACCACTGCCTTTCCCAATGTGTATTTAACTCTGGTATATACAAATGTGGGTTTAGATAAAAACAACAATTTTCAAGCCACATGTTAGTGATCAACTTCCCACTCACATAAGCTTCTTGCCAACAAAGATGAGGACTTTATCCTGGGGAAGCATGTTCTTGATAAAATCAAACACGTAGGACTTTTTCTCCTCTTCCTGAACAATCAGCACGGTTTGCTGCACTGTGTTAACTGCCTAGACCCAGAGAAACAGGCTGCATGTCAATATGTAATCCCGATGGGTGTGCATGGCATCTGTAATTCACTAAACTTAAAACATTTTCTTTTTCATTTCTATTTTGAGTTACCTTTGTATCAGATGGACAGGGATGTCACAGTTAGTGTAATCATACTTTGCTGACAATAAACGCAGGAAAATAATTTCGTATACAGTCAACACACCTGGTACTTAACAGCATTCATTTGCACTTACTGCCAAGTCCAGGGTGCCCACATAAACCATCATTGGATTTTTTAGGTAAGATTTAGCCAGTCGTCTCACACCAGTGGGCCAGGTGGCACTAAAATGAGTTTACAGTGGAATCAAGAAACATTTTGAAGAAAATATTGGTATCACTACGGGAATAATGTAACAAGGTAAATGAATGCAGGGGTTGCTTTCAAAGGTTTCTTTCCTTGGTATATCAGATTTCTTTCCTTTCAGAAAATGAACACATTACGTTTCTCCAGCATTAACACTTGTTCCCTGGCTATTTTAACATATTCACTGTAACATTTGTATCCAACACTGTATCTAAGACTAGATGCTTCAAGTCTGCAACATAAGAACTTTCTCCATGTGTTCTTGTGTCCTGTTCATTTAAGTGATGAATTACATTCATTTAAACTGCTTCACTTGGCTTGACTTTTACCTGGTCATAACTGTCTGTCGATCAGGACGGATGTCCAGAAGAATCTTCATAATCTGGGGTTCAAAGCCCATATCAAGCATACGGTCTGCCTCATCCAACACCTTTCACAAAAAATGGAGCAATTTAAAAACAACCTTACTGCTTCCACAACATTAAAGAAGAAAAACACACAACTTCTGTTTGTGCTGACACCAAAAACCTGCAAAATTTCATTGGGGTAGACAGTGCTAAAATACACACATATTGTAAGATAATTTATTAAACAAAAAAAAAAACAAAAGAAATCAGTCCACAACACACAAAAGGCTAACCAAGTATGTGACTGATCGCAGACTGATGAGCTCATTCATCTGTAGATCATTTAGCCGGCCTGGGGTGGCGATAACTATGTCCACACCTTCCTTCACCAAGTTGATCTGGCCTCTTCTGTCCCCACCGCCATAGATGCAGACACTGATACACAAGATTCAGATACTGATACACATGATGAAGATACACAGAGGTGGCCATGTTGCACCTATATCACAATAAAATACCATTTCTAAGCTCATCCTTAATGACCTCTGATAATGAGATATGATAAATTGTATTAATCTCAAAAGGGGACTGTCTGATTGGTGACCTTTTGTAGCTCTTATAGCTGTACTTGTTGCACTCAGTTTCAATCTGCAAAGCCAGCTCTCTAGTAGGAGTCAGCACCAACATGCCTGGACCATGTCGCTCAGCTTTAGCCCTATTAAGAAAGGAAAGGCAAAAAAAAAAAAAAGCACAGCTGACAACATTCAACCCTCCGTAAAGAAAAGATTAAAACAATAACAGGTCTGAAAATTAAGACACAGGTCCTGTACTCACACAGATTGTCCATCCATGTGGATAAACCCTGGCAACAGGTAAGCCAGAGTTTTTCCTGTTCCTGTCTGTGCAATTGCTATCAGATCCTCCCCACTCAGCAACACAGGCCATGCCTGTGACTGAAGAAGAAACAAATGCATTAATACAAAGGCTAAAGTTACATGCATATACAGAAAAGCATGATTACACAATAAAGCAGAACAGATTAACACTGAAATCCTGGACAATCCTTTGATGGAAGTTGAACTTGTAAGACCTCTAAAGATTCTATGTTTACACAAAGAACAATGCTTGTTTGTATAATTTTAGAGACAGTCATGCTGTAGCCTTTTCATGTTGAATTGCTGATTGAATTGAATTCAGTCTTGCTGAATGGCTCAGATTGTTAGGTCTGGCAGGAATGTACTAAAGGACTCATTGAAGGTTATTTTTTTTAAATGATCACTAAACTAGTTGGGACACATACCAATCTAACACTAACCCTTTCGTGAGCTCAAAGTGTTAACTACAGAGAAAAAATGGTCTGTAAAACTGGCAATTATATAGTACATCTGTGCACACCCGTGTATTAAAATCTGTATGATTTCCTAGGACAGTGTTAGTAGACATATACTAACACCTCTAAAGGATCAATAGTTACACAATACAGCTTGTTTGTCCCATGCACAAAGAGAAACTAAAACATACCCACAATGTTATGATGGTCATGTTGGAACCATTTTCTGTTGAATGACAGACTTTAAGATCGCTCTGTCTGGCATGAATATACCATACAATTCATTGGGTTGGGAAAGTGAACTTGTTTGGACACATACCAATCTAATTGTATTAGTCCAGCCAGTATTATGACGTGCAAGGTGGATGAGTGCAGAGGGTGTGGCAGTATCTGTTCCAACACAATTACAAACTGCTATTGTTTAACACAGCTTTCTTGCTTTATGCAGTAGCACAGGGCTGTGATATTACAATACATCTGATCATGTTTGTGAAATGAAAGTAAAACTGGTGCAAGAGATGAAAGTTTCATTTCTCCCTCAGCCTACTCCTCAGTTAAGTTTTGCATTGACAGGTAGGCCTGTCAAAAGGCCCTGAAAAACACAGGAAACACGTCCAAAAACAGCTGATAAATACACTTGTCACTGGAATTACAAGATGTACATTGATCTGTTGCTGCATTTTTAGCACCTTGCCTGTGAGCAGTCCAATAAAAGCTTTTGTTGGAATTCCTGGTACATGATAGATTCCAGTAAAATTTGGAAAACCTGTAAACACTGAATTGTTCCGATTAAAAGTTCAAGCTCCTCGGTTAAAGAGAGAACATATGTACAAACATGAATGAGTTTTTTTTAAAAATTACATTTAAAACATATTGTGTCATGTGATGTGGTGTCAGAGGATTACCTAAAATGTAACATCTGTTTCAGTTCTGCTTTTTGGGGAGTCAGCAACCATGAATTACTTGTTAAAAAGTCTCAATATTTCCCATCAGGGCTGCCATTAACATGCATGTTTCCAAATATGGATCTTTCTTAAATCACAGGGTTTATCCATGGCAACACACATCACAATCAGCATAGGTCACTACAACAACACTTCAAAGTATGTTTAGAGTGATGCATTACAAGATAGATTTACCCAGGCACCAGGCTCATACCTGAATGGGGGTTGGTGTGACAAAGCCAACTCGTTCAATATTTTCCATGATCTCTGGATAAAGCTCGAAGGCCTCCAGAAAAGTGCGGCAGGGTTTGGGAACAGGCTGCTTCTCCCCTTCCTCCTTCAAGTCATCCACAAAGATATTGTGATTCTCCTTCCTAAAGAAAAATCACACAAAACCAGGGACATGGTAAAAATAGCTGGAAGAATATAGTGGTTGATTCCAAACCAAACTACATGCCAGATAAAGCCAAGTATGCAATGATGTAATAGTGGCTATCCAAATGCCACAAGGTAACAAACAAAAGTAGTGTGCTTTCATTTGTCTGTTCGATAAATCACATGAAACTACAAACCATATTCAATGCAAAATAAATGGAATCAAAAGTAATTTAAAAATTGACCCAAGTAGCTAACAAGAGTCTAATATGGGTTCTGAAGATCTACACATCAAGGGTTCCGCACTAAGTTGGGCCTTTTTGCCCAGCAAAGATCTGGACCACTATTAACTATCAACTACTTTGCCTGTTTTCTCCATCAAATCTTTCACTCTTACTATGAGCCTAATGAATATGAAACTCTGCCAGATTCCAAGAAAAGGTGGCTTCTACAGTACTATGTCCAAACCTGCAGACAACACACAAAAAGGTGGATAAATAGTGCCCTCTATTTGTATGAAACTGTCATGGAAACAAGGTCTACAACAAACTTCCTCAGCAGAAAGGGGAGGTTTGAGGTTTTCCACATCTGGTAATGAAACCCATAGAGTCATGATTTCAAGTCATGGTTTCTGACCACTGTTATTAGCCACTAGAAATCATGTTAACATTCTATTTTGTACACCTACAGGTAAAAAAAAAAAAACTATGTGAGAGAGAAAATCTACCTCCATTGACTGACTTCCTCTGCGGTTAGCATGGATACACTCTCTGCTTCAGTGTAAAAGTTCTTCTTCAAGGGTGGGAGGTCTGAAGTGAAAAGAATAAACTGATAAACACAATCTACTAACAACAAATAATGCCTGGCAAATAGGTGGAGCATCAAAAGTAGTGGTCATAAAAGAATAGTGCTGCTTGAGTTTTGTACTCTAGCACGTTGAATTTAAATTGAACCTATTAAACAGTTATATTCAACCACTTGTGTGAAACTGAAGCTCTTCATATCCTTCCGGGATAAAAGGGGACTATAGTTAACCCACTCTGCTTAACCAATACCCATGTGAATAGTCCCCCAAATACAAGTTAAACTAAAAGTCATAATTTCTTTCAATCATAGTACTTAGCTTGCATATAAATCCATTAAAGCATAACAGTGAAATCAGTCAAAGTACATCACTGTCCAAATATGTTTAGGCTGCTGTATCGGCACTTTGGCAACAAAATATGACCCCTCACCCTTCCATTTGAGCTGTTCATACTTTTCTTTGTTCTCCCGGATGGCGGTCCAATTTATTGATGCAAGGGCTGAGGTGGCTCTCGCAGCCTGTAATTCTGCAGAGGACCAGACAGAGTCATTCCTTACTGCTCCATCATCTCCTCCTCCATAATCTCTTCTTCTACAAGGATCTGAGAAACAGATTTGTTTTAATTTATAAACTGCAGCACAGTTGTGTAACCAATTGGTTGCAAGTAACAGAACTTTGGGGACAAAAGATCAGATACAGACCATAAGTGCCCCTCAGTACATTAGCTAAGTAGCAAAACAAGCACTGTGGCTATAGAAAAATTCCTGTGTGCGCACGTGTTTCAGTCGGGTATTTCAGTTTTATCTGATTGTTGAACTCATCCTATTACTTTCTTGCAATCTCTGTATTCTCCCATCCCTAAAATTCATAAAGCAGATTCAAAAAGTCTTAAAGTGTGATTTTTTCACTGAAGTTTGTTTAAAAGGAGTATATCTATTGAATGACACTCATGCCAGGATGTGACACTTGCCATAACAAAATTATTACATTTGCCTGAACATACACAACTGCCTAGAATCCTGTGCCCAACACTTTAAAGCAAATAATGTATTAACAACAAATAAATAACTCTGTAACAGCAACAACAGTAACAGCAAATAAATGACTCTGCACCATTGTGAAATCGAGAACTGCCATTTGCCACCAGGTTGTCAATCATCTCCTTGGCTTTCTTCTGGGCAGCAGGGGACCCAAAGATCCTCACTTCACCTTCATTGTCACCCTTATTTATCTACGCAAAAAAAAAAAAAAGCAGGATTATGCAGAAGTCCTAAAACTTTTACGTGTTCTCAAAAGTATGCCCTTTTACTGAAAATGTTTTGAGCAGCATTCCCTATTGCCTATGAGCTACGGATATAGGAAAGCAGCACAAAAGTAACAGTTGGTCCAGTACCGATAATACTTATCATGCACATAACTATCCTAAGGATTGAACTGTTCAGGCATTTACAAACATAAAAAAGACAATTATTTTAATATTTTAAATGTACTGTAAATCTACATAATTAGTTTACAGTGGCTTGAACTGGTCCTAAACCTTTTAGAGTTGTTTTGGCTATAGTGTTTTTGGAACTGACATTTCCTCAAATACAGACAATTTAACAAAGGTTCTAGGAAATAAACAGAGATATAACTGTTGATGTTCTGTTTATGTGGCAAAAATAGTGTATAAAAATTACACTGAAAGCATAAATGTACCGGGATGTAGTATCTCTTTTGCATTTGTAGTTTTTTGTTGATGATGTCAACCATTGTCAGCTGTGTCCCCACAAAAGAAAAACTAATAATTACAACTGGGCACAAAAAAGCAGTATACAGGCAGTTTCCCCATTGTGTGCACTTATACTACATAACACCAGCAATGTATTTATTGATAATGTGTCTGGTCTGGCACCAAAATCAGACAACTTGCCTTGATTCGAGCCCCACTGCTTTCTTCAAGTTCACGGATTTTGGCTCCACCACGGCCTTTAAAAGACATGTATTTACAGTCTGACAAAGATTTCTCAGCCAAAACATAAGTTGGTAACATACAATTAGACAGTAACGCTATATCTATTCAGCCTAAAACCATTAACGCTAAACCAATATCAACCAGATAAGATGATGTCCACTGGATTAACGCTAGCACAAGAAGCTAGTTAGCATTAAACAACACATCACACGCGCACAACATGCAACAACAAAATAACCAAAACGTGAAAATAATCACAACAAACTGAACTGCAGCCAATTTAACTGTATTTATATTTTAGAATAACATTACTTAACTAGTTACTTTAAAATGCAGACAGACATGTTATCTCCTTCCCATGCTGTAACTTATTCATATGCATACAGTCACACAGATGATCGATAGATATAACTTATTGATCTGAGCTCCAGCATGTTACAGATAAGGCCTTCTTTTCTAAAAAGATAGAAAACGTTTTAATTCATCTGATAGTTAGCTTAACTTAGCATCAACGGTTTTTGTTAGCTTAAGAGAATGAATAACTATTGTTATAAATCAAATTCAACGCGTTTGTACGGCACGGTAACGTATTACTTATGTAATGTTACTCTGTTCTTGACTTCAGCATTTCTTTGAATAATCTCAAAAAGCAGCAATAACGTCTGGTGTTTAGCTAACCTAGCTAACGTTGCTAGTTCAAATGGCCACAATGGCCAGACCTCTCCAGGCAATATGGCGAAAACCGACACTTTGCAAACCTAACGTTACCTATAATCCTCCCAACTAAAGCATTTTCCACAGTGACAGTCACAGATGGAGAAGAGTCGGACTTTTCATTGCCAAAATTCCGTCGTCCTCGGCCTCCATTATCTGAGCTCCGGGAAAAAGGCCGCCAGCCTTCACCTCCAAATGCTTGACCTTCGTGCCGCTTGTAGCTGCCGTCTCTCGAGGCTTCAAACCAAGTTTTGTTCTTTACACCGAAAAATACATTTTCCTTTTGGCGGTCACCGGGTAATTTCCACCAGGTTGGTGGTGGTGATTTTGTGCCAGGTTTCTGGACAGTAGCACCATTCTCGTCGTACTCGTCTTCCCAGTCCGACATTTTAAACTCGGCTCCACACCTGGTGGCTAGCCAGCTATCGTTAGCTGCTTCCGTTAACCGCCAAACTGTCAGTCAACACGATGTCGCCTTCACTGTCTCTCTGTGAAACTCACACTTCCCACTTTGTGATTTTTGAATAGATTTCGGGTTTTGATGAATGATTTCTATAAGTTGTGATTAAATTAAATCAAATATGTAATTTTAAGTAAACCATAGGTGGTGGCTAAAAATTTGCATTTAATAGATAGGTTGCCAGACCACTTTAGTCCCATTAGAGCCTAAACTTTTAAAATTCTAATTCCCAAAAAGGCAACATGATCAAAATCGCCTATCACCAAAATCAGAAAACAGAAGAAGGTCAGGGCCAGTCTATAATTTATTGGACCAAGCTAACTGTTGTAGTGTTCAAAAGACACAAAACCAAAAAAAAGCTGTGTAGTTAAGTCTTACTTTATTAATGAATAATAAAATTATTTTGCATTTCTCATTCAGAGAACATAGTGTGCACTTTAATAAATTAATTTCAAAGAAATAACAATGTTAACATTATCAAGCTTTAAGGCCAGTTGTGTAATAAATTACTGTTCAAGCAGTAGAGAAATTGTATAATTAGCCATCAACGCTATATAAAGTCTGTGGCTAAAACTACATGATGTAAGTGAAATGGATGTCCAACCTAAAATCACCAGTTTGACTTTAACTTTGTAGGCTGTAGGCAAACAAGACCTTTATAGCCCTGTAAAGAAAAAAGTAAAACTATTTTATATGCAAGAAAGGCACCCATAAGCAATTTACAGATTGCAAAAATAAGCACATTTCATGAAGGGTAATCCATCCAGTTCCCCAGAGTCCATGGGTTTTCTACATTATTCATTATGTGTTTTGGTTGGCCTATTTTCATATGTAGCAAAACTCAATAAGTAACTTACAACAAATCTATTTCAATATTAAGCATTAAACTACCATGTCACATTTCAAACCTCCTCAAATTCACCAGAACAACTGTGCTTTCAATTTGACATGTTTCATATCAGAACAACTCCTGCATGGCTGTTGAACATTTAAAACTCCATCTAGAAGTGTTTATTTGTTAAAAGATTATACTTTTCATATTCTATGACAGAATGTTAATTTGTTAAGTAATGTACTTATTCACCATACAAAACAAAGGAAAATATCACTGAAAAATAATGATGAATAAAGGGTGCAGGTAACACATTAACTTACATTTTTAAGACTAATGGGACTTCATACCCCTTAAGACGTGCAAAGACAAATCAAAATGGGTAACAGAAATAAAGATGATTGATACATTTTTGTGCAAAATTCTCATTCAAGAGTAATCAATCCATCTACAAGCATGATGGCAATGAAAGCAAAGCTACTGTCAAGTGTGGACAATGCCATTACGTACAAAACACCATTCATTCATAAACCCCCAGCAAAACCATATATGGACTAAATGCATGAGAACTGAGATGTTTCCACAGTAATTTTTAAAATTATTAAAAGATACCCTAAATAGTTAATATTTTAATTGACTGATGTGGTGAGGATGAAGTCTGCATACATTCAAAATCCTAGTAAATTATACGTTGTTATAGTAAATTATACATTATACATTTTGGGGGGCACAGATAAAGAGGCTAAAGAGGCCTTACATGTCTTAATCTCAGTCTCAGATGCAATTCTAGTTCTTCTAAGTCATTTCCTGCCAAAGTTTCCTTGAGCATGTTGCTCTGGATACGATCTTCAGCTGGATGCTGAAATTGCCAAAGTCACAGAAAATGTCAATGAGGTTTGTTTTGTTATTTTTTGACATTCGCAGCAGAATAGACGAATAGATAAAGTTACACACTTATTGGATCAACAACAGTTCATGTATTGTTATCATAGGTGACTGTAAATGAACCTGGTGTTATATATGGAGCCTGTGCATTGCACATCACTCTGTGAGACCACTATACAAAGTGTTGTCAGATCAGCAGCCTTAGTGCAACTAGCACCCAGTAAAAAGATTGGGTTTGTCAGTAAAAACATTAAATGACTTTAACAGATTGTTTGCTTTTCATGAAATTTAATAATAAATGAGTTAACTGGCAGTACAGGTTTTAAATACAGTCAAATTAGTTCAAGTTATAGTATATTACTCTTTGTATAGGCAGACTTTGTTTGGATCTTTTTGCTAAAGTTTTGAAGGAAACATTTTAACATGCAGGGGAACACCTAGTTCAGGCAAGTCTGCAACAGTCAGTCCTTGATTTTAAGTACTGCAGCAGCTCATTTCTAAGCTGTAGCATCTCATGCTTTGCTGAGAAAGCCACTGGATAAGACTACTGCAATTCAGCATTCACACCATTAGCAACTAGCTCATCAGGCTACTGTTCAAGCCAAGTGGGATATGGTCCAACACTTGTCTGGAGTGATTCCTGATAGGTCAGTAAGATTTGCTGCTTCCAGATTTACTGACAACTTGCTGACAGATTAAAACTAAGCAACCATATCAACATCAACCAACATTTCGATGGCTGCAGAAAAATGAAGAAAATGAAATGCTTGATATCTGAATACATGATAACGGTTTAGCTTGTTTTATAATTTAACTATTCCCACACACCAGCCCTCACCAATAAATCTCCATTCATTCATTTTTTGAACACTTCATGCAGTGATATGTATGAAAGCATAAGCAAAAGATGGCATTTTACATTACCAAAGACAGATACTGAATAAAGAAAGCAAGTGAGTCTCCTTTCCCCAGAAAGTCTGTGTGTACAAGCACTTGTATGAAAAAAAATAAGCCACTGGTCAGTCTCAGCTCTTGGTCAAGTTGGTTCGTCTTAGAGTACCTGGTGGTTGTGGTTGTGTGCATCAGTGTGTTTCCATGTGAGAGTGGTGTTTGTGTGATTACTTGCATGTACTGATTTCACCACATGTTAAGAAAGAAGTGGTTGACCTATAATTTGCAGTGGCTTGTTTGAAGTTAAGCTTTTGACTTGTGTAAGTTATGCAGTTTTTTCTTCTTTTTATTTATTCACTCATTTAATTGCAGAGGCTGACAAAAGTCAGGTAACATCACAGTTAACATCCCGACCTTGTTCCTTACTTCCAACAAAACTGCTTATCAACACCCGTCTTTGTAATATAGGATGTTAAAAACATTTGTGTGTCATAAAGTTGATAAAATAATCTTTTCTCCATATCTTTAGATAAAGAGCAAATCTATTTCTCTTAGCAGAAATCTTTTATTTGTGTATCATTATGTGTATTTTGTCTTGCATGAAAATGGCCACTTGCATACATATTCTATGCATACGCATACTATTGGTTTTTTAGATGTTACTCTATATATTACATACAAAAGTAATCAAATCTGTATGAAAGTGGGCATAATCATGTTTGACAAAATATAAAACATTGTTTATCCATATATAAAGCATCATTGTACAATCTGTAGCATGATCTGTGTAGTGTCCTGTAAAAATACTTTAAAAGTGGCTTCCCCAACAGTGATGTTTCGATACAGTATGCAAGTGTGTGTGTGTCCGTGTGTGTGTAGTTATGCCAGCTGTATATGTGGGGACTGAGTGAGAATCTCAGAGTTTCCCTTGGGGTGAGGTGCAGTCTCCTCAACAGTCTGTAAAAGGTCAGAGGGGTTGCTGTCAGGTTCCTGGGACAGGAAGTTGAAATGTTCCTCCGCTGGTTCTAGCTTGCACTCACTAATGAAAAGTTCTGTTTCATCCCAGTTACTGAGGTCACCATGGGTATTGCCATGTTCGCTACTGTTGCTGCTGCTGCTGTTGTTGTTGAGCATAGAGGAGAGACCACGGGTACGGTTGGTCAAAGGCTGGCTGATATTGTTCACAGAAAGGGATTTCCCAAGACTGCCTTGCCAGTCTGAAGATCTCCCATCTGAGCCAGACGAGAGCAGCACCAGGGGGTTGACCTCCAGGCTCATGTGCCTCCTCCAGACATCCTCAGATTTTAACACAGGGTGCTTCCGCAGCTGTACACCTCCTTGGACAGAGCCCGTCTCTCTGTCACCTTCCTGCTCGGCATCCACTCCAGATTCCACAACAAGGGAGGGGCCCAGTGTACCCTCATCCACTGCCACTCCATCTGTCATATCATCTGGGACAGGGTCAGCGGGGCACCGGAGGTGGGAGGGGTGTGCTATGGGAGGCAGCTGTAGGGTGAAACCCCCTGTTGAGGGAGGTGTCAGCTCAGGGAAGTGTGCTCTTTTGGAGGTGCCATTAGGGGTGACCAAAGTTGGGTAGGGGCTATCAGGAGGCAGCAGTGGTGATGGGGAGAGTGAGGCTGTGGATGGGGGGTAGGATGGAGGTGCTGAGTCTGGGGGGACGTCATCATCAGCAGGTGCCAGAATGAGCCGTAGACCTCTCGGGTTGGCACTAAGGGAACGGCGTATGTCCCTGCTGTTATCTCCCCCATCTCGAACTGGATCACTTCCCTGGGGAGAAGGGAGATCTCTGCCAATTATGGAGGCCTGGTAGTCTGAGTTGTGATGCTGGTGGTTGTCCAGCTCAAACAGAGGCAGAGAGGACAGAGTAAGAGCTGAGGGGCCTTTCTGTAGGACTTGGCGGTAAACATCCAGCAAGGAGTCCAACTTTGACTCGATTGAAGTTACCTGGGGGCAAAAGCAGAGTAATAGGGTAGGAATAAGGAGGGAGGCAAAGAAATAAGTTACAAGAGAGTGAAATCTCAAGGGCTATGCAGCACTTTACTTCTTTTATTGAACTTTATCTTCAACAAAGACATTTTTCAATTGACAGATCTCTGGCAGCCATTTCTAAAATAGGGTAAGTTTTGAAAGCCAGAAATCTCTACCCTTGGCAAAGTTATTCCTGAGTCAGAGACATTTATCAAAAGCCTAATATATAATTAACATTAAAGGGCAATAAAACATTGAAAAGGCATTTTAAATGCACAGTGCTAATGTGTTTTTTCACTCACCTGTCTTTCCACCTTACACACACGTCCCAGCATGCTCATGCCCTCCAAAGAGTCTCCGTCTGCATGTAGTTTATCTCTTATTTTCTTATCCACAGGTATGTGGCCTTTTCCCAGGATCTGATCCACTCTGATCACACACACACACACACACACACACACACACACACACACACACACACACACACACACACACACACACACACACACACACACACACACACACACACAAACGTTAACAGATTAGAAAATAATGATGAATGAATATACTGAGGCACTTCAATTCAAGCTATCCCAAGTCAGGCAACAAACCTAAAAGGCAACAGGATGTTAGGATTAGGGTTAGTAAAACACACAACACACATGGCATGGCTGTATCAGTGCTGTTAAAGAAAAAAGACTGGATATTATTCAGTGTGTTGTTAGCATGGGCTCCATGGCTTTTTGAACTTGAAATGTAAAAGTTGTAAATGTGAAAAAATTACCTAATTTAAAGTAACATGCACTAAAAACACAACAAAACATTTTAAATAAATACAAGTAATTTAAGAGCACTCCATCTCAAATTAGGCTTAAAAATACTGTATAGTACATTTACAGCAAAAATCATACTCTTGCTGCTTGCTGAAAACCTGGTATCTTAAAATTTGAGAGTGCATTCAACCAGGTGTTCATGCCAATATTTAAAGCATAAGGTTTTCACACAAGAGCAGTGATGTACTTGTGTATCCATCACTGGCAAGTCATTTTTTAGTTCACCTTCCATACAGCAAGGTAAAAAAGAAAGAGGGAAATATGTTTTTATTATTTCCTAAGACAGAAAATACAAAACTTAATACAAATGGTGATTTTTTTTTTGGGTAATCCAGTCTGTGTGTGACATTTCACAGTCAGACCCTTATTAGGACTGCAACAGAAATAATGGTTTCCAGAGAGGCAACTAATGGGATTCTACTGTAGAATGAACTCAAATCAAAGTGAAATGAAAGTAACCCTGAGGCAGGGAGCTTCTTCTTGTTGTTGCTGTAACAATAGTGCAGGGCAGGAGAGGACATGTTCCTGGGTCGGTTGCTCAGGCTTGGACCAGAGCCCGCTACACTGGCCAGTCTGAAGACAGGAGAAAGCCTGGGTCAGATACATCTCTCTCTTTCACACATGCACACAGCAGTCTGAAGCATAGGTGCACAATGAACAAATCAGTCATCTACTCAGATTACTGGCAAATTATAAAAACTGGCAGAAGCTTATTTTGTTGAGTCATAATATTAAAGCAATGCATTTTCATAAAAAAGCAGAAATGGATGAGTCCAAATAAATTCTGGACTGGGGTTGTAATGGGAAGATAGCACTGCTAGTTGTTGTTATATCTACAGGCACCTACAATGAAACTACATGAGGTCTTCAAGTGGCTCAAATCATGATTATTTATTTCATGATCATTTATTTCCTAAATTTCCCCATAGTACTCTGCATACCGATGTCAAGGTGGAACATTTCCCCTATTTGATTACAATGGAAAATCAGAGCCATACTTTTTACCTATCACAACAAACCCATCCATCCATCCATTTATACCCACTTATTCCCTAACCAGGGTCACAGGGATCTGCTGGAGCCTATCCCAGCTCTCTTTGGGTGAAAGGCAGGGGTACACCCTGGACAGGTCACCGCAACTTTTCTTATAAAACTAAGTTCATTGTCCAACAGTTGAGCCTCCCAAGGACCACTGCAGTGCATACTTTGATGAATTAAACTACAGTCAGTCCTGGATCAAAAGGTGCCTTGGTACATGTTTCTGTGATGACTTCCCACATATTATCTCAATTTCAGTAAACTACAGATATTATTCGTCTCCCCAAAATCTGGTAATAAATGAAAAGTCACAGAAAAGTGTACATTTGGCTTTCTACTAGGTCAGTCACTCAGCAAATAGCTTTTTTTGACACACCCAATTGCGATGTGAAAATGCATGCACAGCAAAATCATTAAATCAACACTAAAAAGTGTTTATATGTGAACAGTGGATACATATAAACACCCTTTAGTGTTAAAATAACACTATCAGAGTTGATTCAACATTTGTGATTTTGTACGACAAATTGATGGAGTTAGTAGCAGTTTGCAGGCAGATGACAGGATAGGTCTAACCCTGGTGCAGACTGTTTCCTACAGGCCTGGCTGTAATATAAATGCAGAGAGGGAGAGGAAAAGTTCTTGCCACGGCTGCTGAAAGGCCTTGGGGGAGGACCCACTACAGTGTCAAGTCTGGGAGAGAGAAGGAACACACATGTACACATACGTGCACACACTCTTGAGTAAGAAAGACAGGGATAAAATGTAATTTATTTTATTGTAACACAAAAATATATGAAGTGATCTGTAACCTGTATAGAGCTAACAGAAACTGCAGCAACATTTGCAGCAACATCCACCTGTGCAAGTTTCTGGTGCATATAAAAAGGACAACAAACACGTTCATTTTAGCCCACTTCTCTGAAAAATTGCAAATTCAGTATGAATGTATATTGAGTATGTAAGTGTGTGTATGTGTGTGTGTGTGTGTGTCTGTGTGTGTATTCATTTTTTCCTGACCTGGTCTGAAGGCTCTTAATCCGACAGAGCATGTCCAAGTGTCCTGCAGAGTACTGCTCAATGACGTCCTTCACATCGTATGGACGCAAAGTCTCCTTAAATTTCTTCTTTGCTACGTGGAACTTCATGATCCTGCACACACATCCACATATTAAATGCAGAGAGAGACAAAGATCAAGCCAGATTCTGTTTAGAGTAATGTAACACCAAGGAACTAATATTGGACACTGAATTGTAAAAGGATGTAAATATTAAAATCAACCACCAGATGGCAGCAGATCCACAGAATAATCCTTGGTGCAAATTCACTTGATCTTTTTTTGGAGTGCTATAAAAAAACATTATTAAAATCTCAAATACCCCAAGAAGTATCTAATGGGAAACCAAAGTTCACTGTCTCTCCTGTCAAAATCCATAACAACCAAAGTGAACAACTTTGAAACTTGAGTGTAAGTCTCCATTCCTCTCTACTTGGTAAAAAAGAGTCACTGCTGGGTGAATAATATTGATAAGGTAAGGAGATCTTTGTTCTTGGTTCATTTAGATTCCCCGGTGACCTCCCCTTGTTTCCAGTTGCCTGTTTTTCTCACTGTCTAAATGGAAACAATGGTGACAGATGACCCTCTGTAATAACAGTGCTGACAGGGGAGGGGTTGTCCCACCCTCAACCTGACACCCTGGGAAAGTCCTGGGCTGCGGCCGCCCATGGAGGAGGCCTGCTGGGTGGGCAGCCTGGCAGGGGTTTGGGTGGTAGTGGGGCTGGGTGTGCGTGTGTGTTTGAGTGCAAGAGAATACAGAGTGGCGGGTGATAGATGGGGGTTGATAGATGTCAGTTCACTGTAAAACCAAAGGTCTCTGCATGTCACATCTTTCAGACCTGCAAGCATGACAGAATTTCAGAGCAAGTGAAGCAATAACTGCTTGGGCATCGTCACCAAACATCATTTAGGGAGGACCACTGCAAAAAACAGTCTGTGATTTGTGTCAAGAGTGGACATCAAATAGATTCCACTGGAAACTGTTGCATAACTCACAAAGACACAGTGTGTGAAAAAATACACAGCAAATGTGCTAACTCTAAGTGTGCACAATATTTAGGGGTTGAGCATTTCTATATGTATCGTCAAACTTTTAAATGCATGTTCTCTTCCAGATATTAACCTCCTTAACCGCCTACATTGAATAAATATGCTTAGTGTGTCTAAGATGAATGAATAAAAAGAGGGAGATGAAAACTGGAGTAATTAATGAGACATTTTCAATAATTGGTGAGACGCAAAAGACAGACTCATATGACATTAATAGAAGAGGATTAATAAGTGCAGAACTGCAAATCATAATGACCTCCGCTTGGACTTTCATCTGACATGACAATTTCAAGCCTTTCAAATTCAAGATAGCAACATCTGAATTCTACTTACTCTGCAGAAAATGATAGCAATGACATCATATTTGAACCAGAAGTCAATTTTCTCATGAACCACTAATTTTTATTGGGAATCTTGCCTTAATGAGAGGTGAAAATGGACAGTTTTTACAATGAGAAATATGGAAAAGGTGAGAAAAAACAGTAGAGGGAGAGAATCAGTGGGCGCCAGTTGGATAAACATGCGCTCACAGGGTGCCGGTGCCAGTGTGAGAGCAGGGGCGTCTGAGACATGCACACCGGCACAACCAAAAATAAATAAATCTGTGCAGGGCTGCATGAACCTTCCCTCAAATCCAGCAGTCAGTCATATATATATATATATATATATAGAGAGAGAGAGAGAGAGAGGGAAGGATGTAGCAAACACATTAAAAAAACATTACTTTAGGGAACCAAACATTTATGAACCCCAGCACTCATGTGAATGTATGTTTTTTCCACCCAGAATTACACACATACTGCAGGGAAGTTAGACAGGGGTCTGTGCTGTTGTGTTATACTATGGATTCACTTCATTCTTAGTTAAAAGATTGTCCCTGTAGCACCGTGATGGAATAGATGAAAAAGAAAGCTTATTTCTTACCTTCATCATTACTTTAACTTGTGTTAAATTATCACTGTACTGTGTGTATGAAACACCAATAAAGAACACAGTTATAAAACAGCTTGTACTATAGCAAGGTATTCATTTAGTAATGTAAAGTGAATCAGTTATGAACTTTTTAATCCATAGACTGAGACCATAAACAGCCTATAAAGAGAGCTGGAATCCTGACCTGACTCAACAGCAGCTCAACTTCAGAAAAGACAGGCCTCAATACACAATCAACAAATTGTCAGTCATATAAAGGAGGAAGCAGTTCAGTGACTCCACAATCAATTTGTGCATTTATCTGGTCACTCAAAGTTCATTGTCACTGTGCAGCAGGAAAAGGGAAGAGTTTAAATGATCAATAAGATGCCCTCTGCCAGTTTGAATAAACCATAAGGTATGTACGAAGCAATACTACAGCCAGTCAGAAAGGCTGTTGGGCTTCAGTGGCAGGAAACACCCCAACATATCATTTCACACACAGAATCAGCAGAAAGCATTAGATCAGATCAGGAGAGGAACAGGTCTGGAAGTGAAGTATAAGTATCAAGACTAGAAACTGTTTGAATTCAAATTTGTAAATCCAGTTTTGGTGTGTTCCTCATAGTACTGATCTCAAATGTTTCACAGATTTTAATATTCTTAAAAGACATAAATTAGTGTGGCAGTGTAATGGCAGAATGAGCTCACCTGACCGCTCTTATCACAGCCTTGAGGGGGGCTGATAGATCTTCCACTGTCACATCGCAATGGCAGCCTCTCTCATCAAAAGAATCCTCCATGGTCATGCCTGTGTCAACTGAGAAAGTCAGAACATCCATTCATCCATTATTCATACCTGCTTACTCCAGGGGTCCACCCTGGACAGGTCCCCAGTCCATCACAGGGCCACATAGAGACAAACAACCTCACACACTCACACTCACTCACTCCTATGGGCAATTTAGAGTCACCAATCAACCTGACATACATGTTTTTGGACTGTGGGAGGAAACCAGAGTACCTGGAGAAAACCCACACAAGCACAGGGAGAACATGCAAACTCCACACAGAAAGGCTGGGTTGCGAACCCAGGACCTTCTTGCTGTGAGGCAACAGTGCTAACCACCAAGCCACCAAAAAACAGAACATAATTTTATCAATATATGTAGACCCATGTAAAATCTTACAGCTCATAACACACTATCTGCATGGTGGAGCCCTAAGTATTTAAGGTCATAGAGAGAAAGTTCGGAAACCATGTTTTCAGAGCCTTTAAACATTTATTACCTGAGGATTTTTTTTACTTCATATAATTGTTTTCATATATTCTTTTTGTATGGTAGTCTGTCTATTTTTAACTGTGGCTATGTGTTTAAATGCTACATCTGAGCATAATGTACCATAAATGTTGACCTAAATGAAACTACCTGTTAACACCCCAACATACAGTTTAACTCTTTTTACCTCCTTCTCATTTTTCTTATTATTCTGCAGAATCACATTTGTTTTGTGTCAGCTTACTAGCATATTGTGAAACAGCAAAACTCAAAAATGTTAGCATTTTTCATCAAATGGAAATCTTATTGTCTTGTGCATCAAGTCCTGAACATTTTACAAGAATTCAGCCTGACTTTGGGATCTAGGTAGAATGTAAGACGACATTTTTGTGGATTTGAACAGATTGGCCGCACAGCATGTTTGTAATGACTGTCCCACTGGTAATTCAATGAGGTTTAAGAAATGACATAATAAAGTTACCGTGGCATGCTGTGCTAAAGAGAAGATTTTCTTAGATGTTGTGTTTCTTGGTTGGTTTCCAATAAGCCGGACATGCACACATATTCCCACTCACCATCTGGAACAGCAGTGCGAGCCTGGCTTTTCAGCCTCAGCGATGGCCTAAACCGCGTCCGGTCATTGAAGCTCCAGCTTTTCTGCACTTTGGCCGGACTCCCACCCATCAGCTCGGAGCTGCCCACCACCTCGTTGCCAGGGGAACAGCGTTGGCGGTCACTAATGGATGTCTGCCTGCTCTTCATGCTCTGACCACGAGGACTGGCCATCCGTACCCGCTCCTTAAAACTCAGCTTCTGACTGAATGGGGGGACGTGATGAAAATGGGACGAAGAAGATGAGGAGAGAAGAAGTGGATAGATGGAAACAAAGAGAATGATTTGGGATGGGGGAGGCAAAGGGATCAATAAAGAGGGAGACAGAGGAAAAGTGAGGGAATTGAGAAAAATTAGTTTAGGACGGAATTGAAAAATGAGAAAGAGTGTGTGTGACAGGGGTTGGGGTTGATAGAGACACAAAGAAGAGAGAGAAAAAAGTGATACTGTCAACACCAATTGCCCCTCAGAGAGTGAGACGAGTTCAGAGTGCAGACAAAGGGGCAGCGTTCTGTCCTACCCTTCAGCCCAAACCTCATCTACCCAACTGACATGCCCAAAGCACCAGAACAAAGCCAGACTGCCCTGGCCACCAAAACAAACCCTCAGTGCTGGATCCTGAAGGGCTGCAATCCCTCCCCAAACACCTGATAAACTATACATGTCCACTGTTCAAATCAGACATAATGAGAGTGTAAAGGTGATATATGAAGCATATTAACACTAACACATCATCAGCACATTCATTTTGACACTACCTTAACAAACAAGACAAATACTAGGAAAAGCCTCTGACTGCCTGTAGATTATTATCATCAGACAGGAACGTTACAAAAATGAAAAATGAGGGAGAAGATGTATTGTATGACATTTACATATGTGATAACCTTCAAGGTACAGAAGGTTCTCAGTATCAGCGAGACTTACTGCAGCAAACTAATATACTTCTAAGGCAAACGCACCAACATGCAGTGCAGCAGACTGAGATGCAGGCTTCCAATAAATTTTCCATGCCACAATTTCACCTTTTTTCAAGACCTCAATGTCCCACCTGATAACTTCTTTAAAAAATGTTTGTTTTTGCTTGTATTTTTCAAACCTGTTTTAAGGAATTTCACAGACTTGTGTAGGATCCCTATTTAAAAGTTTGCAGCACACAGCAATATCTTTTCATTCATTTTTTTTAAACAGAATTAAATATTATCAATTGTCAATTTCTGTTCTGAATCTACTGTATCCTGCAAAATTTCTCCTGCTGTAAAACAACCACAATTTATTTTTGAAGACAGTGTATGGTTCTGAATAGGTCTTTTGAGTTTTATCTTTTACAGTTCCTGCCATCTCTAACAGCTAAAAATGACTGAAAGAAGTGCAGGAGTGATGCAGGGAGCATGCAATAACATGAGGAAAAGCTACAATACATAACTGAAATGTCCATAATTATGGCTTATTTTTTTGGGGAAAGGTAAACAGAGTCCAGCCCCATGAATTGATTATTTGATTTTTACCCCTTTTTACAAAATTGCCACAGCATCGTTTTACTGAATGAAAACTGAATAGACTGAAGCTTCTAAAAAATCTTAAAAATACAACTTCCAGTTCCAAAAATCTACAAGTCATTGGTTGTTATTGAAGAATATGAATTAAAGAAAAGATATTCATATGACTGGACTATTGGATGCAGATATTTTATGTGGGCTAAGATGCAAATATGGATTAAAAAATAAAATAAAGGGGAATTTATAGGAAAAGCTGACTTTTATTTTTTCTTGTCTTTGACAACCAGATGTACTTTTACAGCATAAATGTCAGTCTGAGCTGAATTCCCCTTTAATTTAAAACATGATAAAGTCTCGCTTACATTCAACAGGCAGCAAGCAGCGGTGGTCATCACTGGTGGAATAAAAGTGAAATAGGAGTGAGGTAATAAAGACGTTAAGCTCCTTTTTGTTCTCCTCCATGCTATTGGTTAGTCATTCCCAAAAGTTACTGCACTAGGGGCAGAGAGGATGCTGGGTAGTAATGTAGGTACCTCCTATATTTCCGAGAATACCTTCTGAAGAGCCTCCCATTACTTAGACCCATACTAGAGTGCAGGAGGAAGAACAGGTGAAGGAGAGAATGGAGAGGAAAGAGATAAGGGAGGAAGGAGATTAAAAGATGAGTCCAACGGGGGAAAAGAGGGGGAGAGAAATTCTCTGCTGTCAATATTGATGCACAGTAAATACACAGTGAAAAATCTATGAGAGGGATGAGGATGGGTAAACACAATGGAAAGCACACCTACCTGAAATCAGTTTTCCCTCAAATATTTTTACAATGTCAATTCATGACATTCATCATACTAGTATCATCAACCTAAGGTTAGAGCCAATATTAAAGTATTAGTTTATACATGTACAGTCTGGACTCTATTAACAGGTTTTTACAATCTGTTTATCAGATTCTTCTCTGTGAAGTTATATTATATTTGCTTGCTTGGATTTGGCACTTCAGTCATGCAGGACGACTGAATCAACTCTAAAAACACCTTAATCATGCAGTGATTGTTTGGTGTGGTTTAAATGAACTGCCAGTTCAGTCTAGTTTGCTTAGTTTAGTGTGTGTGCTGTTATTTGAGGCCTGTTGTGGACGAAAAAAAAAAAATTCAGCATAAATAAATCTTTTTATCTTTTTTCTCAAAGTAAACTAAAAGTTTTAACAACATTAATTGAGTAATAATATCCAGTGTGAAAGAAATACTTTAAAGTATAAGCCATTTGCTGATCGCCAATTGGATGTTTACTTACTAGGAATAAACATCACACCTAGGCATACCTGCCTCCACAGATAAACTCCAGATTAAATGCCCATTATCCTTTATTTCATGTTGCCACTCACTGCCACTTACGCTCAGCATGGTGTCCGCTGTTGCACCCTGTGGTTTGCCTAATGTTTACTACTGCTAGTGTTTACAAGTCTAAACACAAACCACCAGTCCTTTACCAAGACACCTCCTGCCACAGAGCAGCCGACAATCTGTAAAACCGCTAATAACTCAGAGGGTAATGGGTTCTTTTGGTGGAGAAGATGCAGAAAAAAATAAAGTCATAAAAGTGTATATAATTATGGTTTAACAAATGTAAATTGGACCTGCTGCAACAAAAGTTTCCAAGTAGGGAAAGCATAATTAAACAGCCTTTAAAACTGAGGGATTTCTGTAGAATGACTGTTGTTGTGGAAGCTTAATTAAATGCTATTTTGTTTAAGGATGAGAAGTACATTTGTTTGAGTCTTTTACTGAGAGAATAAACAGATTTTTTACGTGTGTGTGTGTGTGTGGTTGTTTTAAGTTTAAATACCAAGAAGCTGCTGGCTCAACATGAGGCTCCCAAATGTTGCCACAGAAGCACTGCACTGTAAAAACTATACTAGCATAATTAAACTCACAAATCTCTGTCTTCTTCCCCTCTCTGAAATCCCCTATCCTCCCATCCGATGGCCCCCCCCCTTCTCAACTTTGCTCTGTCTCTCCTAGACTTGTGTTTGATGAGTTATATAAATACCATCCCAATGGAAAAAGCACGTCATGGTACAGACATGGTACAGACTCTTCTCTTTGAAGGCGTGTGTGCATGCATATGCACACACACCTGGCAAAGACCCAGCCCATCACCCTTCCTGCCTGAGCATCAAGTGCAGAGAGACACACAGGGCAGCGAAAGGAGAAACAAAATGAGAAACAGGGATGCAAAAAAAGTTTAAAAGGTGAAGTAAGAACATACAATGCAAAAAAAAGCTGGCAAAGGAAGCACACTGAACCTTTGCAAAAGGTCATTTGAAAGTAGCTATTTATTAGCTGTATTGCTGTGGCTTACCTCGGCATAATGTAAAAACTAAATGTCTCTATCATTGCATCTTAGCCTGTCTCTCAAATCAATAGTTGTACTTCAGATGAGCACATGAGAGAATGTTTAAACTACTGTTCCTTCCACTGTCACTCATGTGGTAAATAAATGTTCAGAATACACTATAATATCGATGCATGTGATAATTAACTTCTTATTTTGTGTCCTTTCTTTCAGTTTTAATGTTTCTAACCTTCTTCTTTTCTCTTTCATTCTGGGTTATAAAATCATTGTCCCTTTACATGGTTCATTACAGGTCACCCTTACACATTGGAGTTTATTCAAATGGTAAAAAATAGATTCAGTCAATCAATAAACCAAGCAACTAACAAACCAAGCAATCAATATGCCCCACTCTGTCAATGGCAACTGCAACCTTGAATTTCGATCTATATCAACTAACCATCCTCTATTATCTGGTAAATGTCAATTAAAAAAACATACAGTACAAATAATTAAACAACTAAAAAAAATAAATAAAATTACATCACATGTGAGAGTGTTTTTGTGTCTTTGGAGGAGCTGAGAGTCATACAAACCTGTAAGTAGTCTCGCCCTGCTCTTTCCTTCAAGAGTTAGTGAAATAAGAGGAGGAGACAAAGGAAGAGAAATCAGTATTCCAGTAGATTAACACAGCTTCATTTAGATGTGTCCACTAATGAGTAAGGGATGCATCAAACCAAAATTTAAAAAAGCAAGGAAAAGACATTTTAATTGCCTGGGGTTGATTATTTCCAAGCTCACACAAGCTAAGGCCATGCACATTAAGGCTAAGCATCAGTTGAAAGACAGACATAGAAATATCAGAAAGTTAAGGATCCAAATCTGGTGTGCACTGTGTGTGTGAGAGTGTGTGTGTGTAAAATGCACTGAATTTAGGCAGGAGCCCAAAGCAAATAGATGTTGTTTTAACTTGACCCAAGCCTGAATCTTGAAACTTTAGCATTTGATGAGCTTGAAGCCATTTAAAACCTACATTTTGATGCTTGTAGAACCAAAGTTGTGCTATAGCATTAAAATAATCAATAATTTACTTTCCAATTACCAATAACAACAAACATTTATGAAAGTTACACAATCTCCAACATAATTATAATTAACTGAACTTGTGTCGTGTATAATAAAGCATTTAAACACCAACTACTAATTCTGTATTCACTAACTCCCATGTGTGAAACTGTTTAATATTAAAGGGTGTTAAAGGTCGTCCATGCAACAGTCCCTGATTGTTGTTAAAACAATGATTTCATCCTATGTAAAATGGTTACAGTGCTAAATAGCAGTGAGTGGCACAGTGGAAAATAAGTTGAAGCTTCAGACACCAGCTGAAGAGGAGAGAGGAGGACAAGGGCTGAGCAGCAGCAGCCATATCTGTAAGTCTGTGAGTTGTTACCTACTTGGCAGGGCTGCAGGTATGCAACGCCTTCAAATGAGGCTTCCAGGTAGCAATGGAAACCGAGTTCTCATCAGCAGCATAACTACGCCAGACACACTACGTGCAGAGTCAACAGGATAAATAAAATAATGATAAATGAAAGAATTAACAGGGTAAAGAGAGGGAGGAAAAAAAACAGGGAGGGAGAAATGTATACGTTGGGGAGTGAGAGATGGAAGGTGTGGAGGGGAAAAAGAAAAAAGCTGATTAGTTTTTTGGGTAGTGTTGATGCGTTGTGGTTGCGGGTGGTTGGAGGGAGGTGGGGGGTGGTGATGGTGGTTGTGGTGGTGTTGGGGATACATGCCTGAGGGGGGGGGGGGCGCTTTGGTAGTGGTGCCAGGTGGCTCTGAGGTAGGGACGAGCACCGTCCGTGGAGTATAGACGCCAAGCCGCCTGGGTGGGGAAGGGAGCACAAGTGGACAGGACACGCACACGTTCACATGTACATACACACATACGCACAAACATGACACAGAAGGGCAATGGAACAACCATGGTGAGGAAAAAGGGCCTGAGATTTACGTGACCATGTAACATACATACAGTGCTTTAGGGGATATAACCACCTGGCAGCCATATTGGAGGTCCTTCAAAGCAGAAAGAAAGTTTTTCTAAACAAACCGCTTTGTTAATTAGATGTGAACATGACCACTGTTCAAATCCCATATCAAACCTACTGTTCGTGTCGGTATTTTGACTATCCCATCATTAACCAAGCAGTTTCTGCGCCTGAACCAACCAACAGACCAGATACCTTTTTCTCACAGTGGTGAGTATTAGGATAATGATGGCCATAGATCAGACTTATGACTTATTGTGACTTAAAGCTTGCATTTGGATGACAGTATATTAACACGTACATCCACCTTAGCCAGCATCTAAAAATCACCCAGAACGGCTCAGTTTAACTTACAGTAAACCGAACCTCCATGATGACACCAGGCTTGGTTACAAGATTTGTGACAATAAACTTTACATTAACAATTTATACAGACAGGGTGGGAAATTAACACCAGCCACCTGCCGAACACTGGTCAGTTTTGGCTGTCGGATGTTAAATCGCTCAAGAGATCACTTTAAAGTCACTTGGGGATTCAGTCTTGTACTAAAAATACTGTCGGCAGACTAAATAGTGACAGCAGCAGGTGAAATTTAGAAAGGACCAGCTGCTGAGGCTTGAAGAAAGTGGTAAAATCCTGCCCATGCTTACGGACACACACACACAAAGCATATGGTGGTTTAAAGCAGGGAGAGCTGTGTGAGATGGAGTGAAGTAACAGACAGAATAGTCATGTATTCCACGTATTGAACACGTCAAAGCTGCTTCCAAGTTTCCTTTTACCTGTTGAGGAAAATGTTATGAGCTTGGCAGATAAGAGGCAGTGACGAGGTGCTTAATACAAAGTCAGTCAAACAGAAACAAGATCAAGACACATGGGATTAATTGCTCCTTTAGTGGGTTATTTAGGATCCGCTTGCTCCATCTGGTCTTTGTCAAGCATAACAGCTAATATGTATTAATAAGAGGGGGGACAGACAAAGCAATATTTGGAATATATAATTCCTACATCTCCATCACTGAGTATAACAGGTTGAAGAAGTTTCTACGTTTATTGCCAGGATGTTTCAATGAATTTGAAATGCTCCACTTAGACACACGATGCACGTCATGCAACTGCTGGTGAAATTGTACATATATTCATAGAATTTCCTGTTATTTTAACACTGTGATGAAAAACAAACCCAGGGTGTTAAGAGAAACAGTGAAGTGAATGGTTTCTGTAATTTACACCCTCCAACAAGTTTTTCCATTTATGAACTTCAAGTAATATATTACAATGATAATGTAATAATTCTTCTCTTTATAAGTTTACAAGGGTTGTTTGATTGTGCCATTAAACAATTGACACAGTGGATTATGGGATAGCCAGGACAGAAAAACATAGCTTGTTCTTGGCCACACTTGTGTGTTTGAAAAGCAACAGAGCTTGGCAGCCACACTGGGGACACATTTGGTCTAGAAATCCCTTCATTAAGACATGTAATCTTTTAGAGACATTTCAGATGACTATTAAGATTTTCAGGGTTATTTCCATTACCGAATATGTAGTTCTGAAAACATGGTTAAGTAAAGGATTTGGACTTCTTAGTAATTGCTTGTGGTGCTCGACCAAAGAAATCTTCAATAAGGCCATGTCTAACAGCTGGTACATTAGATACTAAACCCCCAAATTCAGTATCATAATATCCTAATTGATATAAATGACCAAATCTAAAAGAACCCCTTAAAGCTCATAATGAAATTGATTTTTCTTTAGGATAAAAATGAAAACTCACATAACAGGTACTGTGTTTAGTGGAAAATTACAGAAAGTAGGTCAAGGTAGTTTATAAGGTAAAGAAAAGACACACAAGATAAAACAGAGAGAGACACATGCATACACACACAAACACACACATACGCCACGGGAGACATTTATTGCTCATTAGAAAGTGATGCAGCTGGTCTTGTCTATTACAATGAGTGACGGTTTGAGGAGCATCTGCCCAAGGAATGAGCACCATGGAAACAGCTCATAAATCCCAGTAGTGTATGTTGCAGTTGGACCTGAGAGTCACACACCATTAGTCATCATCACCTACACATCCTGACTGCCCAGAGCTGGTGAAAACACACATGCACACATACGCAGTAACATTAAGTACACTCTTAATGAAACACCTTTACTCCAATAGGAGGAGAGATGGTAAAACAAAAAAGGGTAAAAAGGGTAAAGAATGGACACATACACCCTCATGCTTTTATTCAGACACAAGTGAAAGGTTAGAGACAATAAAACGGGCAAACACACACATGAAAATTTGTACACACACTGGTCCTCATCTGCTGCAAAAACAAACAAAGAAAATCAGTAGAGGTGACGTGTGACGTGTCTCTGAATCTGTGTGTGTCTACCTGGATGAGGCTGGCAGCTGGGTTCCTTCTCTTTTCGAAGTGCTTCTGTCGATGCTGCTCCTGCACCTTCAGAGCAAAACCTGACCCTAGGATGCCCTAAATGCAAAACACACACACACTTTCTTTAAGTTTTAACATTATAGAGAATTTCCCAAATATCAGACAATGTTCAGACTCCTATTAGCAAATGTTTTGTGTAGCTGTGTGGAACTAAATGGTCAGTCCTGGTGTTATAATGTGTCTGACTTACAGCTGGCAGGGCGAAGAAAGAGATCCCTAGCAGAGCGAAGCCAGCTGATAATAACCGTCCTGTCCATGTCTGTGGGGTTTTGTCACCGTAGCCGATGGTTGTGAGGGTGATCTGAAGGTCAGAGGTCAACACTCAGTAAACCACAGCTTTGAATTGTTGTCATTTGGTTGTCAATTTGGAGTCACCAATTAGCCTAACCCCTAACTGCATGTCTTTAAACTGTGGGAGGAAAGAGGAGTACCTGGAGAAAACCCACACAGGCGAACTCTACACAGAAAGACCCTAGTATAACCAGGGTTAGAAGACAGAATTTTCTTGCCGTGCCGTGGTTAAATTCAGTTTTTCACAAAAATACAGCTTTTAATAATTTTAATACTTTTAATAACAGCTTTTAGTGCCTATCAGAAGGATAGACGGTCCATGGGCACAGAGTGTAGGAACACTGTGTCCGACTGTCCCTCACACAAGCCTAACAGGCTAGTTGCACCTGCAGCAGGAGAAAATTGAATTTATCGATTGGGCCATTTCTTGTTTGTGTTTTCTGTTTCCAGGTTCTCAAGGTGCAATGGGTTTTAGATGTACGAGGTAACAGTGCAGTACAGCCAGCCAAGTGTGACTTTAATGACACTTTTCTGTCGGTTTTTCCATTGCAGGTGTCATTAGGGCCACAAGGAAACTTTAAATGGAAATATATCTCTCTTGTCAGATAAAAACAGAAAACCTCAGTTTTTGTTGCTTTCTTTGATTTTGCCCTGGGAGAGATTGTAGTATGGTGAATGGGGAAACTTACTCAGAATGATATTTTATGAATTCAAAACTATATAGCAGTTGCTTTTGTGATATTCAACAGCATTTCCAGCAGCAATAATAATGTGACATGCTGTGATCTTTGGGATTGAACCACAAAAACTCATTTAATAACATGAGCCAAGGTAGATTTCACCATAAACAAAACAACAGTTTCAATAAAAATACTGAGCAAATGAATTAGAGATAAAACCTATACAATTGTAATTTATGTGAAATAAACCTACATGTAAACCTTAACTATCAACTGTGATGTTGAAAACAACTTGAAATCACCAAACGACTGGATTCAAAGAGCTCAAAGTATTTAGTGTGTTCACTCACTGTGCCCCACCACAGGGCATCGGCGTAGGTGGCAAACTCCTTATTGTATTCTTTCTCCACCAAATAGACCAGGAAGGAGGAGAAGATCAGCACTAGGAACCCGATATACCAGGCAGTCACCAACTCCTACAGGACACACACAAACTTACACCACTGAAACAGTTTCAAAAATGAATCTTATACATTTGATACTATGCTAAAATTGACCTTTTATGGATTATTTGTCACTGGTATCAGTTGTCATATACCCATTTAATAGGTATATGCAGACATTAAGTGTCCTGCTAGTAATAAAATACAGCATTTTTAAAGGCCATGTTGACACTGGCTGAGATCATTTCTTGGACATATTTTCACAATATGTCAACCCCAAGCAATAAAAGTAAAGACCTATCTCTGCCAATAAAAATTGTCCTACCTTACTATGCGCATAAACTACAGATCCCAGCAGCTTCCAGGTCCCTCCCCTGCGGTCCATGCGCACCATGCGCAGGATCTGAAGGAAACGAAGGCTACGCAGTGCAGAAGTGGCAAAGATGTTACCTTGGCTACCGGCTGAAACCACGGCAACAGAGGCGATGAGTACGATGATGTCTGGGGAGTAAAAGAGTGAAAATTAAAGATCACCGTTTGCACAACGTTAGCAACAGTAGTTGACTCACCTACTTTCTAAACCCAGCCACAAGTCCATTCATCACCTGCAAAACAACTATTGATTCACTATGCGTTTGTTGCCTTTTCTGTCTCTATTTGTCTTCCACTCTCATTCTGTGTCCAACCCTAACACACCCAACTTCTTCTTCTCTTGCATTTCACAGCACAACATCTTCCTCCCAGAAAGAATAGAGAGCCACAATCCCCTAAAAGGATGAGTTTTCATGCTTTTTAATACCAGTTACACTAACTGGGCAATGAAAAGGACATTTTTACATATTGACAAACTGCATCATTATGTGAAGATAATCTCTTAATATTGTTGCATGATTTTTTAAAATATATATCTTATTTCTTTGGTGAGACGGCATACACACTCAATCCTACCTATGACACAGAACGGTTTCCTGGCGAAGCGGAGGCGTCCCTGCCAGCCTCGGTAGCGGCAACAGCAGCCAGCACTCCATATCCTGATAATGTACTCCAGACCAAACACTACAATCATCACAAACTCCTGTGGGACAAACACACACACACACACAAATCCACAAATTTCAACATTTAAATGCTACAAATACAGCTGCACAAGCCATAAAGCCCATAAAGACAGACAGCAAGTGGTGAAAGACTGTGTTTAGTAAGTTGTAAAGCTTGTCCTTACAGTGGTTCTCTCAGTAAAACTACATACTGTACTGTGCTCTCTCACACACACACACACACACACACACACACACGCACACACGCACACACGCACACACACACACACACACACACACACACAGACTAAACAGCACTTGCACAGACATATTTGCATTTGTCAGCCTGGTGTAAGTGACCAAAAAGCTTTTTTTCTGGAAAACATTTTGCTATGTCCTGTCAGAAAAAGCACAGGTGTATTTACTCAGAATAACAATGGCTGTATTACATTTAGATGTGCCAGTTTCAGCACCCTCTTATTACTCGTGCTGGTTCACTAGCTAAACTTATTACTACACTTCAGTGTGTTCAGTCAATCACTAGCTGGAACATACCATCTCAGATGAGGGTGGAGCAGGAGAAGACAAAGTGAACTGGTATCTTCCAGCTTCTGTTTGACTGAGCCTCAAGGAGCAGAGTTACCTCCCACAGTTTAAACAGAAGGCAAATGTACCTGTTGCACCCTATGTCCAGTCTTTAAGCTAAGATAACTGTCTGGCTATGGTTCAACATTTAATGGACAGATATTAAAGAAGCAGCTCTCCAGCAGGGAAGTGAATAAACGTAGTTGCCAAAAATAACAACAATTTCATTAAAAGGCTCTGTTCACCTAAAGTGAAAAAAAAAAACAACAAATGACAGAAATCTTCTCTTTCCTGGATTTCCATAGTTAGAATTAGCCAGAGGCATTACAAACAAAAAACAGAAAATGGTTCACTGTTTTCGGAGCAGCGTTTTTTAAATTTTTTTTAAATGCAATTTTTTATGCATTTCTGCACCATAAACAAAATCAATTCCTCCTCTTTACTGGGGTAAAGTCACAAATTCAAAAGTAGTTACCCCAAATCCTGGAAAATTTAAAACAAACCGGTTTGCAAGGGCAGCCAGAACAGGTCAGAAAATTGTGCATTTTATAATGATAACTTTGAACTGAATCTATGATGTCTATGCTCTTCTACATAAACAGCACAAGGATGTATTGTTTCTCATTTCAAACCTGCTTCATGCACTTTGTTTGTGCTACACTGTTTTTTTGTTTTGTTTTTTCATCTACCTGCTGATGCTTTTCTGCCTAATCACAGACTGTCACTTTAAACTGAACCGGTGCAAAGTGATACTGATGTTGAGTAGCAAAGGACCAATCATTACAGTACACTGTAGTACTGAGAATCCACAATCAGCATTTCTAATGCAGACATCAGGATATCACAGACACACACACATGTTAAACACTACTAATTTAACCAAGTGATGCTTTCATAATTCATCAGTGTAGTGATAATCCAAAATAAGTATAGCTCTCCCTGGGAAACACATCCTGATTGTACACAATTAGTGTTTGTGTGTTTGTATATCTGTATGTGTGTGTGTGTGTCCTACCAGAATGAGAAGGCAGTGTGAGGAGAATTCCTGGTGAGCAGGGATGGTGGAAAACACAGAAAGAACCAGACATCCAAACACCAGGATGAACCTGTGGAGACAAAGTGCTCACATGAACACATGAACACACACACACACAGAATATCTGAAAGCGAAGCTGCAATCTATAGAAGAGTGCGGTTATGTCTCGTCTGCCAGGCTACATTAATCAGGATTTAAACTGGTTGCAGCACCATTTGGATCTGGGTGAGAACCATTTAAAGCTTCATCAAGCTCTATTATATTTGGTTACCACGGCGATTCAGCTGATTAATATACTGTATGGATGGTTCGAAGGCAAACAAATCCCTCTCACAATGAGCTGAACATGCAGCTGACACAACGCTGCAGGCTGTGACTGTGGTGTTTTTGAATGTGTACTTCTGCGTGCGTTTGATTCAGTTATAGTCCGGTTATTCACTTAAAGCTGAACAGGGAAGATTAATGTCTGTAAAGTCACAATTGAGATCCAGGTTTCATTGTCTGCTCATTGTTGAGATGCAGTGGCATCCTTTGGATTTTTCACATGACATGTGATGTCATGTTCAGGATCACGTTCAAAGAGACAGTGACACTTACCTGTTATGTACTGTGTGGATATTGCTGCTTTCACAGAAACCTCTAGTGTTTCTATCTGAGAAGATAGTTTGAATTTTGTCACAATCAGCACATCAGATGTGAGTGAATCTTTATAGAGCTCACAGAAAAGCTGCCTTTAAATAATTTAAGAGCAACATGTTTTTACAGATATGTTTTTCACTGGAACTACTGAGAAAAAGTCTCACAAACACTTTCACTGAAGAAACATCTGAGCTGCGATCTGGAAACACTGAGTCCAGACTGTGCTGTTGAAAACCAAACAGGGTTGTCACTTCAACAGGGAAGTGACAACATCTGTATTCTGTAACTGAAGTTTCTACTAACCACATTTGTTACTTCTAGAAGTGACAGTAATACTAAAGCTTGCTTCAGCATCAAAGTGGAAGTTTGGTGTTGTGATGACAATCTCCATAAAACATTGCTTCTAATTACAACGTAAACACAGATGCCATCCATCCTCACTTTGGCATGGCCTATCAGCCCTCCTCATTTCCTGACTGACCCAAAACACTCCTCCTCTGCTGCCTGCAAGGAAACCACTCAGTCCCTTTAAAGTCATATGGTAACTTGGTTAATGAGCAAATACAAATTAAAATTCATAAGGTAGCTTCCAGGCAACATATGCACTGGCTAGCAGCCCCAGCCTGCTGTTCTTCTGAGTATCTCTGAACTGCTTTTTTTTTTAAAGATGCCATCTGTCTTTCTGTATTTATGGTGTTTCATTTCTGCTAATCTTTGACTGTTTTCTGTGTATAGAATGTGTTTCAACATTATTGCCCTCTCATTTCCAGACCCCTCTCTGTCTCACTTTCTCTTTAATCTTTTATGGTCTTTGTTTCGCCTTGTATCTTCCTTTTCTCCTCATTTCCTGTCTCTAGCTCCCATCTCTCTGCCTCTGCTTCGCCTCCCTCTTTGTCTCGAGTCCCTCAACATCACTGTGTCTTTTCCACTCTCCTTGCTCTTCCCTGTGACTGATGCTGCCACTTATTTTCCATGGGATCCACAAGGAACATGAAAGGGGAGACGACTGTGGATGTGTGTATGTTCACCTGTGGCTGAGTTACAGCAGTGGAGGACTCATGGTTCCTAATGGTCAGCCCACATCTGCATCTGATACAAGCTCCCACTCTAATGGCTCTTTGCTGTCATACAGATCAGATTCACACACATCATCCAGCACCTTCTTCACTTACATTTTAATAACTTTCCAGTGTGCACGTATGACCCAAATCTCTGAAACAAGTTGACCTTATGTTGAGATTGTTTGACCCCCTGCTTTTACAAAGTCAAGAATGAACTGTAAGACTCAACTTTTTATTATTTTATGCAGATTTCCTTGATGTGCAAAGATGATAACTACTTCTGCAAACGTGGCTATAAAAGTTGCTTAATCATAATCACTTATTTGTGACCGTGAATAACAAGAAATTAATCTTCTGCTGTTCTTTTGTTCCACATCTTCAGTTACGCTGTTATTACTGGGATAGTTCTACATATTAAATCATTCCTAGATGCATTCAACATATTATCATATTATGCACATTCCCAGCTGAACGCCACCTGTGAATCAAATGATGATGAAATTATTCAGTGGGTGCATAAAGTTGCTAACGAAGGATGAGAGCATGATGAAACATGTGATCAGTAATCATATTACATTGATAAGGCTCCAGGTGAATTAGCTACTTGATCAGCCAGTCTCAAAGATTAACTCTGACGCCAATAAGGAAAGATGAGAGTGGGTGAGTTTTCAGTGCATGAAAGTGAAGCTTGAACTTGTCCATTAACTTTGGACTTTCATGAAAACCTTTCATACGAAGACAAAAAACCCTGCTTTACTATTCTATTCCACTGTAAACTTTTGCAAAACATGAAACTAATATTTCCCTGAAATATTTCCCTTTCAGTTGTGTTATGTTGCAGCCTGATACTACATTTGTGAAATTTATTTTTTTCTCATTAACCTACATTTAAGTTTATATTCAGTTTCAAGTTAAAAAAACAAAAACAAAAAAAAACACTGGAACAAAAACTATCAACAACAAAAAGATTTAAGCCTGTTACTTGCACACTACCACATGTAAGAGGTTTCACTTCCAATGAAATGAACAATAAATAAATAATTAAATACACAACTTCAGAGAAAGAAATATTTCACTTTACCTTTTTCATGTGGATAACAAATGGAAGATTTAAAATCATCACTTGCAGCAGAATGTGAGTGATTATAAATCTTCTCTTTTGCATAGTACTGTGAAGCTCATATGTTTGTGTGACTCTAATACAGAAGGGGAACACTATAAAAAGATGTGCTCCGTTTGTTTACTGTATGTTAAATACATATCTGAGGACGTGCAGGGAAAAAAAGTGTGTGTCACACACGACGAGTCAAGTTTGGAGACACGTTAATTTTTAAAAGTGTGTTTAGACTTTTGACTGGCAGTGTATGTGTGAGTCTGTGCTGTGTGTGACGGATTGGGTATGTGAGAGGTCAGGGTTTTCCACACAATACAATCTATTATCTATTATCTATTTCCTCCTTTCTTTCAGTGCCAGTCATGCATACCCTTTCAATCAAGAAAGAGGGGTGAACGGAAACAGAGAACAAAAAATTCAAAGAGAAAAAAAAGGAGAAACCAGGAGACTCAGAGAGGATTCAGATAAGTGTATGTGGATATGTCTCATACTGTCAAGGTAAGAAAACCACTGGAGATAAAACAGGAGACAGGTGGTCATGCACAAAGAGGAAGGCAGAACAGTGGCAGGGGACTTTTCCTGAAAATGACTGAATGCAGTCAAACAGCAGGTTCTCCTGGATGAAAGCAGCAGAGCAAGCACAGGCTGTGAAGATACAGATTGAGCTTAGCTATAAATAACATTTTGTTTGGTGCATGAGAATTAAAACAAGACACAGAGATACAGGTAAAGAGGAAAGAGATCCTTCTGTTTCTCTCTGGATCGCACACTGTCAGCTGTCACTCCATTGATCATGTTTTTACACTAATTAATACCATTTCTTACATAGTTGTGTGTGTGCGCTCTACTCATTCTGTCAGATCTTTATTTTCAGACTCATTTGATGCATGAAAGATGGTCAAATAAAAGCACACACTGGAAGATTAAGACTGAGACGTGAAAGGCGAGAGGAGGAAAAAGCAAGATGAGAGATAGGGGAGGTAGGGAGGAAGGAGTGAGAATGAGGGATGGAGCCAGGATGCCTCCTTGCCAACAGTCTATTAGTTAATCCCTATGTTTATCCAGTTGAGTGCGGTATCTTACCTGATGATGGCAGCGATAAAACATATGGTTTTATTTCTAAGCAACTACTTGACCAAACAGAGCTGGGCCAAGGACATAGCGCTGCACAGGCCAGTTTTCTCTGCACACATCTGAAAGGTTTCCTCCATTAAAAGCAAAGTGGAAGTTTATTAAGAGTCATTCTCAAATTCAACTAAGAAAAGAACGATTTTAATGTCTTGCTTAGGGAAACGTCAGCAAAGTGTGTCTCTGCTAATACAAGCACACCAGGGCTGAAGGGTTACAGCTCCATGCTGACCTGTTGCCCTTAAAGCTACACTATATTACTTTTCATCTTGAGTCAGGTTTACTGCTTAACCTCTCCCTAACTTTGTCCATTTAATCAATGCGCTATGGTTCATTTAGCCAAAAAAGTGCAGCAAGTGATAGTTCCAAAAAACATCTTTGAAGACTACCTGTACATTTACTATATACTCCTGATTGAAGATGAGCTGTGAAAGGGAATTAATTAATTAAAGGAAGTTTAGAGTTTAGGCAGAGAGTTTAGGGAAGGAGGCAGAAGAGCATTAAAGATACTCCCATTCTGTTTTCTCCATTGATTTTACCGAATGAGTTTTGTGATAAAACTGATTTTTTCAAACTGGCACCAAAGATTCTGCTTAAATCCCAATAAACTGCAAAGTTTAAAACTGCAACCTCGGCAGGATCAAAGCATCACAAAGTACAGGACGCGCTGAACTGATGGCCTTTTCTGAGTAGGACTCTCAACAGCATTATACCATCTTAAGAAGCAGCTGTTTGTTTTTGTAGCCCACATCGAGAAGCCATGTGATCTCAGTGAAGAGAGACAGAAAGATAGTAGAGTTTGGAAGAGGAGTACAGAGAGAGAAAATGCTGGGCAGGAGCCAATTTTCCATGATGTGGGATGTACCAAGGAAGAGTGACGGGGGCGAGAAGAGTCGGAAAGCTTTTACTGAGTGTGTGTGTGTGTATTCTTGCTAACTAGACACAGACTGACATAGTGTTGAAGAGAGCCAACAGCTAACAGGGTTCATAAAAACACTGGCTTACAGGCACACACACACCATACATCAGATTCCTATCAGCACCCATCTCAGCACTAATACCACTCCAAGACTCCTGTTCAGAGTGCTGTGCAGCAGATGTCAGAGACAGACTGAGAGCGACTGAGAGAGAGTCAAAGTGACAGCAGGAGATGCAACAAAACTATATTTAAATGGTTTATTTTAATTAACCTGTTAATCTCAACCAAGCTGAGCTAAAAACATCAGACTGCAAACTCGGTCAGTGTACAGCACTGACTGAGCTGATGGAGTGGGCATGGGAGGGGAAGATGTTCATCTTCTGTCTCTCCTTTTCCATGGACCTCATATCAAACACTTTTAATCATTTGATTTCTGAGAAATCACAGTGCACATAAACACAGACTTATCCAAATCAAACTTCTGAGCCAAAGGAATTAGAAGCACAACTCTGCAGTTTCCACGCAGCTGAGGACCTGAAGTTATCTATTTTACATTAAACTCTGTGCTCGCTGTACATTTAGCAGATACACTTTCCACCTCCTTCTTGCTGTGGTGTAAATAGTGCCATTTCCAGTAAGCCTAGCCAGCAATATTGTGCACATCATGATAGAAGACATTGCACCTTTTGTGCTTCAGGAAATCCACTAGGCTTAGTGGGCAGCTTTGATCAATGCCACTTAACTGTGAGCTATGTATGTGCATGAGGGCTCATTACTCAGACGTAGCTGGTGCAAATCCAAAGAGAGTTATGATTGAATGAGTACAATGCCTGTGAAGCTTAAATGAGCTCAGTTAAGCCAAGAAAAAATATAGTTTGTCAGGAATCTCTTCTTGCTTTTGGAATTTGGAAAGCAAGCATACTTTCTTTCTTTTTACAGGAAGGAGGGTTACTGTAATTTCCAGATCAGAAAATAAAATTATTTGAATTTTGGGCACACTTGTTTCCATATATTTTGTTTGTATTGTCCTCAGACTGGAGGCAAATAAAATGTCTGTTTTGTTTAATTAAGTGCAGTCTAGTTTTTCATGTTTGAACACTTGGAAGCACTATTTTGCTGTATACAGTACAAGTACTGCAAAATAGTGTACCTGTGTCAGTATCACTATTGCTGTATTCTTATATTTCACTAATGAAACATGTATTTGTCATTTGAGATATTGGACGTCAGCCCTGTGATTACTGACCTTCGAGGAAAAGCGAGTCAGGCTATTGAGTATTGGGTGTATAAGTGAATGTAATCTGGAAAAGAAGCTTTTAGTTTAGCACCTGAAGATTTAAAATCAACTACATTTTGTCACTTTAATAAAAGTAAGTCATGGTCCAAAACACCTCAATTTAATACTCCTCTTAAGATATGAAAGTCAGGCTAAACTAAGACTTCTCTATCATTTCAGCCTCACACTTTTAGTGCACTTCTTTCAGAGTCAACATGTTGTGTTTTGTGAGAGGCTACCTGACGATCAGATAATTCCCAGAACAAACAGCGCGGGCAGACGACTGGGTTTGACACGACCAACTATTCTTCCCGTGAAAAGAAAAACAAAAAACATCAAACAAGTCAACAGAAAGCTGAAAGTCAAGAAGTGTGTGCAAGAGCTCTGCTGCTGTGTGCTGAACAGAGCTAAGCAAGATGAGAGACTCAAGCATACTGTGGAGTATAAGGGAATTAGAGGGATGAAGCTGTGCTGCTGAATTGCTTTGGTGGAGTGGAGTCAGCTCATTAGGCCAACAGATGGCTGACTGGTTCCCTCAGCATGGAGATAGGGAAACTAGATAGATGCTGACTCAGTGCAGCTTTAGGGATTGTAAGTGTTAGAGTCTATATACACAAATATGCTGTTTATAGACTTTTTAAATGATAGGTGTGTGTGTGTGTGTGTATAAATACATGTATTTGCTGGTATTGTACACAAAGTCCAGGCAGCTATCAGGTCAGTCGACTCACACAGACCTGCAGATTCTGCTGCATCCTGCCCTCTGACTCTTTAGGTTCCAGTTTTAGTGGAAAGGAGATGAAATAATTGCTGAGTATAAAAATTGTAATTTATTTCTGTGATGTGATGTCTTTATGTTCCTTTCCTCCAAAGTCTAAGCTAAGATAAAGGTTTCAGGGATGTGAGCGCTTAGAAAAGAAAAGGAGTCTGTGTGAAAAGGTTGTGCATGCTCTGGGAAATAAATCAATGTCAGCTGTCACACATACATACGAATTAAAAGCCTCTTTGAAGCCTGATCCTCAAGAAGAAATCTACTGTACATAAATAAGGAGGTGGACTGAGACAGAAAGGCTTTTAAATGCCTCTGCGTTTGGTGCTCAGCTCTTATTACTGTTCTGTTTTTGCACTACACTTGTTAGTCGATCTGCGTGACCTGTGCAGTGACGTCTGTTTCCTCTAATCTCCCACTAATGAAGTTTGAGAACAATCCATTTCAAATTTCCTGATGTTGATGGTGATACAAGACACACTTATGTGCTTCAGAAGCAAATGTGCATTTTTTATTCTATTTGGTTTGCTCTGAAAAAAAAAAACAACTTATGCTAAAATCTATAAATCTGCTAAAATGATAACAGAATTTGTGCCATCATGTTTGTATGATAATTATGGAATTTTAAAAGCTGTGATTTTAACTGTTTTCATAAATGGAGTTTTAGCTAAAATCAAATCAAGAAAAAAACAACTGCAAATGTTACTACAATAATTATACCATATGGTAATTTTTGGTGTTTAAGCATGTATAGTTTTCATGCAGATGAAGAGTGATAATCAAAAAGCGAAGGATAAAGGAAAAGGAAAAGAGCTAGATAGACTAAGGACGAAAGGAATGAAAGTCAGACAGAAAAAGAAAGAGACAAAGAGGAAGAAAGTGATTTTCCCTGTTTCCAGTCTGGTGGAAATAGGATGCAGTTTGCCTGCAGGCAAGAAAGAAATCAGTTATACCTCCTGTTATTGTCTCCTCTCCTGTTCTCTCTTTTTTCTTTTTCCTGTACTAACCAATAGAAAACTGTGTGCGTTTGAGAGAGACACATAAACAATATATACTACGCCATATAATTACTTATGCCCCCATTGGGTGGAAAGCACACACACAGTTTTACACCATTTGTACTGTGGCACTAGACCTTTGTCTAGTGTCTGCTTCTAACTCCCTGACATGTAGTTTGATAATAACACTGATTTCAAAGTTTGCATTTTTTAATCACATTATTCAGGTATAAGATGCAAAACTACATTTTTCTTTGTTTCTTCTCCTGTATGCTTCTTTCCTCTGTCCTGGATTCATTCATTTTCCAGTTGAGTTCCAATGAGATTGTTAATCATACCCCAATAATTCAGAGCCTTATAGTTATTGGGCACAATTCCACCAGATTAAATGTTCACTTTCAAAAATCCTTACACATTTCAGAAAAACTGAGCCAAATCTGAGCAAAACCAAACGAAGGAGAAATAATAGCTGTAGCAACTATAATGAGAACAAATATTTTGTGTTATTGCCTTCTTTTTTTTAGAATTATCATTACATTAAGCTTCATTATTCTGCATGAGGATAATTTCATATTGGCTACTGCAAATGCACATAATCTGTCATTTTCATTTGGCCTTTGAAATATATAATTAGGAGAAGAAGCATTCAAACATCAGTAAAGAATACTATGAGTAAGGACATGTTCTTAATTTATTATTTTGATAATTTGACATTTGGATTCATTTGGATTCAAACTAAAAGAAACAAAAACATACTTTAGAAAATGAATCCTAAATATGTACCATCTTAAAAATAGATAGATTCATAAGCAAAAGTCAGAGAACAAAGACTCAGACTGGATCAAAGACTAAGGATCCTTAACCTTTAAGAATATTGAAATAGAACAATATTTCTTTGAAAAGAATTTCACATTTCTTGTGTCTGACAGAAATTAGAAACTGATGTGGTAGAACTCATGAGGAGCAGAGGTAGGACATTCAGCCTTGCTGACCATTAGTGGTATGAGTGGCAGCCAAAAGAGAAGTGATATTTAATTGGAGGGAAATATAGAGCTCTGTTACCTTTGGGCATCATATTTCTATTTTGTTAATGGCTGGACTGTGAATTAGAGGCTGGGAGGTTGAGCTGACCCCAAAGGATAATTTCTGTTAGCACTAAGAGATAAAAATACAACCCTTTTTCACTATTTAGCTAGACACTCTGTAACAACACAGAGAGGTAAAGAAAACATGTACAGAAAGATTGTGTAGATCCAGGAACTTGATAATAGATATTATTTCCTGGTGCCTCTAACTCAGAATGGTAAAAGCTCTGTGTGGGGAATAATTTCAATCATTAAGGAATAACAAAAAACTCAAAATCATAAATATTTTATGACATTCTCACATAATAGTTGCATTTTGTGCATAAGAATAAAACTGCCTCAGTGTTTTTGGTGCTGAATAAATAATGTCACTGTGGTTCCTGCAACAGGGTAAAAAACACAGTTAAAATAAGAACAAAGGATTTATGGGGAAACGCAGTATGTGCAGTTAGAGCCAACGTTTTAACAAGCAGCAGAAATGCTGAGGAAAAGATGGAATTCAGGGAATGTCCTAATCAGCCAAGCTGATGGCCTCCAGATAAGATGGATAATCAGTGATAGGGACAAATGGCTGTTTGCTGATGGAGGTAGATGGGAGAAACGTGAGCCCCAGTGACACCCATTTAACCAGATCAAAAGCTCTGGCTGAGAACCCTCAGACTGCTGTTTGATCCCTATTGGCGGTGTAATTGTGGGAAATGTAATGTGTTTGTTTATTTTGTGTATAATGTATGCAACATATTTGCTTATGATTGAAGGCATGTGTCAATTAAATGTGCACAACCTGTGTGTACATTGGCATGCTACATGCATAACACATGTGAATGCACTGCAGAGACTCCTGCAGGTGTTTGTATCCCGTCTCCTTGTGTGATAAAACATGTCTGTGTGTATCAGCTCCACCTCTTCTTTGCTATCAATTCGTTATACCTAGTTACTCAATCATAATCCATTGGTTCGAGTTATATAACATTACTCACGTTCACATATTGTATTCCTAAGGATATATGAGCAATAATAAACAACTTGCTACCAAAGCTGATATATTTCTTGCTGACTTAATGACGTTGGTAGAGGATGTTCAACCACAAACATTAATTTTGCAGTAAATTCCAGGCTTTGGTCCTAAATATCCAACAATTGACTATTGTAAACTGAAATTTAAAAATCATTCATCACAGATGAGATGAACAGCCCTACTTTAACAACCACAGCGGCCCAGAGGGACCAGAATGCAATGCAGCCACACTACTTATGTGTTTGATGAGTAAAACTCCTGACTTCTTTTTTTTTTGAAAACTGGGAAATCTGAAAATTTTTCTCCTTCTCCAAAGTGCAGACTACCAGTCAAACATTCAGACGCCTTTTCTCATTCAATACAACAAAGTGTTTTTAAACTTTTGCTGACAGTGTGTGACTTCAAGCAGGTTCACACTCACTAGAAGTGGAACAGACAGGTGCAAGAACTCCAGAGACAAAAATCACTAAAGCCTCTGAGGTGTGCCTAAACTGTAACGCTTTTAAAGCAGGCTTAGAAATCAATAGATGTAAATGCAGAATACATAATTGACATTGGTTATCCTTTGGAAATTAGTTTGTTTTAAATGTATTTGTGTGTGAAACACAATTTAAAAACCTCAGGTTACCAACTTGATTTAATCTAATAAGAGACTTGCTCTGTGTTGCTTCATAATGCAGTGAACATTGCGGGAGTTCAAGGGTGAAATTTCGGAAACTGTGGAGAATGTCAGGATGACAATATTCAGACTGCTGTCATTTTTAATGAAACAGCTCACGTCACCTTTTTTCCAGGAGTGTCGCCGTGGCTCTGACCTTTGGTTTGTCACGACTGGTTGCTTGTGATGCTGAACTGAAACCTGGGCGTCTACGTTGGAAAACAAAGTGTAAAAGAAAAAGCAAGACCTTGATGAACTGTTTTGGCTGGTGTCTAGCCCCCAGTCTCTTGCCACACACATACATATGCATGCACACATCCCACCCTGTCCCACAGGGCTCCGTCTCAGCCCAAACATTATTCCAGCTGATTACAGGCCAATTCCCATCAAGAGCAGCCTGCACTTCACTGTCCTGATTAACACTAGCTGCCACGCACTGTAATGTCTTCAGTATGCGCTTTTCTCATCAATTCCTTCCTTGCTGCTTCCATATATTTACTTTTTTCTATCTATCATCAGCATTTATCTTGTCTTACTTTCTCTTTCTACTTTCAGCTTTCCTATTCCTCTCTTTTCCTTTCATCCTTCTTTTTGTTTCACTCTCTTTCCTGTTTTTAAATGATTCTAACATCAACATTTTGAGGTAAACAGAAACTTGATTTGTCCAAAAATGGTTAGTCATGTGGCATTCATCATGATCTCCTTGGACGGCTGAAAGAAAAATGGGACTGTTTTCATCCATAAATCAACCAGCTACAGTGGTAACTATCAGACAAGACAAACATCAGTCCTGCAGCTAATGTGGTTTAGTGTCTGTGCTTTAATGACCACTGGTGCTCGCACAGCGTTTGCCGTGAGTCCACAAAAAAACATGCATAGCTTCAGTTTCCCACCATCACCTGTACGTTAAACAGCCACACAGTCTTGATAAATCTAAACAGACTTGCTGCAACGACTATATTATTTATTATTGTCCTGCCAGAGCACAGTTTGAGTTTCCTGATAACTTCCTCTTAGTGGAGCAGGATGATGTGTCCTCTACAGGTACCGATAACCAAATCCAAAAATACAACAGCTAGAGAACACTTACCAGTCTAATACAGCAACAATTAAAGCAGCTGAGCCATTTACATTTACAGGTAACTTGTGATGTGCTTTGGGCTCTTGTATCTTGCAATATGCTTCTAGCATTACTTCAGACATTTAACATACTGAACAATTACATGCACTAAACAAACCATGCACTATACTTACTGTATATTTGCAACATTAAAGTATCTGTGTACAGTATCACTAAACAGTGCTGCTGGTGGTCTGGATACATGCGCAGAACATACACATGCACGCACACAGAAGCACTGAAGAACCTTGTGGCCACATGCCTTTACACTTGCGTCTATGACTTAAGTTATGCCCAGCTGTTGCACATTGACAAGACCACAGCCAGCAGCGTGAGTGTGTGTGTTTGTGTGTGTGTGCTCAGGACTGCAAACTATTTCCTGAGCTGTCTGTTGTGTTGTGATAGCAAGTGCAGCTGCTTTTCTCTGTGTTTCCATAAAATAGAAAAGACTGACATGTGGCACGAATACTGATGCTTTTATTGTGGACTTGAGTTTGTGTAGATGTTTTGTGGAAGTTTTTATTAGCACAAAAAGGAATTAGATGCTGCTCTAATGTGCATTTGTGTGAGGTAAAGTTACAGTGGTCTGATCTGATTGTCTGCATGTGCAATCATCAGAGGAATATTGGTTTGTTTCTGTTCCCTCATTATTTAATTGCTATAGCATTGCACTGGGCTGGTTAATGGAGGTCAACACCACACAAATTCAATTTCACCATTTATCTATTGACTAAAACGGAGTTATGAAAGCTTTTTAGAGTGATACTTAAGTCTTAAGAGTTTTTCAATTGATTTTCCATCCTCCAGACATCCACTGGGTTCCATTAAAGTCAAATCTACTTGCATGCAGTATCTCTACAACATGACACAGTCTGTAGAGGGTGTAAACTACGACATACTAGAAGCCACTTTAGGATAAAACCTACAAAGAATCTCCAGATATACTGGATTTTATAAAATTATCCTGAGGATTTCAGTAGGTGTCACCTTTAGTGAGCGAGCTTACTTAGTTTTTCATTAGTGCAGATTATTTACGTGCACTCATTTTATAAAGCAATCAAACAAATATCTGAACTTAACTGAGAAGATCAGATGTTGACTCTGAAACTCACCTTATAACCCCTATTTCAGTGAAACATACTGATATTACATCAGATAATCCTAATTATTTTACCATTTTCTTTACAATCAGGAATTTGAAAAATAATTCTCCATGACAAGAGCTCCATGCCAGAGTCTCTGACCTACGGAAAAATAAAACCATCATTGAATTTTTAATTTTTATGAGGCACTTTGGCTGAAATAATTTTATTAATAGCAGTACTTGGATCATGAAAGTGTTTTTTTGACATTGCCAAAAGAAGCAAGAGACAGGGAAGAAAAGAGATTGCATGTGTGATGATAAGAAGAATCTGAGAAAAAGTGAGTTAAAGTCACAGAGAAGAAAGAGTGAGAACAGGACACTATGTGTTTCCATGCAGGATGTGTGTTTATGCACGTGTTCAGATTTACTGTTTCTGTGTCTTTGTGTATGCAAGTGTGAGTAAGGGATGGTTCGATCTTGTGTTGGAGTGTGTAAAGAGATTTTCCATCCATTAGTGTGGCCGCACTCCCAGACACACACGCGCACTCTTGAAGGCGTAAGGAAAGTCACTGTGAACTCCAACAACTTATAAATCAACTGAGTAAATACACTATTTATATAATCCTTTACATGACGTGTCAAATGTTGGAAGGGACTGTTTGTTTTGTGTGCACAGTATATCCATGCATGTGTGAAATGGCCAAGGTACTCACCTACTCGTCACGCAGCAGGGAGCCCACATGGAGAACAAACAGCAAGACAGAAGAAGAAGACAGACAAAAGAATTAGTACAAAAACAGTCTCAAATTTCTGTCTTTTCTGAAGCTAATTCACTTCACCATGACACAAATACTAAGTCAGTCTGAGCTTTCAAATTGCAGGCCAGGACGGTGTTAACGTTGTTTTTCCTATTTCTTAATAGTTTTCTGATTAAATTTTGTTGTTTTATTCTGTGAGCACAAAATTATCAGTGACATTTGAAATTAATTATACTCTGAACATGACTGCTCTGCTGTTACACAGTGTATTCATTATCGTAGGTTCTATCCACTAACTGAATCCCCTGATGCAGTTTTTTTCACTTTCTATGACTTTCGCTACTTTAACAACGTCATTTCTCAGTTTTACGTCTCATCAAACACACTGTTCTTAGTTTACTGAAATTGCCTCTGATGTAAAAGCTGCTCCATCTCTTTCATGCAAAGGTATTTATATCTGGATCAAAAAGACCAGAATTAAGAGGATCAGTTAATAACCAGCGTACACAAGTTGGTTATCTAGGATTGTCACTTTTAAGCCAGAAAGCTCAAATACAGTGAAGCTGAACTGATCTTATGACACAGACCTAAAATAACACTGACGTTACGCTAACAAACACCTTAACTGTTGTTGTTACAGTAGGTTTCTAAATATGAAATACTACTGGCCATGAGATGGTACCATTAGTCTTCTGTTACCCATCAGCTCTTGCATTTTAGGATTAAAAGAAAAACACAATCCACAGTCTGATTAAACCACTCTTCTTTTTGTGGACTCCTGCTCCGGATCAGGACTTCAGCTCCATGCCCCAAATGAGAATGAAACTGGAGCTTATTGTATTGTTAAGAGTCCTTTATAAGTTTTTGTGGAAAATAAATGTCAGCAAGATTCCTAAAATGTAAAGCAAATGCAATCACCAACTTCCTGGAGGCAACTAATCTACAGAGTAAATGTTTAGTCATGGCACTGTAATAATATGACTGTGAGCAGCCTGCAGCATTGTTGCGGAAAAGAGCACTACGTAATGGAATATTAGCGGGTCTCGTGTCTGGCTTACTACTGTCGCTGTGTTTCATCTCCTACTGAAACACACACACACAAACACACAGTAGTGGTGTCTGTGAGCTGCCTGTGGTCTGGACAGCATCACAGGCTGTGGTCATCACTGCGGTGTCTGGGTTATACACAATTTACACTTCTCTTCAAAGACACACGTACACACCAGTACCAAGTGGAGCCTGTGGCTGTGTAACAGTGCACAAGTGTATTTTATGGTCTTGCAGAGACAAGTTAAAAAGTCATATATAGTCCAGATTTACAAATTACAAATTTGATTCAAAGGGCTTTACAATCTATAAACTCCCTAATCCTTATATTGGACTAGAAAAAAAGTAAGAAATCTGAACTGGAGGGGAAACAAAGGCAGAAATCCCAAGAAGAGCAACAGTAAGCACAAACACCCATAAACAATGACAGAGATGCAGAGACAGAAATGCTACTGATGGTAATTTTTAACCACAACCAAGAATGACTGGGTCTGGGTCACGGGTTTCTGACACTAGGCTTCAGTTTGATTTAGCATTTTTGATACGTGTTCAATTGCTCTAGGGCAATGAAGTTTCTCATTAAACTGTGCAGTTTTATATTTGACACTGTTATATGCATCCCACACAAAGTTGGTGCTGCTGGCTGCTCTGTTACTGTACTTACCTTAATGACACTTCACTAAGTGCATGTATGGGTGTGTGTGAGAGGCAGGATGGCAGCTGAAATAGAAAGAAGCTCTGCGCCTCTCAAACCTTCAGGTTTCAAGCTATTCTCAGCACCTATACTGCAGCACATTAAGCCTACCTGTCTAATAAATGACTTGGAATGTATCCAATTTATGCAAAATGACAAAAGCAAATTGCATCACGCAACAACTTAATTTTTCCATTATGCTTTGGTTACAGAAGGAAGACTGTGACACAAGCTATAACAGGTTACACTTCAGGGATCCTTATTTTATCTGCTGCAGCTACAGTATACTGTATACAGTAAATATTTTTGTGACAGATAAATACTTCTTGTACTCCATCTGTTTTTACCACACTATCGTAGAAAAGCATGAATAAGAAATCAGGCAGATATTTGGTAAGAGAGATGATGGCCTATACATAGTATCGGCTAGTAACCACAGGATAACAAACCAAAGAGCTAGCCTGGACCAGTATCTGGTGGCTGTGAATCCAGGTCAGCTGTGAATTCCTCAGTGATCACTGGACCCTGTGTTTAAAATGGAAGAGCAAGGCTGTTTCTGTCAGTCCATCCAGACAAGAAAACAGAAAAAGCTCATGTGGTTTGATGATCACATAAGGGTTTTTTCATCAGTGCTCACAGATATCAAACTATATATGAGACACTGCAAACAGGCTTATGTAAACCTTTTTGTGGTCTTAGGTAAGCTTCCTGTTATTAAAATATCATAATCACCTGCTTGTGTAACAGTCTCCGGACTACCGAGTCTCTAATGCAGCATCTCAGCAGCTGCTGAGAAAGTATCAGTGTGGCTGCAGAGTATCAGTCTCTCCACACTCAGGGTGTGCTGGTGTAAATGGTGCACATTTCCCTCCATCCACACATGGACAATGAGAATGTGTATGAGTAATAACCAGATCTCATGTGCGCTCTGACCCTTGAACTTTTGTCTCCATGCAGCCTCAGAGCCTCAGACCTCTTCCCCAGGGAACGTACTGGTACAGACGTCAGCATCTGTAAGTGTGTGTGTGTGTGTGTGTGTGTGTGTGTGTGTGTGTATGTGTGAGGCTTGTTTTTTTCTGTATGGTTGAATGTTCATGGGTATGTGTGCATTCAGGTGAGGGGTGCATGTGTGTGTGCTCCTTTCCCCTGTAGCATCTGGAACATATTTCAACTTTACTACCGTTTATAGTAAAGCCATCACCAGCAGGATCTATGGACATCTGTGGAGCTCACAGCCCCTGACTCTGCTTTTAACAGCCCCAGAATGCAAGGCCCCACTGAGGGGAGCAGCTGGCCAGGCTGTGCCCCCACAGAGGCACCCATTAATGGGCATGCTAGTTGGGGTCATGGCCCTATTTACCAGCTTAATGGCTACAAAGGACAAGGGGGGGGGGGGGTTACATCTTGGAGTAATATGACAGGAAGGGGCTTTGGATTTGCTCTTTTACTCAATGCAAGTGTCTGATATAAAGTAGAGACTTGACTAGGTTGATCTACTTGTCAATGAGGCAATAAACACTTGTGCTGACTTCATTCTCTATTTTTTCCACCTTCTATTTTCTTTGGGATTGGAGACCACATAACCCCCAAGCAGTAAACAATAGAAGAAGAGCTCAGTTTTGCTAATGAGGGCCCACAGTGCGGCATAAATGCTGCAAGTAAATGGATATAAAGTAGAAATACACACCCTTGGAAAAGCCACAAAGCTTGTTTGTACTCATGTCAAAATACTTGTTAGCACACAGTGAAGCACTTTTAAGGCACTTGTAATCTGGAGTAAACATCATAAGTCTTTGGTAATCGTTGCCATGGGAAAATTAAAGGGGGGTTGACATACTGCAACAGTCTGGAGAGTAGACACATACAGTAGGCTCTAAATCAGTGTGTTTAGTTAAACAGCAAGAGTCAGCGCAAGGGGATACTGCATATAATTACACTCAGTGCTGCTAACCGTATGTTATGGCATGTTGCTGATTTTTTCTCTTCAGTCAGTCTGGGTGTCCTGACTCAGCTTTGCATTATGGGCCTTGATTCTTGTTGGGGATTTCAGCAGTACAGGCATTTACCACTGTCAGATCAGTAAAGTATAACCACTATATTATAACTAGTGCAGCACCTACTGTACTGTCACTGCAGCAGTCAATCATACTTCCACCACTACTACTTATTCTACATGCACACCATTGTACTTAACTTTGCTTTCCTCCAACCAAATGCCATATATTGATAAGACCACTGATAAATTCTGTATATCAACACTGGAAAATAACTCAAATGAAAAGTGTGTACAGTTTGTCTTAAAAGCCTAAAAACAGCAGCCACCCAGAGGTCTCAGTGAATATTTCTGGCTTTTTGTAAAACACAGCCAACAAGACCAGTCTGAGGTAACAGTAACACTCCAGTAGTTAAATTATTGCAGATCTGTTTTCTAAACAACCTGTACCCATGGCACAGCACCAAGGTTTGCGGTCTAGGTCGGTTCTATTTTCGGTCTATTACGGCCTCGGTTTGTAGCCACGGTCCCTGCTGAAATCAAGATAACCCCTCTGGAAAGTAAAGTGCTAAATGTAAAGCTTTGTCATGTCAACAAGACTGCTTGTTTGGACAGTTTCCGCAGATTGGGCTCATTAAACTTTAATGCCAGCAGTGAAGGGAATGAGTGGCTATGTCAGGGAAGGGTAGAGGGTGGAAACTGGGTTGTGTCTACAAACAGTGGTACAATTAATTATTTACATGCAACTGAACAGACAGAAGTGCCTTCCTCACATTGTTTTTAACACCACTCCTTATCACTGCATCTTCAGAATCACAATCAGAATAAGAACTGGTTTTATTGGCCAAGTATGATGGACACAGGGAATTTAATGTGAGTCCAGCAACTCCCAATGTGCATCGTAGCCACTAAGAAAATGAATTAAATAATAAATTGGGAGACAAAACAAACAATAATATACATAAGAATAATAATAATAAAAATAATAATGTATGGTGGCGATATTTTGTGTTGTTAGATTTACAAATTTACAATTATTGCATTATGAACAAATATTGCACTGAGCTGTCTGCTGTAGTCTGTTGTCCAGACAAACTTGACTGACAGTTCATAACCATGAAGGCACAGGGAAAGAAACTTGCCCTTATTTTTGGTTGTGTAGGCGTACAGTGTTTTCTGTCCACAGGTGAGTGAGACATACAAACAGTTTGTACTTCTCTGCCTCCTCTTGACCGGTGAGAAGTACAGATCCTCAATGGAGGGCAGGTTGGGACTGGTTATTCTTTCTGCAGCCTGACCTGAACGTTAGAGTCTGCTCCTGTTCTTTTTGGTGCAGCTTTAACATCATCACAAAAAGAGAGAGTAGATAATAGTCTGACTGTCAGACAGACCGACTTTGCCACGGTCATGATTTCAGTTTCTAAAATATCATTCTTTCAACATGTTCTTACTTGAATTGGTCCTTCAAAGGGGAGACCAACTCTGAACATCCTTGTTGCTGTTTATTATATTCAGCTGGTGGCTGAAGGAATGGTTAATCAGATTCTATGTTTCTCATGTGTGCAGTCAGTTTCTTGGGCCCAGACTAAATATATTTATTAAGCTCAACAAAGACTGACCACAGACTGCAGCACTATGATCTGCACTGTCGTCTTCACAGTCACACGTCAAAGGTTAATATGACCCTTATGAGTTATTACTAAAGCCAGCTAATTCAGCAGTGATTCAGCAATTCCATATATAGGCCGCTGCCATAAATTCACCACGGCTGGGATATTAAATAGCTCCTGTGGCACTCAAGTCCGAAAACTGAGGCACATCTGCTAACATGAAGTTGCTGCTTGAGTTCATTCTTGCACAACGGGAATAGGATATTAGATAAGGACTAAATTATTATTATGGCCCAAGAGGCTACTTGGATTCTGATTCTGAATAAGTCAACACAGAGCTGTGAGTCACAGACCAAAATGAAAGTATGACTCATTTTATGGCATTACAAACATTGTGTTTGTCTGAGACAGATGCTGGCAGTGGTATTCCAATACAGGAAAAGCCTCTGTCCTTTCTGCTCTGAAGTGCTACAGCCAATGACAGCAGTGCCAGTGGAGGAACTCCCTGGAGTGAACGAAATGATAGAGATTACTCAGACAGTTTCTTGTTAATCTGAAAATGTGAAAAGTGTTGTTTTGTCATGGAGGATTACAAAAAGAAAAATAACTTTTTTCTTTTTGGAGCTGTATATTTTTCCAAGTCTGTACAGCATGACTAATACTCACAAGACAAATAAATACACTATGACACTGCCATATTTACTGTGTCTTTAAATAGAGAGTCTTTCTGTAATGGCCTGTTTATTAACCTTTAAAAGCATAAACAAGATAATGAACATCGGTTTATAAGTGATGGGAAATACTACATGTACTGCACGCGTGAAAAACGTTTTTTTAAAATAAAGGTTCTAGAGGGCGTTGTGTGATACCTGATAAAGTACCTCAAATGTTGTCACCTGAGACAGCATTAGAGCTGAAGACAAAAATGATGAGGAGGTTGAAAGCCTCTGGAGCCATGTCTGTACTTATACTCACTAACTAAAAAAAAAAAAGAGTAGCACTTTAATGACTCAGCGTCTTATACTTCAGAGTGTACTTACAACCAATGAAGTCAAAAATATGTTGACATCCATTGTTTTGTGTGATGCAATGTACAATTAAATCTGATCAAAAGTGTTAAAGTTTAAAACCCTTGTAATACATTTCTACATGTAGCCTCAACTCAATGTATTTTCCTCATTAGCTACTTTATTTTTTGAAATGTTGATGAAAACGATGGTGCAGGCAAACAAACAATATCAATATGATAAAAATGGGCCAAACTACTATAGCTAGTTCAGGCTAACGCTGACAGTGGATAGTAATTTGTAGGCTGTCATTGTGAGCTTGTAGTCATGTCTTCCATGAACAATGCTCTGCTTACTGAATCATGATGAAGGATTCATGGCAACAGCTGCTTTGAGGCTTCACCTGTCAACACAAACTGAAAACGCACCAAAGATAAGTCAGTCCACACACACACACACACACACACACACACACACACACACACACACACCACAACGTAATGGATGACACCCCGGTAAATCAATTTGTATAACAACCTGTAATGTGACTTATTCTCTGACAGATGTGTTGCTAAATGAAACCACTCATTCTTGTCCATCGCATTCAATACTTCAACAGACAAAGTTAGTATTAGAATGAACCTATGCACAGACAGCAACCAGCACATTACCCACAAATTCCTACAAACATATAAACACATGGACACACAGATACACATGTAGTGAATCACTCAGCTGTGGACAGTAAAAATCCACCTGAGTTGACACTTTTTCTTGATGTTCTGAGCAAAACCTGACGTGAGAGAAGACTGATTTCTGTCAAGAGATTGACAGAAACTGATTATGGAGCTCATCCCTCCTGCAGTATGCTCACCTCATTTATCAACATGTAAATTAGATCATTCATCAGCACAAACAATCAAAACGACAGAAAGCACCCTGGCATCCTGTTTCCCAAATCTACATCATCATAACAAACAACGTACTCCATCTACTTGTTTACAGTGTCCTGCGATGAAAGTAGGGAAAACAGTCAACAGACTCAGTGAATCGTGGTCATCATAATTACATAAAAAAAGAAAAATAACAGACTGACCTAAGGAGTGACCAATAAGAAGTTTATTTGTTCATTGCTTCAAAATTAATATGTTAAACATTTCTGGTAATATTTCCAGGGGAAGGACTTAAAACTTGTTTGTTTTTTCATTAATCTATTTCCCAGAAAGATCTGTTTGGTTAAAACTAATTTACATTGTATTTATTGAAGGCTGTGTCTGATTAATGTGCTAGTTACCCTCAAGGTTCCACTAAATTACAGTGATATTTTGTTATACTCTCACCCATTTAGTGATAATTAAAGTACACACAGTCTAATAGAAAAGAAATCACACAGCAGAGGTCTGATATTTTTCACAGTTCCACTCATATTGGTTTATCAAGCTTCATCATACAACATCAGTCACCACTGATACAAATGTGATGAAACCTAAAGTAAGATATATTTTAACAGGGGCTCTGAGGTTCATTTGTGAGAGGAAAATATTTATCATTTTATCTGCTAATTATTCCTTTTCCTCTCATTTTACAGAACTTTCTTCTTTCTCTCATGTTCTATCCTCTCAGTCCTACAGAAGATTTTCCCTCTTGGATGTATTTTTAGCCTGCGTGGATCTTGTCAGAGTCGGCTCTGGATGTGACAGTCACAGTGGATCTGGCTGAGTTACACATGAAGGCATGAGGATTGACATGTTTTTGCAATGAGCTTTCTAAGTTGAGCTGTAAGATCCCAAAGTTGGTGTTGACAAAATCACGGTTTCTGGTTGCTGTTAGTGGAGGTTTCACCCTAACGAAAAACAGCAAGATCCGAATAAAAACATGCACATGCTGAGACTCACACGCACACACACACACACACATACACACACATATATACAACACTGTACATACACACCGTAAAAGATAAACCGCTGTTTCACTATTGGATCCAAAATGATGAAGTGCCTCCTGTTAGTGCTGCCCCAAACACGACTGAACGACACTGGACAAAGTTTCACGACTAAACTCGCTTTTTCGACATTTATAAACATCCACTATCCTGCTGGAGTTAGAGGCTTAGTGAAGCTGGACAGAGACATCAACCTCCACTGTGTGAGACTTACCCCTCATTTCCTTCCTCTCACCATTCTCTCCCTCTCTCTCTTTTTAACCTTCAGTGCAGAAACTTCAAAAGGGAAGGCCAAAGGTGGAAACACTAAATGTTACTTACTTCTTACTTCATATTAACTACATGCTTATACTTATCTGACATTTTATTTGCTATGCGAGAACATTGCCCTCCACTGGAAACATTCACAGAGTCCATAAGCAAAAATCTCAAATCTCAAGCACTGTTGATGTTATGTAGACGGGGAAAAACAGCAGTACTTTTATTATTTTTTGACTTTATTCAAAGTGTATTATTATCAGTGAATTATCAGTGGGTGTGTTATTATACCTAATAATTATTATGTTCATCCATTTGGCGCATTGAAATGAATCCATGAGCTTTGGTGGCATATTATCACAACAGCTCCTGAAGCTTCTATTTTCTCTGTACTGGGTGTTTACTGCCATCTGGAAATTCGTACATTATTTCATTCAACATAATTATTAGAAGAGGCAAACAGAGCTCTCAGGGCTAATGAGCTGGCTAATTGGCAGTCTCTGACAGGACAATGGTTTGCCTGCAAAGCAAAAGTGTGAGAGTTGTAGGCTTTGCAAAAATATCAAAGGTGCAAAAATCTGGTTTGGTGCAGCAGTTAAAAGGGATAAGAATAGAAAATGCAAATGCAAAAAAAAGGAAAAAAAAGAAATGATTTAATTTCAAATAGTAAATCTGAGTTGGGATCATTAAATGATACAGTGCTGTGATTAGTGAGGATCAGCCAGTCAAGAATTAACCAAACCAACTTATTTTCCAATAAAACAGGCAGTACTCATTCTTCTCAAATCTACATTTACATAATTGAAACCAACTATTAGATATATTAATCTTATTGAAACAATTTGCATAGACTCTACGACTATGTTGTTTTGAACCATGTGGAGTTTCTCATGCGATATGAACCACCTCACACTTTTATCTCTCTCTCCACAAAGTAATTGGTATTAATGTGATGTCGTATGATAGGTAACGTCCTGGGGTTACTAGTGGATTATCTGTCTTCATCCCTCTGACATCACAATTCTAGAGCCACATCACTCAGCGCACTAAAACCAGCCCATTGACACACATTAATCCTTGCAAATATATCCAGCAGTGTGGAAATATCAGCTGGTCCATTCAACAATGTAGCTCAAAATGAAATTTCAGAACAATTATTGAATAGATCAGAACAAAACTTGGTGGAGACAATAATCCCTTCCAGCAGATATATCCCACTGACTTTGGTAATTGCCATGGTAATTTGCCGCTAATGTTACCATGAGATTGATATGTGTAGTTTTTAGTGAATTTTCTCAATAGCTGTTGGATACCAATGAAAGTTGGTATCCAAATACATGTTCCCTAAGGATGAATTGTGATCCCTTAACCTTTCATCTAGCACCATAATCAAGTCAAAATTATAAATTTTGCACCACTCTGGTATATGACCAATTACCTTTACTTTGTGGTCAGTGCTTATGTTTGGTTTTATTGAATAAACTAAGGTCATAAACGTGGTAAACAATCACTCGCTATCCACCTGTGTCATTGTGAGCATGCTAATTTTTGAATTTAGTTCAAAAAGATGAGTTGAAAACATTTTCTTTTAAAGTACACGTCTTCACATCTCTCTGTGCTTTTGACCTTCTGTCTCTGTAGTTGGCTTTACATCTCATTTTGTTTTATTGGCTTCCATTTTCTTTACTCACATCACAATCACATTTTAATGACATTTTATCATTCGGGTTAGTCTGTAGCCTGAATGTGCAGCTGTAGGAGTCAAGGTACCACTTCTATGATAGTTCCAAATAAATACACATACAAACGGAAAGGATCACCACAACCATATCAAATACTGTATTAGCCTCTCTCAATATGCAGTTACTTTGAAGAGCTGTAAAACTCCCGTAAAGGAAATTTACAAGCCTGTGAGAATTTTTACAAACATTAGACCAGATTTTGTTTCCACTGTTAAAAAAAAGAAGAGAAGGAAGACAAGAAATGGAAAATGAAACAAGATGGAAGGAAGGGGAATGGCAATATAATATAATATTTAATAAAAAGAGTATAAATGATTTAAATTCGGCTGTATTTCTCACAGCCTTCAGGTTCGAGGCTGTCAGAAAAGAAAATAATGTATAAAAAAAGTACAAAAATAGAAAATTCAATAATGCATTAAGATAAAAAGAGAAATAGTGTATGTTACAAATGAATAACATGGTGCACAAACTCCAGCAGAGAGGAATGACGCAAAGGCGTGCATATGCTAACACACATGGCAGCGTGCAAACACACACATGTGCATCATACTCACATGAGGGGAGGGAAAAAGGAATAAAAGAAAGAAATTGAATGTATGAAACACGTCATAGCAGCTGAAAGCAATGGCATGTAAATGGGACTTCAAGGACCGTTGCCTGGAGCTTCCACTGTCTAATGGGAAAACATAACAGAGGAGCCAAACTACATTCTGTTTTTACTGCCGCAACACCAGATACACACAGATTTCTGCTGCATGAAAATACACACACACACCGCTAGGAGTACATTAATCGATAGCCAGCAGCTTTGTGCAGTGCAGGTGACGAGTCGGTAGAAAGAACTCTATGGAGACAGGACGACTATTTCTGGACTCCATGTCAGTCAGCTGTCTCTCTTTGGTGACTGCAGAATTAAATGGAGGCAGGCAACTGGTGGCGTACAGTGTCAGCAGGAGTGACCAACGAATCCTTGGAGAGGAGAGAGAGTACGACAAAAAAAAATGGATCTTTACACACTATGTCATCCAGCTGCCCTCCTGGGTATATTATTGTGTCATCTGGTCACTATCAGTACCTTAATGTAGAAAATACTGCTCCAATGTAGCAACAGAAATGTTGTCAGTAAATAGTGAAGCTGGAGAGTCTAAACCACACAAGCTAAAAAAGTAGTGAAAACATAGCAAGACTTTGAAGAGTGGAGCTGCTCTATCCAGTCAGACGTGTTGAAGACCATCATCATCCAGCCCAGTATCCAAGGAAAGACATTTATATTGGTCCAGTGTTAAAAGTTTAGTACCCATGCAGGTAGGTGCATGTCCTACTGTACAGTATGTGTAATGGAGGATCAGTTGATGGAGACATCAGAGGTTAAATCTGACAGATCTGTGGTGTGTTTTTTCTAATGTTTCTAAAGAAGATGCAAAAACTACCAAAATAACACCCTAAATGTAAACTGTTAAACAGGTAAAAGTTCAGGCGAGCCACACCTTCCAGCACCCTGGGGCCCTAGAGGGGGTTTATTTTCCCATTAAAACTGCCTCTGACTGTTGCCAGTCTGCTTCAGTAGGCCTTCATTTACACTTTCAAAGAAAAATCTAATGGGTGAAGAGACCAGACTTCCTTTTTCCCCCCTTATTAATGGAGAAATTCCAGTGCCTTGCTCAAAGGTCTCACCTCAATCGTGGTATTGAACTCCGTCCCGACCTGAGACGTGAACCTGCAATTTTCAGGTTACAAGTCCAACTCCCTATCCATTAGGCCACGACTGCCCCTAAACTGGAGTCTGAGTTTACTCATGGGGACACCTGCACAAACAGGTTTACAGTTTACACTACAGTACAAAACTCCAGACTTCATGGGCCTCTTCAATAGGGAGTCTTCACAGGTTAATGAATTTTAAATGTTTTGAAAACAAATCTGTTTTCTGTTTGAAATATGTAAACTTTCATACAATTTATGTAAAAAAAAAAAAAAAAGTGCCCCTTTCCCATCATGTTCCTTCTACAACAAACAGAGTGATGACCAACCATGAGTTGCTTAGCTAGAACACAGACTGTCACAGTGACAGAGCACAGGCTGCATTGACATTTGTAAAAGCACAAGCAGTACTGGTCAGCTGTAATGTCAGGCAGATAAACTGTATATGAGGACAGTAAATTCACCAGTACAATTGCCCAGACGACATAGTAGGGACAGGCTTTAAATGTCTGCTGCATTGGTACTGTGAATAGATGATGTAGTCCAACGCAGATTCACTGGACTGAGGTGCCATTAAACAAGGGATAACATCTATCTTTTTTTAATCACGGTGTGCTTATTAGTCCAGGAATGGTCTCAAGTCTTCTGATAGATGCCACAATCTGATCATGCAAACAGTAAGATGATTATCATCTTAGCTAATTTTTAAACAAAAGTAAAGATGAGAGTGTGAAGCTTGAGCCCAGGCACACAGACCCATAGAAAGCACAGCAACACTTCATAATTAGTGCAGTCTGTTTCCAGCAGGTTGTTAAGCAGTAAAACCACTTTTTTCATTTCATAATTAAATGTTATGTTAAAAGTCAGGGTTGGAGTAATTGTGTGTCAGTAAACTGCAAGAAACAAAATAATTTAATTTAGCAGTGATTAAATGCACCCCCCCCCCCCCCCCATAAAGGACAATAACAATGATTTTATAGTTAACTTTGGTTCACTTAAATAGTGTAGTTTATGTGTATAGATCCAGTCAGTGTCAAACTATTGAATATATTATTTAGTTAATTATCTGTATCTGTGAACATATTTAACCTGTAAAAACCATGTTTTAAAATCATCTCCCTTAAAGATAAATTATGTTGGTCTGAATCTTCAAAAGTTCAAGTGACCAGATTCCATTTGAAAGAGTTTGATGTTCTCTAATTAATTCTAGTAAAGGAAGACCGTGTTTGAAGTCATAGTGCTGTATAATGTAATCTGTTTTATCCATAGACTGTCAGTGAGAATAAAAAGGGAACTGCCAGGATTTAATTTTGGATCGGGTGATGGGATCATGTGTTTTGTGTCCAGTGAAAACCAATATCTCATTTCTTTTTAAGGTAAACTAAGAGTATAATTTGAGATTTTGAAAATTGGGTCATCATGTTGATAAGGGATTAGAGATGATTGTGGTTATGGCAAAAAAAAGGGGGAACATCAGTCAGAGGTTTGACACAAACACCTTGACATTATTTTCAGTCATCAAGTGCACACTGGTTCATGCATGGGCACTAAGCACTGCATGTAAATCATTAAATACAGAATAGTTTAGTATGAACAAAATTCCTAGGTCTGCGTGCTGTATGTATGAATGTAAAACAGTAACAACTATAGCTCAAATTGCTAACATAATGTATTTTTCATAGCCTCAGAAGAAAGGTTACTTTCTAACAGTGCATCTCAAACTGCAGCAAGTACACAGAACAAATAAGAGACTCACTGGAGTTCATGCAGTTTTCATTTCACAGCGCGGATTGGGTCATTACAGCTCACATGCTGAGAAAAGGAGATTGTCTGTGTGTGCGTGTTTGTGACTGATTGACCAAAACCTGTAACGTTTATGTGCCCATTCGACCATAATTACAAATTCAGGAAGCTTCAAACTGTATATGTGAGAAAAGTAACTGTAGTTAACTCTGTGCAGGTGGAGAGGCTACGAGGCAGAACAATGCAGCAGATGTCAAATATGTAATTAACATTTAAACAAGGGACTGCGAAGGTCAGTGGGAAACTCAGCAGAAGATGATGAGACTGGACATGATTTAATGACTGACTGGCAGGAGCATGCTCAAACTCATATGGGGACTCACACACTTTCGTCAGACTATTCATGAGAGGACCCTCCGTCATTCTCTTACAGAATAGCTGAGGAAACACTTCAGACACCCCTGTATCTGCCACACTGTTTGACTAACAGGTGACTAATGACCAGTTCAGTGCAGAAACATTCATTTTAAAGAGCGAAGCACCAAAGATGAGACTTAATATGAACTCAGGATCTCATGGATAATCCTGGGATAGAAAACAATCTCAGATCTGTTGGTGCTACAGTATATGGGTGGTAAGTGTGGCTTTTTCACTGAGACTAGATATCAACCAGCAAGTGCTGTGCACAGGCTCTTACTGTTTTTGTACATTATACAATAAGTGAGAGGAGCCGATGGAGACACAGACAGAGAAGAATTGCAAAATATTTGCTGTAGCTGCTGGAAGGCAGGAAGTGTAACCTAATAAGCAGAGCAGTTAGAGGGAACAAATCACCTCAGACACAATATAAAACACAATCAGACCTGCACATCCTTCAGTTCTGTACTTGCTGTGTTGCTCTATACACTGCACGCTGTGTAATAAATAGGAAAATAAAATGAGACCATAAAGACTGGTGTAGGTAAGATTGGGTCTGCAGGGGTCTTGATGCATTGTTATTTTGTGACCACAGGTAAACACCCAGTGGAAAAAGTGCATCTCATGAGACTCTCAGGAATTACTAAGAATATGAAAATGCACAACTTGCTTCTGACAAAAAAAAAGAATTTCATTTAATAGATATGTAACCATATATAATCTTGCTTGACAGTTTATTTTGAAAGTGTAAACTACTGGATGTAATGATTGAAGCTGAAAGGACCTGGCTAATATGAACTGGATTTTGTATTTCCATGGTATATGAAAATTAACAACAAGGAATAAACAAAAAAAAAACTGAATGACTTGACTCACAGCATCACGATTCACAGAGAAACAGCACAAGAGGCTTCACTAGTGTTTTGATTGACATAGGAGGCTGAGTTATTATGGTATATACAGTATGTGATGCTGGAGCCACATGGATCAAACTATGAGGAAATTAATGCACTCTCACCTACAAGCTAAATCCCTTTTCCAATATTAGAGGGATTTATCAGGTGAGCTATGGCAAGTTGTTTGGAAAAATACCACCAACATAAACAACAGAGAGCTGTGTGCTGAAGCAATTTACATGGGTGGTATGTTCATTATTCATTAAAAAGCCACTCTAAATGATTTGAGATTTAAATCTGACAAACAAATAAAACTTACATCTATTTATTAAAGAAGTTTTACATAATGTACCCAGAGAACATAACAGGACAGATGTGCTCGATGAAGAAACTTGTGTCTGCTGTTTCAGATGTAAAATGACTATGGATGGTTTGTCTTTAAAGTATTAAACACATAAAAGAGTAACAGACGACAAAAGATATAGTGTATATAAGCCTCCAATCATTTTATAATTAAATGACAAAAACATTATTTTCTTCTTAGATGAAAAGATTGATGCCTGTTGTTTCTCTATCCCAAATAGCTTAGCAGTGGGTTTTAACAAACATAAATCTCTACAAAGGCTATAGCTCAAAAATTACAGTTTGGGCTTCTACTGTATGTGCTGGACTATTTCTTGGCTGGGTGCAGTAAATCCTGTTGTCACAGAGTTTGACAGGAGTAAGTGTAGGTTACAAACATTTCTCAGCAAGAAAGCAAATAAGTGTGCTCCCCAAAATGCCAAAATACTCCCTAGAGTCCCAGAGTAATGTCATATTGGCTGTTTTAGAAGGCAAGAAACTGGTGCCTGTGTAAGTGTCTCAAAACAGAGTGGGTATTAGGACTGGGCACCAACCGCAGCCTTAAAGATGAAGTATATAGCTTCATCTGCAACGGCAAAAAGAACTAGTGTTTCCTCCTTCATTGTTAATCAGCCAGCCTCTAACTGTACATTGCCACAGAATTGCTTTTGTCTTGCCACGTTTCCTTCCATTAATCAAACTGTTCACAGCCTGTGCTTGTATTTGGCCAGGCAGCTGAACTGGGGCACAGATCAGCAGATTTCTAGTAGGAAATCATTTGCACTCCGAAGTGATTTCATATCTAATTGCTTTTATTGACTTGGCAGCTCCAAACTTGTGGCCGCCCTTATTGGCTTGCTGAGCAAAAGCATCAGACCTAAAAGTGAAGAAGGAAGGAAAAAATAGAAACAGATTTGCTGGTATCATCACAACTGCTGAGTAGTTGGACTGTTTGATTTGAGGGTTTCTGGACCTTATATGCCTTTAAATGCTGATTGACTACTCCAGAAATACACATACTAATGGAAAAACCATCTACAGTAGATGCTGGTTTTTAATTGCTTGAAACTAACTAAAGCCTGTGTTTCCTTATCCACTCATGCATTGCTGATAGGTTTGTCCATTGTGGTTTCCAGCACACAAGAGTCTGCACTCAGCAAGCCAAGTGGGAGCAGAGTTTACGGTCTTGAATTTGGAAGAGTCTGTGTTTTCAAAGGGCTGGGCGTCACCATGAAAATGGACAAAGACAGAGGTGCATCAACTTGGCAGTGAGCATGAAAAGAGGACAGCATATCTGTTCAACAAAAGAGATGCAATGTAATGGCTTCACCAGACACATCAGTAGGACATTTTACAATAAACCTGATGTACAGTGACTGAGGAGAGCATTACCGAACTCTGCATGGGCAGTGTAATTAGCCACATTCATGATGGAGGACCTATCACTATCATTATGACTAATACTGGATGAAAACAGAGTAGAGGACAACAATCCTCCAGAGTTGTTTAGAATACATTTTCCTAATAGTGTTACACTGTGCGATCCAAGCCTTGACTTATTTTGGACCATTATTTTACTGTTTCAGAATGAAACTTAATGATATTATTACTATTATCCTATTATTCACAGAACTGCCTCTTAGAAAATAAGTTTGTAAACAACCAATTTCCTCTGCTAAAGACATTTCCTCTGAAATGCTGACTGTATTACACCCACAATTAATATTTTCCAATCCAAGAACATGAGGCACAGTTGGTCATACAAGGACTTTAACATCAGAGAATGGGACTTACATCCTGCTCACGCTTTTGACTAAAGTAAATTTAGCCTGTCTCTTACTTTAAGTTCGTCTTAACCTTTTAAATATTTATCCAAGACCATGATCCTTCATTAACCTTAACCAACAGCCTCAAGTTGCCTAAAAATGACTATGACAATGTTATTCATGTTTTAGTTGCCAGAAGAGAAGCCAATACTGCAAGGAACTGTTCAGATGTATACATGCCCACTGACAGGTTGTATATACATTCAATATAAAGCGCTGCACAGCTGATCTTCTTTACTTTGACTCTGCTGCCACTCTGGAGGGACAGTAGGGGACGGGAGGAATGAGCTGCTCACAGATACACAGAGCGAACTGGAGCAGATAGGAGTTTATATTTTACTCCAGTCTCCCACAACCCTCATTAATCACTTGCGCAACAGAACACGTACTGTCTCCCCTTTTCACCCCACCCAGTTAAGTGTATGTTTGTCATCCAGTGCTTGTTTTAATTTAATTAATTATGTTTATGAAAATGTATTTTTTATAGATTTGAGGTCAAGGCCAACCAGTTGCTCCTCTCCACCTATGTCCAGAGCACTGTGTTTGTTTGTGTTTGTTTGTGTGCGTGTGTGTGTGTGTGTGTGTGTGTGTGTGTGTGTGTGTGTGTGAAGCAGCAAACAACAGAGTGCAATTTAGCCAAATTTCAGTTAAGATTCAATACAGTATTGGCAGAAACCCCATATTAAAGGACTCAGATCAGGATCATTGCCAAAGAAAATGATTGGGACATCCTCAATTCGATTTTAATATATTTCCTATTACAGGGAAAAACAGCAAACAGCATTAAATCTTCAACAAAACATATTTGCTAATGCAAATTAGTTTTAGCAGACAGTTTGACATGGATGTTTTTCAACTGACAGCTCCTCTTTGACATGGGGATATTTCTAAGTGGGTGTGTTTATCTACTACAAACCACTAAAAGTCCTCCACTCATCCACTTCCAATTCCAAATTGAGATCATGGGCCAGCTGAATGGGGCTGTTTTTGTTTTGCTTTGTTGTATTAGTCTCACTGCTTTTCTTAATTATGAATAATAAAAATGATTCATATTGGAAAAAGCATTACAACCTCACATGCACATAGAATCGGACTGAATCACACACACACAGTGGCTGCCAGAGACACTGAGTTAAAAGAACATGTCTTGGCCAGTAAATGTAGCAATTATTTCAAGATTGATGAAATAAAATTTTTTTATTTGTCTTAATGCTTCCCAACACGTCTGTCATTGTTCTGCTCTTCAGCCTCTGTGCCACGAGGACACTCAGAAACCCATTATAAAAACACACACAAGCACAGTACCTCTCACTGTGTCACTCACACACACACATTCATGCAGTTTATGTAAAGGCTTCACTGAGCCTTGTCAATGTGCGAGGGAACATCTGTGTCACTGTTGTGGTAATAGCTATGGTGAGACTTCCATTTTCTTCTACTTTTTCCAACAAGCTCTCATAAATAAAATGAGCACAAACTCTGAAATGCAGATTGCAAGCTTATGTGAACAGTGCGTTCCTCCACCACAAACCGGAATATGTGTCAATGCCATAAACTGTACATTCCTTTTGTTAATCGTGTGTGTATGTTTATGCTGCCTCTTGGCCAAGTCATCATTGCAAATGAGAATTGGTACTCAATTGACTTGGTAAAATAAAGGTTAAATAAAACAAACAAATGAAATGTATTGTAAGGTTAGCTTTCTTTAGGCAGCTGGAGAAACTCTGACTGAGCTAAAGCAACTGAGAAAATTTGGTCTTAACTTTATCCATCTATCCATTCATCCATCAGCTGTTGCTTTTATTCTGCAGAAGGCCACAAGAGGCTGGAGCTGATCACAGCTGACACTGGGCGACAGGCGGGGTACACCCTGGACAGATCACCAAGGGATTGGCATATAGAGACACCAATAAGGTGTCACGTTACATTTCAAACAGTCAAAACTAAATGAGACTTTGAAACATGAAACATAAAACCGAAGTTGATGGAGTTTTGTTATGTTAGTTTTTCTTTGTGGTTTTTCTTTGTGCTGAAACCGAATCTCACAGATCATTCATAGCTTGCTGATAACATGCTTTAGGCATGAGAGGATGACTCCATTTGGGAGGTGATTATTTATATCATACAAACTATGGGTAACGTCATGTTTCTAAATATGCCTGGGTTTCCGAATGAAATAAGACATGATAAGATTATACATCTACTGAATTCACACAGGACATGAGCAGAAAGAGAAACAAAGCAAGTTGAGCAGAGAAAAGACTCAAAGCACCAGAGAAAAAAAAATGAGTAAGTGATGGAAACTGAGGACAAATGCAATACATAAGTTGAGGAAGCCTCTGCTCGATTTATGGTACACTGAACCCATGAGTTTGAGTCCAGAAGTGATGACATGGACCATCCATATCTTTTTTTGTTGGACTTGGGACAGGTTTGGAGCAGGTCTTGAGTTTAGTGTGTCCTAATATCTATCTTAATGTGGCTGAGTCTGCTCTTAATGCACCATTTATCTCAGAAACCCCAGCCATAACTTATCCTCCAGCCTCCCTGAAACATTGTCTTCCCCTCCTCCACTCCTCCTTTCTTTACTTAACAAGGTCAAGAGACAGAGGGGGGAGAAGATGTTTGTCACTTGGCTGTCATGGTGGAGAAGCTGCACACTCTGTCATGGTTTGCATATATTTGTATTGGTGTGTATGTGTGTGTGTGTTTCTGGGTCTGCAAATATGGAAAATCTATTGTGGTTAGGAACTAAAGATGAGCTCATCTTGGACCAGGCATTTGTGTGTGTGTGCGTGTGTGTGTGTGTGTGTGTGTGTGTGCGTGCTAGTGTGAGTGCGCACAGTCCAAAAGAATAAGACGCAAGTGCTTTTTTGAAGCAGTGTGATCACCTGTGGGCATGTATACCATGTATTTATACATGGTTGAGCTTAAAGGTGGATAAAACTCTCCAAACAGTGTTTAACATCACTGCAGACTGGGGTCAACGATGGCCTTACTGCATTTGATATAAAGGCCTGTTCTTTTTTACCATAACAGAAACATTTATTTTCAAATGACAGACTGACAATGGAGCATTTTACATCTGTGGTGAAGTACAAGGACCAATAACTGCTCTTCAAAAAAACAGAACTGAGCCCAAACAAACATAATTTATCTGGTTATATTTGCCCAGTTTCCACAGCTCTGTTCCTGTTGCTGCTTGCTGGTATTTGGTCATGCAGCACTAGCAGACAAGAGATTGATTGGTTTTGGTTCAATTGTTTTAATGCTTCTGTCTTTCTTCCTGATTTTTGTATGGTGTTGGTCGCTTCTTGTTTGAAAAGGCAGTTGTACACAGAATTATTTCCTCTATTGCTGTTAGTGTGGTTTGATAGCATAAATAAATGTTTTAGTAATTTGGCTGAATTGACCATTTAATAGGCTGTGTCAGAGCCACATGCAGTTCAGTTTTGAATACAGCTGTATTTTTTAAAGCTCCAGGAACAATCTCTCAGAAAATCCATTTGAGTCAGCAGCTGATATGTGTTAGCAATGCTTATGGTAAGTAGCAGACACCACCTGTACAGAATGAAGCTGAATAATTGCTAGATGGTATTTGCTTCCTAACCTCCACCACTAAGAACACAGAGTTCATCATTTCCTGCAAAAATGAGGAAGTGTCTAATGCAGCAAAAAATTGGTAAGTGCATCCATATAATCTATTAGGTATCTAAATCTGTTGCCTATTCTGCAGCACTGAACCTGTTCATATCTGGCAAAACAATAATATTACACAAAACTGCTCTTGCTGTTGGAAATGGTCTTAAATGTAATGTCTTTTTAATTTTGAGGTTAACTGAGCAGAGGTGCTGGTGCTGTGCAATGTAGTAGTGATTTATAGGAAGTAGCTGAATGTTGTGTCCAGGACAATCCCAAATCTACTGTATGAGACAGGAGAGGAGAGAAAGAGCTGGGACATTAAGGGTGTCATCTTTAGCCTTTAGCCTGTCATCTTTAACCATAAATGGACTCAACGATATCATTATCATCATCATCATCATCATCAAGATTTTAAGGAAGTAGTTAAGAAGTAATTCTTACAGCTGAAATCACGGTTTATACAGCGAGATCAGAGACCAGCAAATCTCCTGTTTTTATGTTTCTATGTTGAAGGAGACTAGAGCTGTGAAGTGCAGAATGTAGGTTATAATCTCACCTGTATTAACTGTACAGTTGCAAAATTACTGTACAACTGTTGCTGGTATGTATGCCAGCAGCTGCAGTCCCGATATAGTCTACATCAGCTGCCTGTTCACTGACACGTTCTCGGTGTCACTTCAGACCATTCAAAATGTAAACATGAAAATAAATGGTATAGATAGAATAATTAACTTAATTTGAAGCCCCCTAATGCTGCGAATCACCCAAGACCCTCTGTGTTTCACACAGGCACACAGGGATCAGACTGGCACAAATCTACTAACAACTGTGCTAAACAGTCAACTCAGCTTTTCTTAGTTTAATCAGATGTTAAAGGATCTGTCTCATTGTTTTTGTCCCACACACACACAATGAGAGGGTGTGATGTTATCCAAACAGCCAGCTGTCTTGTTGTGTCAGGCTGGTTGTTCTTTTGGCTGCAGGTCTGGGAGAAGGCTTACTTAGAGAAAACAGAGGCTCACTCCACATTAGACTGACTCCCGTCAATGGACTGGGCCCAAAGCCTGTGCACATACACACAGATACACATGCACACACAAACACACACACACACATGCAGACTACTCTTGCACTTTCTACAGGCCAGACAACATTTCACACAAAAATGGATTCACAGGGACATTCTCTCCCATTTTGGCTGATTCCCTCTCACACCGTAGCATGTGCACTTTCATACACATGCACCCACAGCACTTTTTCATTCAGGGTAACATGAGTCTCCCAACTTTTGTCTGAGCTCTGGTTGCTAGGGGCAACATGAACCCGGGGGCAAACTTAATTTTTTTGTAGAGTAATTTGATAGAGATGTCACACACACACACACACACACACTCGAAGCATGTTGCATGAGCCTGAAGCATGAAGAGCTGAACAGCTTTTATAAATTGCTACTTGCTTACTTGACATAAGACATTTCATCATCATGTTGTTAGAGAAACATACCCTACTTGGCAATCTCTCTCTCTCACACACACACACACACACACACACACACACACACACACACACACACACACACACACACACACACACACACACACACACACACACACACACACACACACCGCTCCTCAAATGCATCATCATCATGTTTCTATCTCTTAATTTTTCAGCTTCTGCTCCACACAGTAATGAAAATAAATGGACTTGTAGGGAAAAAGAGATGCCTGAGGAACTTTTACAAAGTCCAGTCTTTGCAAAAAGGAAAGAAAACAGGGCTGTAAGCATCAGTCAGTCACCACAAACCTGCGTCTGTGATTCTGGGCAAGTAAATTTACCTTAATTATGCAATTTTGAATTTCCTCCATGTAGGAAAGAAGCACTACAAGTGAAGTTTCCTTGCCTTTCCCCCCTGATACCAGTTTAAAGTCTGTCAAACTGCATGGGATCAGTTTCATGTAAAGTAAAACAAGGTCACATGACTTTTTGCGTATCTGGCTTAATGAAATCTTGTTGCCTTCATAGCTAAAGTGTTTCTGGTCATAACTCAAGGCACCACATTGCACCTTTGGTCATCACCTGTTGAAGCTGATCACCTGAACGCCCTTGATTGCACATCAATTCTGATGTCTGTAGTCTCTCTGTGGTCTTAACACTTCAAACAATTACTTTAAATGAAGGGGAAATGTGACTTAGTTCAGGCAGGAGACTCGAGTCCCCTGCTTCTGTCACATGACATATTCTATAGCAAGCTGTGTATTCAACACACATTTAGCAATATGAGAGTGTACCTAAGTCACCAGAGCTCTCCTCAACATTTTGCTTTGCCGTTGCTGCTGTGCCGCTCACACAAAGACTCAAATGCTGCAAATCGCTGCAGTTGCTCCCCTTCATATTGTTAGAACATGGGCATATTTTAAGACAATCTCTGCTGAAAAGCTTTTACAGTGTTGCATCCATTTGTACACAAAGTAGGTGATAAATAATAGTTGTGTGAAGAAGTTATAGAAATGGTTGGACGCAACTGCCTCCAATCCAGCATCAAAAGGGTGTGGCAGGAGGGTCGTGAAGCTGTTTGACCATCCAGCAAACACATCTGAAGACGTGTGTTTAAGTTCCCTGGGGTCAAAATCACTGTCACTCTCCATTCCCAGCTGTGCTGACCTTTGTGTATCCATGTGGGGAGCCTCCGTTCTAAATATCAACTCACTGCATTCTTCACTTAACAGTCCATTGCATGTGAGTTGTGTATACATGTACGTACATATGGCCAGTATGCAATAGTGCAGGTGTGTAAAAGGATGTGCTCTATTGAGCGTCAGCGTAAATCTTCATCAACTACAGAAGAGCTGCAGACAGTAAGAGGCGTTTTAGGAGTTTTGACCCAGTTGATCACTGTATTACAGCCATTTATGCTTTTGTCACAGTGGCATCAAATGTTTCTTATAAACACTGCAGCAGCTCATGTGTGATGCAGCAGTAATCAGACTCCCTTTAAAGATGTTGTGTTGCCACTGTGCATCATTCTCTCAAGTTTAATCAGGAACTGTCAGTCTAACAAACAAATCAGCAACTTCTTTATCTCATAGCAGAGGACAATAAAGACTCCCAGCCCTGCAGCCAGATGATGGACAGCACTCCAGCTCCTCAGGGGAACACTATCCAAGAAGGATATGTTCTGGCTCCTGATAGCGTTTAATAAAAAATGAAAGCACATAGTCTGTCACAGTTTCATTAAAGCCTTGCAAATATGCCCAATATTCTTCACTCAGAGCACTTCAAAGGGTAGATGTGATGAGATGCCTCCACAACAAAAGAACTATCTTTAAAGGGCAATAAACAAACACTGATTCACAACAGCGTCAATAACACAAAGAGAAAAAGACAGAGAGAAAATGCTCATCTTTAAATCAGAATTAAGATGAAATTTGTGGGAGCCTTGTCAGTTGACTGTTTTGTTTATCAGCAGCTTTAAAAGCATCTTCTCTATGTGTCAAATGTCCAGTGTAGACTGAACAAATGACAGATTGTCCAGGTCTGACTTGTGTCTTCACAGGAAAGCTCTTGCTGTTTGTACCTCTATCAGAGGAATTCTAATGAGTTCACACTAAAAGCAAAGCCAGCTCTCACGCCTACCCACATTAGCTCCATGTTAACGAGACAGAAAGATGAAATGAAATGGAAAACGAGGGATATTTTGTACTAAATGTATTATGTACTAATTCTACTAATATTCTGTTTGCTGTCTCGGTCTGGCCAGACATTGATGCTGAGCTGGTTTTTATAGTCCAGGTAAGATTAGCCAAAAACACTCTAAATTGGTATAATTTGCATAAAAGCCACAGAATTGTATGTATGTATATGTTGATGCCTGAGGCACTGTGCATGAGGGCTGTACGAGGATTTCTGAGATTGAATGTCAAAAATATTAAAGTGGCTTGCTGTGAAATGCCACTCTATTTCTGTGAAAATGTCACTGAATTTGCCATTACACAGCGTGTTAAAAACTTAAAAGAACTCAGAAAGGGCCCTGGGTTGAGTGAGATTTGAAACTGGAACTTTCTTGTTGTGAGGCAGCAGCGCTAACCACCCCCTGCCCAACCTTAACGATATTTGACACAATTAAATCAAAAAGACAAAAGTGGTACATTCTTAAATTTGTGAAGATGAGCTCAATGGCTGTTCAGCATTGTGTGAACATGGTTTAGATTCATTTTCTGTGTGCGTTTGTCTTTGCAATACACGTAAGACTGTGTGTGTGTGTGTGTGTGTGTGTGTGTGTGTGTGTGTGTGTGTGTGTGTGTGTGTGTGTGTGTGTGACGCAGAGTGTGACTTTGAGTGACTGCTGGCTGTCAGGTATCTTATAATAGTACAAAGTAATATCTTGAGAAAGAATATTGCCCTTCTGACTGAAACCTCATTCCACTCTCCCACTTGTCACCGCCTTTATTCTCATCCTGGCCCCTTTTCTTACTGTCTTTGTCTCAGTGCCTCCATCTCCCACAACTCTCCACACTTCTTGAATTCCAGTTATCTGACTGCCATGATAAATGATGTTCCCCAATGCTTGCACAAAAGAAAACAAGTCAAGTCAAACAAAGCAAACACCTGTTCGTGCAGTATTCTGTCTCGCTCTGTCAGAGAAACCTGTCAGCGTGGGCGAGCTGGTGCTGTTCTCCCTGAGTCAGCGTGTCACCTGGGAGAAATGTGTGACCTAACCAAGAAAAATGATTCACAATACATGCAAGGCTGGAGTGGCTCGATTGTTTTTGCTATAATGCCTTTGTGAGTATTTGTTATTACTAAGTGATGGCATAAATAAATTTATGTCCCCACAACATAAGTAACACAGTTATACACACACACATACAAAACCTCCTGAAATATTCACACTGTCACCCCAGGTGGTTAAGATATACTGCTATATACAGCTCATTATTCTTGCTATGTCTGTATCTGTATCTGAGGATTTCTCAGGGGGAAGAAAACAGAGTGTGTGTTGGGTGGGGGTGTTGAATAATATGTGTAAGATTTGAGAAAACAATAGGAGTTTTCCCTGATATTTGAAATGTATTTTTGCCATAATCAATGACGTTTACTCCAACAGTATTGTTAGCTTGAGCATAATTTGTGTTTTCCAGTTCTTTTGGAACTCAATGATTACTGACTACTGCATTTCAGAAGTAAATGGTGTAATTTTTTCTCTTTTGTAGCAGTTGTACATTTGTAAGTTGCTTTCTTTTCAGAGTTCGATGGTTAGACTAATACTACTCCCATGTCTGAATGTGAAGACAACAGGCAGGTTGGAAACTACAGCTATTCTGTCTTTCTCCAAAGTTTCTGGTCCACCTACCAGCACCTTTAAAGCTCTTTCCTACTTTTTGAGTTTTAAGGAAAATTTAGCACAGAGATTATTTGGCTTTAAACAGACAAGCATTACTTACTTTGCATAGCTTGTTGCTTTCTGATTATTTGATCTTGCTCCTCTTATTACTCAGATCTACTTTATGTACTGCATGTATCTGTATAAGTACTCATGGAGTAAAAAATATCATCTATCTATTTCTGACATGCTGAATATAACAAGCAATGTATTGTTCACCTTTCAACAGGCAAAGCAAACTATGTTAAGACCTTCACAATATAGGTTGTTTTATCTACCAATTAAAAACAATTCATCTTTTAACAGTGATTTATGGTAGAGTGACTACTTTTACTATGTGAAGTACATTTTACTGATAATATTGCAGATGGATCTTGACAAAACTGGGTGACTATATGAGATTCTCAGTTTTGGAGGTATGTTCTCCTTAAGAGTACTGACAGAGGAACATCCGAGGTGTGTGCAGCAGGGCAGGGGAGGATGGTGTGATGTGAACCCAGCTAAGGTGCACTCTGTGTGGGCAGGAAAACCGACAAGCTCAACCTGTCTCCATCCATCAGCACCACAGTCTGCTCACCAAAGTGACACCTCTGCTGATGTATGAGAGGGCTGCCGGATGACTAACGAGCAGACACACACATACGTGAGTTTATACACAGAGGAAGCAACAGATAAACCGTGTAACACTACCAATACAGAACACACCAACACAATTGTTAATTCTCACAGTGATAAATACACACAGGTACAGTAGTCACACAGATATGCACAGTTGGTTAATTGTCACAAACACTTGGATTCTTTCTCTCTCACAGCCACAATCATGGAATTGAGGGAAATGTAATCTTTTACTCATTCTGGTACTTTCTATCTCTCTGAAGTCCTTCGACACACACACACACCTTCATCCTACACGCTTCCTGTGTGACCTGCTCGTACGTCACAGTGTATCTGTCAATGCAGTCTCTTCCGATCTTGCACCTTCTCACCAGCGAGCTCTGACTGATGTAGCCGTTCTCTGAGAAAACCGATATCAAAGCTGAGCTGACGATTCATGAAATCTCTCTGTTCTGACGCAGGATAATTGGCTCGTTTTTTTGTACATTTGCAAGTGTATTTAACACAGGAAGACTGAGGAGATTATATAGAGGTTGGAATGAAACTGAGGGCACGTCTGGATCTTTGGAGAATAATTGAGATGCTGCGAGTCAAAGCAAAGGACATATAGTGTATGTTAAGCTTCATTTCAGTAACATGAAAGGAATTTTCTGAAGAGTGATGCAGCGATTCATACGTTAATCACCAGTGTTGGAAAAAATATACTCAGAATTTTGTCTCAGCTCATTGCTGGAGCATCAAGACTCAAATATCAGCAGTCAGCAGTTTAGAAATGCTTTTGGAGGCTGCTGAAAGTGACTTCTAAAATTAACTATACAAAATGTGGTGAGAAGTTTTATCTTTAAAAGTTTGCTGTTTGGAAACTGACTCAGAAATACTAAAAACAGCCATGGGACTTATATTTCCTCATTGTCCTACTAAATGCCCACACAGAGAAGTGACTGTTAATACTGTATGGACATGGTAAAATAATGCTTAAAATAAGAAATCAGTGTTAAAGCTTGCACTAATAATCTGGAGAAATTACCACACTAAACTGGGAGAGACAGTGTTACACAGCTTGCATCAGACAACATGATCTGAAGGAAATATTACCTTTTATTACCTATTACCATTTGAAAGGTCTATATGTTGGACGATTATGTGCTGGTGAAAAATTGCAAATTGACTGCCAAACAGAAAACTTTTTAATATTAATATAGCTTCAGAATTTACATAATCCTTTTCACAACGTCGATACATATTTGCTTTTCATTTGTTTGTGTATCCCAAGTCATCAGAGCAAACAGTGCCTTTTAGTACACTGCTGCTATTCTGAATACTGATTTCTTTGCTGTTTTCCACAAAGCACATCCATTTAAACATGACTGAAACTTAGCACTGACATCTAAATGTAGCAGCCTTTCTGGCTCACATGTTGTTGTTGCTCAGCCTTCAATTAGGCTCGAGTCTACCACATTTATCAATGTATTAGGCCTTTTCTGTGCCATGGAAGAAAACTCATTTATATACAAACATTGTCTGTCACTGCATGTTTGTATATTATGCATTAGAGCTGAGTATTAAATAGTTCTGTCTAAATAAAGGGCTCCCTGTGATTGTCTTTCTCTTCACTCCAAATCAGTGTAGACAAGCAAATGTTGCCTTTTCCCACAAAACACAGAATAAGCAAATTTTAATATTCTGCCTCTGTACTTTCCTGCATAGGAAAGCTTGAATTTTTGTTTTTATCTTGACCTCCTCTTTTATTCTCTCACTTCTTTTGTCTTTTTCTAAAACTTGTTTTAGAAAAGTCATGTCTTACTTCCATCCTTCCGTTCTGCCATTGATGACACTGTGCCAACTGGTGACATGGACACACAAATCCACAGTGTCTGTATTGTGTTACACTGTCCAGTGAAGACATAAAAGACACACACACACACACACACACACACACACACACACACACACACACGTTATCTTTAATAGGGTACCCACTCTGCATCTGTTCATGCAAACACCGGAACACATCATGACAGTATTTATACGGGCATACACACACACATCCTTTTTTCTCATCCTATCTAATGGTCCTTAGCATTTTCCAACATTTTCCACTGGGCACCGGCCAACATCCTACTCCCTACCTGGAAGTAACTGTGAACCTAAACACAGAGACTCTTTTATGTGCTCAGGTGTCTCAATGTCACCATGTTCTCAGGGAACAGAGTGCAGCCTCTTCAGGATGCCTTTGATGTTGTTCAGGTCTCAGTACATTATACATTTTTTCTCTTTTTTTTTGGATCAGTGCACCTGCGGCTTGATGAGTGATAATTTCTGTGTGCACCCAGAGTTTCAAACTTAATAAACTGCATGAAACACAACAGTAGCCATGTCCTCACCTTAAAACTGCTGGTTTTACACACCCCAACTAAACAAAAACAGGTCATTCCTAGTTGCTAATGTCGGCAGGATATATATGATACTTTTAGAGGTACCAGAAGGCACGTTCTTGGTGAACTCCCTTAACCTCCACTACTGATTTAAGGTAACGTATTCTGGACCAGGCTGTCGACTGTGGGGTTAAAAGAGAAAACTGGGCTGAGGTCGAGCATTAGAACAAGGTTGGTATTCGCCTTATGGCAGATTGTCAAGCCGGGCTATCAATAAACCTGAATGGTTCTGTGATCAATGACTGACACACTCCAGCTGTGACCGAATCCATCAATCACACACGTTTGTACAGCTATCTTTGTGAGGACACTCACTGTAATGCATTCTCTGGCTCCCTTACCTTAACCAAACAACCACATGCTTAATCTCAACCTTAACCCTAACTCAGGCCTGAACCCACAATACACACACACACACACGCACACACACGCACGCATGCGCACACAGCATTTCTGTAGCTCATTCTCTGCCACAAAAGCTAACACATGGATACATAAAGTCATGCTGACAGAAGCATATGCCAAATACACACTCTTAGATTCATGACATCACTCACACACACACACACACACACACACACACACACACACACACACACACACACACACACACACACACACACACACACACACACACACACACACACACACACACACACACACACACACACACACACACACACAGGTGCCTGATGAAGTGGCCCATGTCACCTTCACAGTCACAGAAAATCCCCAAAAACGTTAAGGAAGCAGACTAAAAATCAGGTGAGCCATTACTTGTAAACACACAAACAGAGAGGAATCATCTTCCGAGTATAGCAGAAAACGCAGGCTGTGGCTGGAACTCATTTCAGCAAATGTGATTAGCCCAACACATGCCATCTCATTAAGAGATTGAATCTTAATGCCAACAGTGTTCAGTGTGGGAGCACTATTTGGCAAGAAGCAAGCCCAGATGCTTATCAGTGTCTTGATTCATACTGCAGCCCATCGGAGTTTCACATCCACATCCACATCCACATTCAAGTACTGTACATATATTCATTTGTGACTTTTGAATTAGTCTTGTTCCATATTAATATGTTTAGTTTTTCCTTTTGTTAGCGTATGGCATGTGTGTATATATATATATATATATATATATATATATTTGTGTGCAAGTGTGAAAGCAACTTTACAATGATGTGTGTACAGCTTGTGTGTGCGTGTGTGTTAACCACTCCATGACACCTTGAATTAACATACAGCACAGTAACTGATGGAAAGTAACCACTGGAAAATCCACTCACTGTAACATCATCCAGCACACTGAAAAAACTGTAAATAAATACAACATATGATATTTGCAGTGGCAGGATATTTGAATAATTACTATAACATACATGCTAGTTTTTCCTTTGCAAACTGAACAAAGCGAAACTATCCAGATCTTGGGTTACTGCTGATAATATCTACTTCACTGCTGTAAATTCTAATTAAATCCCAATTTCAGAGCAGTATAACCATGCATGAAAACTTATTTAATGAATTAACTTGAATCACTTATGATGAGCGAGTTACGTTTCATACTGTATGAGTTGCAAAGATACGGTTTCAAAGTTAACAACTTCAGACAAAGTGCACAAATGAAACAAATCTATAAGTTCACTGGAACCAGAAATGATAGTGGCAATTAACAATCTCTATTTAAAAACCACAAGTGTCAAAACAACTGGAACATAACTTTCTGTGATCAATAACTTAGTCTGTACTCATAGAAAAGTGCCTCCATTATTTAGAAATCACCAACTCTAAGTCTAAATTGAGGCATCTGCAAAAGAAAGTGTCCACATCCTTCCAATCAAGATGCCATACATTTACTGTTACTGTGGAAACTGTTGTTTCATCTTTTTCCTGCTCTGCTTACATCAAGTAGAGTTTTTGGTAATAAATTATTGCATTAATTAAGAAATGAAGTCAGTTTTCTCTTGCTGCCCTTGCAGCTCTCAAAGTTAAAAAGAAAAAAAATCACATTGTTAAATTAATTGATCTGATGTGGTGAAGTCAATCCAAAAGAAAAATACAGGCTTGTTAACTAATTCAATTATCCAAATATACATATACACACTAATTTAAACAGTGCTAAACATACAGTGAGACTTTGATGTCGTTCCATACTGATCAAAACTACTAAGTGTGGGATGCCAGGGTTGTGAACAGATGTAACGATTTAACCCCTGAGACCTCAGCTGTCCTGCCTGAGCAAATAAAAAGTCAACATCCGGCTTCACAGCCCCTCCTCTGACAGCTCCCCTTCATCATTCTCACAGCGCTCCTCTTCCAAAATCACTCTGCTGGAACGAGAAGGGATGTGAGGTCTCATCACTCCAACCATGCTGTGGTTGATGGGTATGCATGTGCATAAAAAATACATATAGATACATTCAGACATATGTATATTTGGTAGATACTGTATATGTAAACAGTGACGTAGTGAGAAAAAGGATATAAAGTGTTGGAATATTTATAGCTGTGATAATGCAGAGTCTGCCCTTCTCTCTGTGTAGTAATCTGCCACATATTGAAATAAATAAATGTAATTAGAAAAACAGACACTAAACACACTGATTCTGACAGTTTTTTCCACCGAAAGACATGACCACATACAATATAATGTATTGCACATTACCACGTGTATTTAGCCCAGAGAAACAGTAGTTAACATGAGCTTTGACTATACTACCAAATATGAGCAGACACAGAAATGAGTCACACTTACAAAACCCCAAACTTAAACAACTCACAGCTCTGCCTAGACTGATTGAATGACATGCAGCTCAGAGACAGCACAGCAAATAAAGTAAAATACAATCAAGAACCTTGCAGATTGCCAGCCTGTGCCAATGATCAAGCTACCTCCAGCAATATGAGCACAACCTAGATAACAACTGTTGTGGATGAATACACTTTACAGTAAGTGTGTGTCATGCTGACAAACACCCTTAAGGCACAAACACCATGAGGCAATAGCAAAAACAACAAATCGTAGTTTGAACACACATAAACCAGGAATGCTGGGCCCAAATGTTAGCAATAATCTTCATACTGGTTAATTGAAACTGCATGAAGAGAAAGGAAGCTGGATGCTGTTTTTTTAAGTAGAATTAAAATCAGACATTTTGGCCATATCAGCTATTTCACACCAGAAAAAAAACAAGCTGTGGTCAGCTGAAGGGCTGTTTTCAATTTAACAACTGAGACATATTAGCTGTAAAAGTGGATTTTTCCCCAATCCACAACTCAAGATCATGCAAGGGAGTAGCAGTTAATGTTACATTCACCGGCTTGCTGACCTTCTCTAAGAGCCCCAGATCTGGGGTTCTTGCAGTGTTACAGAAAACCTAGGGGACACAGAGCCTAATATAATGCTGTTTTATAAATACTCCTAATAATTGGAGGTACATCACCAAATTCAAACTGTTCTAGGTTCTGTGTCTCCAGTGTTTTGTGCAGATTGTGGCTCCAGCAACAGGTGATCACACTCAAAAGAAAGCCTGTACTGACATGCAGTGATATAGCAATAAATTAATCAAAAGAATAAAAACCCGGTTGATAATAGCCACAGACAGTACATCATCATTAAGCATCAACATCAGAAATATTAGGAAAAGGAAAGAGGCATCAAGGGAGAGAAGTGTGTATTTTTGTGATGTGTTTCTAAGCATGTCTGTGTTTGTGTTTATACAGTATGCTGGTCTGGGTGAAGGATGCTGGATTTGCATATGTAACACAACAGAAAGGAAGTGAGTGTTTCCACACACACATGTAGTTTTTCCTTAGAGACAACATTCCCATTCAACTTACATGAGTTCGACGGTATGATGCTGTGTATCCACCCCAAATGGTCAATATTATGAAAACAGCCAATATTAATTACATTTAAATGGGATGTATTGTAGATACTGTATATTAGGTTTAATCACTGTTTTTCATTAACACTTTCTGTGCTAGATGTGAACCTAAATATTAATGAAGTTGCTGATACAGTCTCTATATAATGAGACTCACACAAAAGCGTGGTAGACGAAAGCCCATTCCCTCGGTCTCTCCAACACGTTGTAGAGGTAATTCTGGAGGCGTCGGTATCGCGCGTTCCTGCGGCTGCTCTGCGCGCTGTAGGTCAGCGGCTTCCCCAGCAGGCTGAGCCGGGCGCCCTGCTTCCGCTCCGCTCCCACCGCACCTGCCATGGCGGGTGACATGAGACCGTCACCGACTCGCACTGCGTTATTCATCGTCTTCCGCCCAGACTCTACATCTTTCAGTGCGTAGTCCTGCACCCGGTGTCCCGTTGAGGTCTTCAGCCACAGCCCAGTGCCGCCGCTCTCGTCGCCGGTGTGATTTCGCGGCATGGCATCACCAGCGCAGTCCTAAAGTGCGCTGGGCGACCGGCATGTATTTACATGTAGCACATTCACAACTGTTCTTGCACCAGATGGTGTTCTGCTACTTTTACTTTCACTATACACCAAATAAAACAAAGCAGGGGGTGAAAAGATAAATATCTAATCTACTCTCATCTTATCATCCTGTGGCCGTTTCAGAAGGGTCACAGTCCGGTTTGGACACTTTGCCATCTGCGCAAAGCTGGAACAGAGTTGGGTTATGAAGGAGTGGATCCATGTAGACAGAGATGTAGTGTGGGGGAGGGCTCTCCCCCCACCCACACTCTCCCTCCTCTCTAACTCTCACTCGCCGTTTTTCTTTCTATCAAAAGGTACAGACCCGAACGCGGCTGCTCCAAAGGACGGCTCTTTTACGCATCGGACAGAGGAGCGCTCAGCACTGCGATCACCACCTGAGCCACCGAATTAGTAGGTGTTCTCTGTGACTACGTCTGATTTTCAAATGTAATAATAAATGTTGACTGAGGAAACGTCAAAACACACCAGTGAACCGATGACGCAGGTTTTACGCAGGCGAGGAAATTGCCCGATGCCCCATAACAATTTACCTGACAATACTCAGCCCCAGTCCCCGCAATAATCACTTCTGCATATAATCAATCTCTTCTTGTGAAACCTGACTCAAGGAGGGAACTGGGCATGAAGTTGCTTTTCACACTCTATGATTAGATTACATTTCAGTAGCCTATGACATCAGCCAAACTTAAACTTCAATATTAAACTGGCCGAAGATTAATCAGCACTTGGGCATTAGTTGAGGAAAGCAGACTTTACAGTGGGCTTCAGGTGCAGCAGAGAAAGTGGTCTGCTCGCTCTCTACCTCCGCCCTTCATGCTTTCAGATTCCCCACTGACCGATCATGCGACCCATAGACCGATGTTTAGTTAGTTTAGTTGCTTTGTTTGTTTTATACAGACCTGGTTATGTCAACCACACCAACCACTCTACCTGTAAATAGACGTATTCAGAGGCAAACACTGTGCTTTAAGGTGAGATGCATAAAAGTGTAATTAAAATTGATGCCTTATTTCTTTGACCACACAACAGAGATGAAGGAAGACGCAGGAGTTATATGATGATGTTATGTTATGGGTCAGCTCAGTCTTAGAAATAGCATCCATTATCACCATTTTCCGTATTCGTTTCTATTATTTCAGTCAGTTGGGAGGGTTTTTTGCACTTTACTTCATCCATCCAGCGCTTCTCATGGTGATGAAACAACCTGCTCAACATCAACAAGACATGTTAGATGTTTTTCCTGCAGTGATTAAAGCGCGTCCTCTTGTGGTGAGACATAGGAATGACAAGGGTAGGTTACATGAGGACTTGGGAAGTCCTTTGCTATTGGTTTTGAATATCTGAGTTTGTCATCAAGTCTAGAACTTTTCTGTACTAAACAATTATATTAATATTGCATTAATGCAAAATTATTATACGACTATAATAAGGTCACACTGGCAGAAACTGATGATTTAACATTGTATTTTACTTCACTTCAATTTTCTTTCAATTATTTTATCTGTAACATGTACCTCACCTTCGGTGGATGATGAATCTAATACCTCATATACTACATTTTCATATACTATTTGTATTTGTATATTCTTTATTATTGTCGGCTGTGTTACGTAAACTGTGGTAATAATGGAGTCCGTTTTTATTGCCATCCCAGTCTGTGCTGCTGCATATATCCGAGTCCGAGGATGAATTGATGGGGTCATGTTCAGGGTTTTAACTGGCACAACTTCAGCACCGCGGACAGCGACAACCATATTGTTTACAATGGGCTGAAATTCAGAGTATGGGAGGGGAGAGATGGGAGGACGTGGTGTGAGAGAGAGGGAGAGAGATTTTCTGAGAGGCGGAGGGTGGCGAGATATAGAGAGAGAAAGAGAAAGAGAAAGAGAAATAGAGAGAGAGAGAGAGAGAGAGAGAGAGAGAGAGAGAGAGGGAGAGAGGGAGAGCACTGGTCAGGATTAGGCCTGTGCTGCAGGTTGGACTGGATTACGGAGCGCACCGCGGCGCATTTCCCTTGTGCTGTGCGCTCTGCTATGGGCATTTCTCCGTCTGCCTGAACTGACTGACGTCTGAGACCCACGATTCCGCTGATTCTGAAGATACACTAGCTACATGGAAACATGGCCGACATCCCTCAAATCGTAAAAATTGGGATTTCCCTGAAGATGCTTCCCAACAACACCGCAGTGTACTTCAAGTCCGACGGCGCCAGGTTCGGACAGACCCGGACCATCAAGCTGCTGACAGGATCCAAGTATAAAATCGAGGTGGTCGTTAAACCAGGAGCGGTCGAGGCCACGTAGGTAGCTTTTGATTTTTGTTTCAACCGTGGGTGACACCGAACTGTTCATAACAAACTACTAATGATAAATTATTAAACACATATTCTGACTATCATCATATTCCCAAAACTTTATTCTGGAAAAATGTCACAAAAACCACTAACGAGCATCACAGACATGTTCTGAATGAGGGCAACGTGGCTGAAGTACCGATATTTCCCACCTAGGCATGTGAGCTGTGTAAATAATGGAGATTTTCTGACTGAATGCATCACTGTCAGACAATCTACTCACTGTCCCATTAATGCACCTTTTTGTTTGCGTTATCTTCCGTGTGTCAAATGTAAACACTGTACAATGGGGGCCCTCTTCTGCTTCATCGCCAGCACGTTTACGCGTAGTATTTGCAGCGAATAATTACTTTACATCACGGTTAATTAAAGAACCAAGGAGAGGTCTCCCCTCAAGGAGAGGGTTTAATGATGCATTCATGTACAGCAGGGAATAGGGGCGTCCACAGAACATAAATTGGAGGTTTTCGTGAAAACACCACTTAAACCTATCTTATCTTTCACACTTTTTGTTATATTAGTATCACACAAAAGACGCAATTTAGGGCTCAACAAGCCGTACTTCCAAGTTTAGCACATGGAAGTGGGATTTTACGAGCAGCACTTTAAGGCAGCATAAACCCCAGTTGGCCACATGTCAAATCCACCAGAGATTAAGACTCCTGCGTTGGGCTCTGTGTCACTGACCTCTTGTTATTTCCCTACGGTTCATGATTATGTAATGAATGTTGTTGTGCTTTCTTGTGCATGTAAGGATTATTGTGGGATATCTGAATATCAGGCTGTGAAACATGCACAGACAAGACTCCTATGAAAATAGGTCACACATGATGCAAAGGAGAAGTGAATTCAGGGCATGCTCCTGAAACACAGCTGTACACATATATCACCAAATGACATGTCAACTTGAAATCCTGTTTGGAACAAAAGATCCATGTTCTTGTAGCACTTTACTGGCCTCTCTGTCACCAGAACATTTATTGGGTTTATAATCTATTATTTATTATTTTTTAAATTTTTAAAATATTTTCCTGTGCCACATATTAACAAATATGTGCCCCGCAGTCATGTTGTAATGAATTACGTGAATTCTGCATTTTCCAGAATGACTAAATAATTTCTTGTGTTGCTTACCTGTCTAAAGGTCAATGAGCATAGGTGGGGTGACCTTCCCACTGGAGCAGCAATCTAAAGATCCACAGTCAGTCGTCTATGCTGGCCAGTACGACACAGAGGGGGTGGCACATACCAAGAGTGGAGAGAGGCAGCCAGTTCAAATCAGCATACAGGTATGACGTTCATGCACAAACGGCAGGGAACCAACTCTAATGTGAAGGCAGAGGAAGGAAAAGACAAATGTTGAAAAGTCATTTTATAACTAAACAGCATAGCCAAACATATCACACAACAGACATACAAAGAAGAGTCTGGTGATACTCTGCAGTATATTTTCTTATTCACAACCATCAGTCTAACAATAACACATATATTTTCCTGTGTGGTCATTGATTTATTCCTCTGCACCACAGATCTCCGTTCTTGTTCAGAAATAAAATGGATCAACTCCTTTGCCCATACAAATACACAAGTCTAATCTGTTTCAGATATTTGCTAAAAACTACAAATCACAGCTGGTAAGAAAAATGATCAATCCTTCAAAGTATCAAAGTATCAAAGTGTGTAGCTGACATGCTGATATGTTTAAAGATTAAGAGAAATAAAGACAGAAAAAAATCTACAGCCACATCATTTAATCAAATGATCACTTTAGCTTCTGAGTGTTTGCTAGCGTATAACTCTTAGGTTAAATACTGAATGGCGCTCTCACCACGTGTTTAGGTTGCTATGGTTACAATTCTGCCAACCACAAGTCTCCATGGTTACAGTTTTTCTACAGTATGTCCTGATGGTTACAGGTGTTTCCATGTTTTCTCAATTGTTTGGGCTATAAAATGTCAGTTCATAGTGGAAATGAAAAACAAAAATCCCATTCTCTTACAGTACATTGTGATGTCTTCAAATGTCTTGATTTGTGTGACCAAAAGTCAAAAACCTCATTATTTGTAATATACTATTATAAAGATTATACTATAATATACTATCATAAAGACAAAAAAATAGAAAATTGTATTTGAGGACTTGTATAAATATTAAATAAATGAATAAATAATTATCAATACTGTGTTGAATTGTTTAGGTCCTTAACCATGTAACAAGCACATTGATCAACAGCACACTGGTCCCTGAAAAAGTACTGTAGTCGAGACATGATGTTACAGACACACCTCTGACAAATCAACAATCACTGTCTTTGGGTGCTAAACATTAACCCTAAAATGAGTTCCCAGTGTTCAGAGTGCAAATTTCGCAGTACTACACAGATGTTCAGAGGATGCAGCTGTTGTGGTTCCTGGTGTGGTAATGACAGCAGTGACATGTAAATGTTGAAATATGTTCAAGTTACTAACATTTTAATCTTCTAAGGAGACATATAGGATGAATACAAGTTCCAAAACATTGCTAGCAAAATTCTTACAAACACAATATCATCTGGTTTGTGTCTATGTGTATCCTACCCATCTGTCGAGTTCACAACCCAGTGCCTCTGTGATGATGTGACGTGTGTGTGTGTGTTTGTATGTTTGTGTGTGCATGTATCCATCTGTCTAGTCAGTATGCTTCCTCGTTATTTGACCTTCATGTAATTTTACACATGATAATATAGTGTGAGTCTAAATTAGGGTGCAAGACTTAAGACCGACACCAATTCCAATATAATATTTGTTTATAACAAATGTTGTTTATAACATGCTGAATAGCATTTATAAACAATGATTCTGATTAATCTGCAAATAGCTTATATCGGCTGATTTATCAGAAAACCAATTTATCGGTCAGGCCCAAGTTACATTAATGTTTTAAGAGTGTGTGTGTGTGTATTGCAATCTGTCCAAATCAGGCCACTGAAAGAGGCTGAAAACAGTCTGTGTATGTATGCACTCATCATCACATGTGTTTCTGCTTCAGTTCACAACAGCAGGGATGTTTGAAACGGTGTGGCAGGTGAAATACTACAACTACAACAAGAGGGACCACTGCCAGTGGGGCAACAGCTTCAACAGCATCGAGTACGAATGCAAACCCAATGACACGCGCACACTCATGTGGATCAACAAGGAGATGTTCGTCTGAGAGAGAACCGGCCTGAGTCGATGCAAAACCATAAGATGTGAGGTTTATAGTCACCAGTATGCAATGATAAATTCAACACTTTCATTGTTGTCTGTTTGAAAGAAAATGCAACCTTTCTCTCCTTCATTCTATAAAACAGTGCATCAAATTTTACTGCCAAAGTGGATCAAATGCAGTTTACATCAAATGCAATGATGTTGCCAGTCTTTTCACAATAGTGTGGTGTGTCCACAATGATTACAGAACTGTCTCAAAATGCATATGGCACATTTATTAAGGTTAAAAACGTAGCACTTCTCAACAACCTACTTCAGATTTAATTGTATTTAATGCTGTGTTGAAAAAGTATGACTAAGTGATGTTTTGAGATACATATATTTTTTTCATGTTGTGTGATTGTGGTATCTGATAACTTCCATGTGTGGTCAGACTTACTGTACTGTATGCGTTTGTGTGCCAGAGCACATGCGCCTGTGTATTTAGCTACAGTATGTGTGTGTTTTATACGTGGTGCTTGTACAGTGTTTATCTACTTTGTGTACTTACATATGAGAGGTTCATTCCAAAACAATTATCTGATGTTTCAGAGACATTCATGTTGTGCCAAAACTACTGTTGGCATGAAAATTAGGCTTGTAAGTTCCATTTACAAAGAATATTCTAACCTTGGAAAAGTGAAAATGTCCCCTCTTACTCAAATCTCCAAATCTCTCTGCACTAGTAATATTTTGATTTTTATTGAACTCCAAAACAAAATAATTAAAATCTTCTGTTTATTTTTCCCTGTAGAAAGCAGGGGGATATGTCTAAACACAAGTGTAGATAAATTAAAATAAAATATATTTGTATATCTTCTCAAACATGTTCCAGCCCAATGCATCTACATTGTGATTAAAACAACTTTATGTGTGTTGCCCAAAAGCTTACACACTAAGAGTTTTCCTACTGCCTGTACTGGAATTAATGGCCCACAGTGTTTTGGAGTGAGACTCTCTGGGTAGCTCTGTGTGTACAGTGTGTGTGTGTTATTTTGTGTACAATATAATGCAGTATTGGAAATAGGAATGTTATACTTGGGTGAAGCTGTGCCCCTACTTAAAGTGTTTGTTTTCTCTACCTCTTCCGAAAGGCTTAGCTATGAATATTTGTCATTATTAAAGATTAATATTGTATTTGAGATATTCAGAATATAAACAGTTAATATTGTATCTGAAAAACAGTTTTTCTATTTCTTGTATTTTTGTACAGTGAAACATCTGAAATGTTTTCATATTATTGTGTGTATTTTGGCAGAAATCTAACCACTATTTTCACAGAAATATTGAATTGAGCTATGCAAGAACTCAGAGCAACAAAATAAAGAAACTGTGCATTAAAATGTTGAAAGTCATATATCATTCTGATCTTTCTGGTAAAGTTTTATTGTATTATTATTCATAGTAAAATTGTTATGTGTGGTAAACGTATTCATTAACTAATTATATATTATGTCAGTAATGTGTTCTGCAAAACCTGATGTTTCTTTAAGACAGAAATATTTGTCCTCTGAAATTCAGTCTTCTGTTTATCAACAACAGCATACTGTATTTACTATTACTGCTGAATCTCAAAGGGACACACTTCATTTGTACTACTGCGCCCCCGTCTCCTGCCACTCCCCATCTCCCCACCAGAGGTCCTTGGACTTTTCTTTTCTCTCTGTCACCTGAATCCTGTTTCAACACTCCCACTGTGTGAGGGCATTTCCTAGCTGCTGAAGTCAAAAAAGAAAAGAACTGCTAAAACCTGTCTTCCCTCAGCTACTCTATAATGGAATAACAAAAGTCTACAAACTTTACTAATTTAAAAATGTCTTAAAATTTAGATGTTAATGATTTTTCTGTCCCCTCAGTTTCTAGCCTACACAGTTTTATTACCTGGGTCCCCTGGGTCTGTTTCTCAATTATTTCACTAATGTCTCTTTTTCTCTTCATTTACTTTAATAACAAAATTGGATTTTATTTGATTTGTATGGTGCTTTTAAAGAACTCAAAGATGCTTAAATAATAAAACGTGTACCTTTACTGTCTCCATGTTTTCTTTCCACTGTTGCCTCTTTTCTGCCTCTCATCTCCTCAGGTTTTCTCCATGTATTCTCAACAATACCCCGTGAGTCTCTTATTTAATAACTACTAACTTTGTGGCTTTTAATTTGGCAGGTAAATTAGTGAATTATTTTGTTAAAAGTGTCATACTGGTTCCCACACTTGCAGCTTTTACTCAAGGGAGCGTTGGCTTTAGGACACGCGTAGCCCGAGCGAGCGGTGCGTTGACAGGCGCTCCGTGCCAACCGGGTAGTGTGGCGCCAACGGAGGGGATGCACCGGAAAGCAAAACAAACAATCCCGGAACTGGTAAAAGAAACTGGTGCATTCTGGTGCTGTGGGTTGTTACTGTTACAAACTTACTAATATTTATACGTAAAAGAAAAACTATTAGCTTAACATTTCCCAGACTGTCCATGACCTCCTCTGAGCCCCGTTTGCACCTGTTCTTCAGAGTCAAAGGGTCACTGAGGTAACAACTACTAATGAATTAGCCACGTTTTCAATAAAAGCGTCATTTTAAAACACTTACCATAGTTCCAAGGTGTCCACAGTGAGTCTTCTAACCACTGACTGATACATTATTCAGTCTGAGGGTTTTTTTTCGAAAGTTGCAGATCAAAAGGAAGATGGCAGCCCACCTGGCTAGGAATCAAAGTGCACCCTGGGAAATAGGTTTGCTAAGCGGTCTGTATATCGCTTTTCAACATTCAAGTGATTTTGCACTTTTTGTCCATTCACACAATCGCTCATGCACAGGTGGAACAGCTTGGGGTTCAGTGTCCTGTGGACCAGTGAAGCCAAGGCTCGACCCGCCGACCCTCTGGTTCATGGTCGACCTGTTCTACCTGAGCCACAGTCGATTCTTTTTTCTTTAATGTTGAACTGACTTTGTGACAGTCGCGTACATCGAGCTTCTTGGTGCACAGATGAATGGAGAGGCCTGAGTGCATACGGGTGCAGGGCGGTCGTCAGGCCAGCGGGGGGAGCTGCAGCACAAACCTGCACAGGAGGTGAAATGTGGATAAATAAACCAGTAGTTCCCGGATGTACAGTATCGCTCACCTCCCCCCTTCGCCTCTTCTCTCCTCCCTTACGCCACCGCCTGCTTGTCAAACCGAGCCTCCTCCTCCGCTCACTGTCCCCTCCCAGCGGGTCTCCCTCCCTGTGCCACTGCAGTGAAATCCTCGCTAAAGGAGAGAGAGAGAGAGAGACGGAGAAGAGAGTCCGAAGCCGGGTATAAATCCAGGAGTAGACCTCAGAAAGCATCACAACCGTATTTTTGTGTTTTTCGCCACAGCTCGGCGGCCTGCAGACTGCTCCAATAAACCTCTTTTCCGTTCACATCGCCTGGATTTCATCATCCGACCTGCAAGATGGTAAGCAGCGACGACTCCAATTTTCACCCTCCGCCGACTGGTAAACACACCAGTGGGCAGGCCTGCGCTTGAATGTGTCGAATAATTTGGCGTTTTGACAGGTTGTTTGTGGTGGTGATCCCTTCGCTTGGAGGTAACAGTCGACAGAGTGGATCCCTGGCGAGAAGGAAACGCGTTTCTTACCCACTTTTGGCTCCCTGTCGCGCTCTCATTGCAACACCCCGGGGCTGACAGCAGCCTAAAGCCTGTGGCCCACATATTTCTTATCCCTTCTCGGCATAGCCGACACTCTTATAAGCAACGAGGCCTGTGCAAAATTAGTTTTCGTGACAAAAATACACGCGGAGTGGGCCCATGTTGGCGACTGAATGTGGCACATTTTACACACCAGGCAGGAAAATGTATCGTTTTTTCAAGTTGCGTCTGTTCGCGCTGCACCTCAGCATAACGAGATTTTCCCAGTATGTTTTCTAGGTAGCATGGCGCTGTGTTGATACTTGCAACAGTGTTGCATTGGAGCTTTAATGAATATGGCGAGGATACATTTGTAGAAGGTCCATCTGCAGCGGTTCTAGAGGAAGCTGCCATAGCAGGCCACAGGGTTGTGTCAGGCTGCCCTAATTAATTACTGTCTACCATATATTTACATGCACAAGTCTATTTATACAAATATGAGGGTGAGTTGGCTGGTTACTGTTCTGGATCACAGGTGTGGACCTGCAGCAGTGTCCAGGCCTGCAAAGCTGACATGTCAGTAACCAATTGCAAGGGCGTAGCTAGGAATTGTGGGATCTGTGTTCAGGACAGGAGCCCACATCCTCTTCCACTGGTGTCTCTTCACACCCACAGTTCTTTTCATCCAACCATAGGTCAAACACTCCTCTACGCATCCATTCTTTGACCTGATAGCATGAAAACAGTAGCAGTTATTGGACTGGCCTGGGGGAAAAAGGCATATTGTATTTCCTGTACCAGTTTGTTTGAAGTTAAACCATTCCTTTATCATAGGGTATCTTGAAGTAGCATTATTTCTTTAGGATCTTTATGGATTTTGGCTGTCAAGGAAAGACCCAGTGATCTTATCTAGCTTATTGCAAATAGAGCAGTGTATATACCAACTGACAACATGAAACCCTAAAATCACTGCCACCATTAGATACCTTGTGAAATATTTCATTGAGTACATGTCTAGGTCACAATCAATAAGGGAGATGTTATTGGATTGTATTTAACCCCTAAAACATCCATACGGTTACTGGCTTGAGAAATGTCCAGGATTTTGACAACATTTGTATTAACGTGAGCAAAGGTTAACTTTACTTCCTGAAAATCTATTAAAAGAGCTAATTTTTAGAGTCACTTTTGTCAATGTGGGACATAGATGCCAGTGGCTAAAGTGTGCTTGGTATCATGGCACACAAAGTGGGCACTCACCTGAGGCCTGTTTTAAGGAGCAAGTTGACTAAATGACACATTTGCTGAGCCTCAAATCTGGAATATTGACTGACGTTCGATTGAATAATTGCTAGGTAGCTATGGGGAGCTCATGCTTTGTGAAGACTACCAACCCTGAGCTTATAGTCTGAATTTTATGGTGCATAAAACAGGAATCTGCAAATACAAAGTAAGTCATAAACTACACAAACACATGCAAGTCACAACTTCTGTCCATAACACTTCAATAAAATAAACATCAGTGACAAAGGCTTCCTGACTTTTCTGTAATGAATACATGAACCGAGGGCAGCAAAGCTAAAAAGGCTTACCTTGTTACGTTTGCCCTGCAGCAGTCTCAACTCTCTGCCACAGGGTAGAAGCTCAGGGCATGCATGTCCTGCAGACAGTGTGCCAACTTGCAGCCTGTCAAAATGTATTCTTTTCAGCTGCAGGGTGAGGCTGGGGGCAGGGACACATAGAGGCTTAAGCATGTAGTGGAATGATCTGATACTAAGGGCACCATATGCTGCCTGGCAATCAAGCGCCACCCACATAAGGACTGAGCTGTAGATAAAAGCTACAGTGAACCACCAGTAGAAGTGATGACCAACACTAGGTGATCCACACTGCACTTTCAACCAGCCCACTCTATCTGGATTGTTTCTCCTCGCTGGCCGTTGCATCACTGCAGTCCTCAGCTTGCACCGGAGCCAGCAGCACTAGCACGGGCCAAACTCTAATCACTTGTGTCAGTAAACATCTATTTGTCTGGTGTGTCATCCTGTGCGCCTGGTGAACAGGAAATTTTCATTAACATTCAAATGGTACAATTTGTCTGTGCTCGTTGGAATTGTAATTTTAGGGGGTCTCATACTCAAGGCGGTTAAATACTACTCAGAGGGTGAAGAAGTCAGAAAAGATTTACAAATACCACTGTGACTGCTCAAATAGATTCTCCACCCTCACACCGATGTCCTTGGACTTAATGATTTTTGTCCTAATATGTAGTGTGAATTGTGGGACCTTATCATACAGGAGTATGCTTTTTTAACTACTGTTCAATCAGTTCAGTTGGCTAGTGATGAACTAATCTAGTTTTTGGCAAATATTCCCCCCATCTTCAAGTGAAGTAATTTGCATCAGCCATTTCCTCTCTCTTTGACACCAGTTTCCTCATAGCTGTAATGTTTTTATGTGTATGTGTAGTGATGTTAGTACTCAAAAATAAGTCAACCAGTTAATTGATAGAATCTATTTCAGGTATTCATTTAGTAATATTTCTGAATAGATTCATTCCAGCCATTTATGCATACAGATTTATTGCTTTTCTTAAATTATTGGTCAATTCAACATCTTAAGATTTTGATCATTTTTCAGTTAGAACTTTGAAAATATATGTTTCAAACTTAGATGATCACTTGCACTTTACACTGGAGTTATTGTGCACGGTCTGACAGGATCTCCTTATGTCACTGTATTAGCGTTTGGTGAGAGTAGTGGAACCAATTACATAGTGATAGTGTTTGGACCACAGAGCAGCTCAGTTGAAGCTGGCTATCCGGGCCACTGTTGCTTAACATGTGCAAATGTAATTCGGGTATATGTTCAGATTATGCCACCAGGTATCTGCTCCTAGGTCAGGTTAAAGGTACCATAATTTAGGTAACACCATTCTGTACCCGTTTCATGTGTGGGCGCATTTATGACGAAGGCTGACACCCACGCTCTGCGATGGGCCAAAACATCATTTAACATGAATGTCAGACTTCAGGCTAAAGAAATGCTCTCTTAACGTTTGGCACATTTCACTGTGTACTGATGACTGGGTATCCCAGCACAGGTGACAACAAGCTGAATTACCATAGTTGAGAACAATCTTGTATTGAGCTATTAGGTAAAAATGAGAGTTTAATGTTCTCATGTTCTTAGAAGCTAAATACAGTCTAGCTTTATCACTACTAGGTTAGTGCATAAGAAGATTTAGACATTGTTAGTTTACATAGCATTATGAGGCCTTCAAAATCTTTTATAAGTAAGGGCTAGAAATGGCTGAGGGGATTAGCCCTGCAAGAGTTACTTAAGGAAGCTGAGATTTTGATAATTATTTTCATACTTTCACTTGACTCCTAAATCTGGTACAAATCCTTGACAAACACACACACAGGCATGCACGTACCCACATAGAAGGAGGCATATATGAAAACACAACTATCCAGGAAAAAATTAAAAAAACGAGTTAAAAAAAAATCTATGATTTGTGGCACAAAAGGAGAATAACTGAATGACTGCGGAGGAACAGATGACTGGAAACTTGAAGCAGCTCATTTTGATTCTTGCAAATATCCTGCGTAGCTTCTCATCTATGTGGTGTAATAGAGAAGGGGGTTATTAGTGATATTGTGCAGGCGGCCTGGGTTTTGCCTGCTGTAAGTGGGGTTGAAAAATGGTGGGGTTAACTCTATTTAAATCTGAAACCACAGCTCTGCACTCTGCTGTGACTCTGGAGGCTTTCTTATGTTTATTATAAAAGTGAGCTATATAGCAAGGTTGATACTTGCAGACATATTTGTGTGGGGGAGGGGAGTCTTGTCATCCCTGAACTAAACAAATAAGCACACAAAGCAGGGAGAAAGTACACAACATTACACTGACTTGAACACACACAAAACCCTTTTTCACCTCAAGAATAATGTGGCCTGCATTGTGTGGAAAACTAACTTGAACATGCCAGATTAGACAGAGATTTGTTTAAAATGGCACATTGTTTTAATTGAATCTCCATGTGCATACACACCAGAGTTCTTTGTTTTTTGGATAGCTTAGTAGTTTGTGGTGAACAGTTATTTCTGCCCTTTACAAGTTCCCAGGGCTTTAGAAGACAGCTTCATTTTCCGTGTTCTTATCCAACTAATAATCCAGTACAAAAGTATTCATTTCCCAATGACAGGACATCAGCAGACTCTTACATTAGAGAAATTGGAAACAAAAAAACGTCAGTCACCTAATTTAATTATTGTCTCAGCACAGCTGTACATACATTTTTTTTAGCTTCTTATTGATCTGCTGAGATGAAGAAATATCCACTTGTAGACATTTGATCACAAACACAATCCTTGAATTCAGAGTACAATAAATATACAAACTTACATTGGAAACAATATGGTATAGTGTTATAGTACATATAAATATTTCCAGAAGGAGAAAAGTTTTGGATGTTGTGGCACATGAGATCATAAATATGCACACTGGTGTTTGTCCTGAAGATGAAATCAAGGTAAGGCGTGAGCTGTGGTGTTATGCATAATATCTCAGGCACCACAGATGGGATTCAGGGAACGATGCAAGCCGCTGCTCTGTTGTTGCATTTTCTACACTGTGCTAATTAGTCTAGTGTGGACACTGTCATGTTTATTCATTTTTAGATTTATGCACATTATCGCTCCATTCCAGCATGTTGTGGCTTGCACTGACTGCACCCAGAAGGTGTCACATTGTTTAAATGTCAATGTTATATTAAATATCTTGAGTACCACAAGTCAGAGTTTAATGTCTTTTGGCTTCTTCATAAATACTTGGCAGCACCTTATTCCCATAAATAAGCAGCATCTTGAAAGTTAGCAGAGGTCTTTATTAGAGGTTTACTTATTTAAACAACATATTTGGAGCGGAAGGTGAATAACTAGCACTTGCCATTTCTTTGCCCTTGACCAAAGCATCAAACCCTCAGACTGCAGATAAGGCACACTCCAGGCTGATGTGTATGTAACTATGTGGAGAAGGGTATTTCTGAAAGAGCATTCATGCTAAGCAAACCTGTCATGCATAAAGTTCAAAAGATAATAAGGAAAACATTTGCTTGCTGTATAATGGGTTGACTTTTGAACATACTAAAGATTTTCTTAGTCTGTTCAGTTATGAAAATGTAATCTATGCCAAAGTGTATTATTTGAACAGATTCACTGCCCCCTGAAATTTTAAGCTATAAATTTAATATAAAAAAGGGGAATAGAAAGAGGTGATGATTTAAACTTTCTTACAGTGAGTAAGTTGATTAAAGTATCAATCACTACTAACCGAAAATGAGTTTGCTATTTGATTTGGTTAGGTTTAGTGTGAGAGCAGATTGCCAAGGATGCCATGAGAAAAACCCTCCAAATGTGCAGCCTCATGTACCTTAGTCCCCGGTCTTTCCTGTTATGACAGGGTCCTGCAGGTCTATAATTAGCCAGGTTTTTAGGTTGGCCGTAGCATTGCTGCTCAGCCAGCGATGTTGCCAGACTCTTTATTATGCAAAATGTGTTTTGTGTGTTAAAGCCTAATTGATTCTGAATGAAGCGTACATTATTGATGAGCCAGCATGAGTCTCTCCCTCTCTGCCTCTCTTCCTCTCTGTATATACAAGATGGTTTTTCACTTTTGCATCTCTTTTTGTATATTTTAAACCCAGATGAGAACTGCTACTCCAGTGACTCACACATACACCATACACACTGAACTACTGTACACCCCATTTGGTATGCTCTGTTAGATTTTGCGCAAAGAGGCAGTTCAACAAAAGCTGCATGATGTGATTTTATTACAGAAGACGTGACAGTTACCCCTGACCTCACGTCAGCCACGCCAGTGACCTAGGGCCTTAGTTAGTAAACCTGTAATCCTCAACACCAAATCTGCTTTGCTGTAAGTCTCTTTCCCTCCAGTGACACTACAGATACCACTTGACTGACTGACACCAGGAATGTAGTTGAGAGTATGAACACCCAGCACTGATTTATTCTCCATTTTGTTTGTGTGTAATTGTTCGATCGCCTTTCCACCTTCAAGATAAATATTCCTACATACCTTTTCTCTTTTACATCTTTAAATGTTATGTAATTATCTTTGTATGTGTTATGTTTCTATGAAATCATGCACCTCATTACTTAAAGAAAATATTAACTGTAACTCAGTTCATGCTTTGTCTTATTTGACCCATCTGAAAATAGGCAAATATTAAATTTTGCCAATACTGACAAATAACTAAAGAAAAATGCACTTCCAGTCCCTATAACACCACATGGTGAGGTCTATGCTGCACCAGCATCTCCTAGTTTTACAATAGATACAGAGCTTTGGGCACAACAAGGCTCTGAGGTCAGGAGCTGATCCCAGCTTACATTGGGCAAGAGGTGGGATACACCCTGGATAGATCACCAGTCTATCACAGGGCTGACACATAGAGACAAACGCTCACTCATTCACGTCCACGGTCAGTTTAGAGTCATAAGTCAACCTAACCTGCATTTGTTTGGGCTGTGGGCGGAAGCCAAAGTACCTGGAGTAAACCCACACAGGTACAGAGAGAACTTGCACAGAGAAAGGCTCCAGTTGTCAGCCATGTTCAAATCCAGAACCTTCTTTCTGTGAGGCGATGGTGCTGAACACTCACTGTGCAGAGCTGATTAACAAGAATAAAACATTCTTTAGTTTGACGATACATTGAGAGGCTAAACCTGAGGACATTATTCAAGTCCTTGCATCCAAAATCTTGCTGAAGTGCCCTTTTTTCTGTCAGTGTCTCTATAACCGCTTCCAGCACTTCCCTGTAATAAAGTAAGTTCTCTGGGGCAAACAAAAGGACTTTTCCCTACAGGGATCAATGAAGTATCACATTGTCACTATTACCCACTGAGCCACACAGGCAATGGGACACCCAACCCCAGTAATGCTGGAGTCATGCGCTTCCCATTGAACTACAGTGGAATTCAATCCCTTATACTAGCAGCACCGAGCCACTGTCAACTCTTGTTCCATAGAGGAAAAGCGTGTACATGACAATACACTGGCCACTGCACTAGCGGGTGACTCTGCTCTCAACATAGGGTGTCAGATGTCAAAGTTGTTCTCTTGGCTAATCCTGTGTCACTGCTTTCTCCCCACTGCTCTTAAAATATATCAACTTCTCCGAGGTATGTGTGAGGTCATATGGCAGCACAGGATGTAACTAGCAGTACCTTTTTGTAAGTAGTTCAGTGTGTATGGTGTATGTGTGACTCACTGGAGCAGCAGTTCTGGTTTAAGGCATTGGTCATTGTTTGGGTGTGATTACTTTAGTGGTTGTTTTGGTCTTAACCACAGTGGGAAATGCATTCATACTGACAATCAAGCCAACAAGTGAAGAGTCAAAAAGTCTCACTGCACATAGTTTACATTTTCTGTTTTTTGTAAAATATAGAAATATATTTATATCATTTCAGGATGCAGTTCTGCTACTTGTCAAATGTCACAATCCTTATATTTATATTTATTTATAACTCAAACATTTTAGGGTTTGTTTAGGTTGGGTTGTGAGCTGTGAGGCCTCAGACTTTTAAAATCTTTGGCTTTGGCAGCTACTGGTGATAGCAGCAATGAGGACTCTGCATGTCTTGCACTACTTTAAAGGTTGTTGTTTTCAAATAAAAACTCTACACAAACAGGGTTGTAACTTCAGTTTTCTTGCTGAGATGCTGCAGTCACTGCAACAGGGACTCCTCAGTGGCTCTCGTGAGAATTCAGGCTCTCTCTGCCAGCAATCAGACTCAGCCTCAGTGGACACTGCAGTGTTGGATAGGATGCAGATGTCACTGCTGAACATGAGCCAATACACACACACACACACACACACACACACCGCTATGCGTTATGCAGAAGATTTAGTGCTGTACATGCTGCAAAACTGGAAAGATGCTGCACATGTAAACAACGTCAAGGGGTTGATGAATAGATGATATGAAATAAACTCTTCATCCCCAACAGGAAATTCAGGAACCATGCTTCACAGAAAGTAGCTTGTGTGTGTGTGTGTGTGTGTGTGTGTGTGTGTGTGTGTGTGTGTGTGTGTGTGTGTGTGTGTGTGTGTGTGTGTGTGTGTGCGCGCGCGCGCGTGCACGTGCACGTTTGCATGCAAATTGTCTGAGGAATTCATGACTTTGGACAGCATCACATTTCATCAGCAGTATACGTAATACTGAACACAGTTGCCAAACTTCAATTTTTCACTTTTATTGAACAGAATAAACTCCAGGGTCCAGGGTGCAAGCCATTGTTTTTGCAGTCCTACCTGTTAATGTTGATTGGCAACACCTAACAGCCTTGTGATTTTAAAAAAAAAAAAAGTGAGAAAACCAACCTGGTGCAGTTTCAGTTTTGTGTTTCTTGTGTTACTTTTTATCAGGAGATTTTATAATATCAACAGCCTGCTGCTATGAACACTAGTCTGCTTCTAAATGTACAAATACAGAACATGGCTGAATGCACTATTGTCTGCATTATTTCTGTTGATGAGGAATGTGTGGTATGGAAATGAATGCACTGCTCACCACAGATCACCATCCCCTATTGTTTGGTGTCTTTCCTAGTAGGTGCATTGTTAGTTTTACAAGGACAACATTTTTGAGTTCTGCAGGAAATTGTTTAGACATTCTGGTTAGTGCTGTATTGAAGAGCTTTCTAATTATTTATTCTTACTATGTGAGCTAACTTCATGTTATCTAGTTAAATAGCTGATAAGTATTTGAGTTTACGCTCTGTTACTAAGGGGATCTTAAATCAGTGCCAGCTTATCTTAAACAGCTCTAAATATTTTGCACATAATTTGAGCTTGTTCCTGTATTATTCTTATGTCTTGTGACACATTTCTCTCTCTGTGTGTCTTCAGGGAAATGAAGCCAGTTATCCCCTGGAGATGTGCTCACATTGTAAGTAGATTTTTCAAACTGGCTTTATTTTTTTTTTATCTGGTATTGTTTATCCTTTATAGGTTTCCCCCCACAGAATCAGCACATTTATTAAATGCATTTGCTATGGAAATTAATGCCTTTATGTTTTTTTCAGAATATTAACATTTTATGTAATAAATATTGTTAGTTTTTGAATTATTGCAGGTCAAGTACTGTTTCTTGCTTGTTGGGTATTAAGTGTCAATCAGGCAATAACCAATACCACTGTATATTTTCTTGACAATTTATTGTTGTCAATTGAGTTTCCAGATAATATCCTACCTTAAATCTGTCCTTTCTCATCTTGGAATCAGACACTTACTATGTTCTTGATTGTGTGTACAAGATGTCTGCCTCTTAGACATCTTTGTGCTCCTGAGCTCTCAGAAGGAGGAGGAGAGCTGAGGATATGACTCACATTTCTTCTTTGTCCACCCCCCCTTCACCTTACCTACCTGATGATACATCAACAATATTTCAGCCTTGTGTTGTTGAAAAAGTCCTCAGGGATGCAGATTTCTCACCAGCTGGCTCTGGTGCAAATGGCATATTTTACACTGAGCGGTTGTTAAGGACCAGGATAAAATGGGTCCAGTGCTGCATGTGTTTAATGAGCACTGAGACTGCGGCAGGTCCCACAGTAGTGTAGGTGTACTTCAGGGACCACGTCTATGGTTAGATTGACCTCATCATGTCTCAGAATCTGTCACATGTGATTAATTATTTTCACAGCTACGTGATATTTCTGGTGTTAAGGTGTTGTATGAGCAGATATGCTGTAAAATATCTTTATTCGCTAAATGTTAATACTGATAATGATGTTTAATGTTAAAGAAACGGTGCAGCAGGTAAAGTGAGACAGAGTGGTGTTAGAGGGACAAAACTTAGAGCCACTTAATGATTACATAGGCTCTTTGTGCACTTTAGAAGTATAGGCAAAAGAAATAATATTGATCAGCTGGACCCACAAATGGAGATTTTTCTGTCAATCATTTTATACTGTTGTTTACAACAGACAACTTAGTTTTACAGGCTTAAATGTTTCTGAGCATAATGTGTCATTTTGACCTCACCTGTGTCTTCCATGGGTCTTTTCATCCCAACCCAAGACGCATATAAATATTCAGAGTGTGGGCAGAGCTGTGGACACACTGCAGCTTGTCCAAACTTAGATGGTACTATTGTAACGTTTGGGGCTGGCTGGGAGTTAGTTGGGGGGGGGGGCAGCAAGACCTTGGCCTGCCAGGCCCTCCAGGCATTCTTCCCCCATGATTATGCTGCCATGGTGAGGGGAGATGGATTTGGATGATGCATGACCCTGAACTGAAGCCATCAAGGGCCTCTGCATTCTCTCGAGGATATTTACAGCTTCTCTCCATTTCTGTTTGTCTGTTTTTTCTCTCGAGCTCCCTCCCTTACACTGTCTGTCTCCTTTTTAAGTCTCCTTTTTTCTGTTTCTTTTTAAATGCACTATATAGGCATGAAACTCAATACTAATCAGTCATGCAAACAAAGAAATAAGTTTTGCAACAATATTAAATGAATAACAATGTTACTTTTGCCTTTTAAGTTTACTAGACTAAAGCTGTAATCAGTACATAATGAATGAGAGCATATGATCACTGAGATACTTAACTGCAAATAGGCCTTTTTTCAGTTTGGATTACAAAGGATGTTTTTCAACAGGGTAAAATGTTGTTGCTTGCGTCCATCAATCAAATTCTTACTTTGTCCTTCTTTGATTTGCTCCCTTGGTCTCTCTTTAGTGTTCTCCCTGTCTCTTTCACCCCACACTGACAGAGCAGCTGTTCAGCTCATCAAGTGCTTGGACAGGCTGACATTGGCTGTGAAGAAATTAGCTCTTGCCTGCTGGTCAGATAGATTCACCCTGCTGCACTTCAACCTTACCGCCCTCAATAAGACACGCCAAACTCTAACACCCCCTCACCTGTACCTACCATCAGACCATCAGCCTTGTTGTTGATGTCTGTATGGGCAACAAGAACTGCTTTGCTAAGATGGATTGTTCTAGGCTGGAGGATGAATTTTCAAAAGGCCTGTATCCTCTTGTCAGTGCACTGCTGGCTTGAGCGTGAGCGCGCTTAGATCAGGCAAAATGTAATGGCCTACTTGCATAATTACACACAAACTACACAGACACACACCTCCACACACACCCATATGCACTACACACTTTGCTTAAGTGCATGCACGCGCCCACTCTGTTCTGCCACTCTCTTCACCCCCCGCCACACATACACAACCCCCTCAACGCATCATGCTCTCACAGAGAAATGCAGCAGCGAGCCTGAAACCATCGCAGTCCTGTCTGACACCGCCCAAAATAAACAGCAGGCAGCTTGCTGGAGTTCCTTGTTGCTAGGGGTTTCCCTGAGGGCGGGTGCCACAGCTTCTGTTGGTGGGGGTGGTGATGGGGTGAGTTGGGGGTTTTCTAACGACGGCACAGCTATAAATATACGATCCACACGCTGCCCTGCTTCATCCTCTGTTTCGTTCATGCAGACAAGCTGTAACTTATCAGAGTAGCCAGGGCAATCAGCCTAATGCACCAAGTTCTGCAGCTCCACACACTGTGCTGTGTAGCCTCCTCTTACAAGTGGCCTAAGTCAGATAAGAATTGTAACTCCAAGCAGTTTAGCTAACTGCATATGTTTTTTGTGACTTTTCAAAGATTTGCAATAGTGCTGTGAAGAAGACATGTGGACCAGTTTGACCTTTGAGTGTCGTAACAATCTTAAACGGAGACATCTCTGCATTATAGAGGTGATCAAATGAAAAGGGTCGTGCTTTTATTCTTCTTAAACTTACAAAACCATGAATACAGGTATTGTTTTGGTAGATGTACATAGCCATCACAAAATGTAAGAGAAAAAATGTAAAATGTGATGCCATTTTAAGAACACTATGATTATGAAAGACAGATTTCAAATGGAAGCAGCAGAGGCCGATATATCCTGACAGATGACGGTAGAACTGTATTTACACGCTGAACAGTCTTCCTCATGACAAGTAATCTGGAAAGAAACTGATGTGTCATTTTTCCCCTTCAGTGAGTTTTATCTGTGGCTTTTTGTGTCATGTTGTACCTGTCTGTAGCACACTGCAATTTCAGTGGTTCAGAACAACCCCATTATGTTAATTGGCACAGTGTTATGTATTCAACTTGTGCAAATACTGAGCTGTGCATGTAGCCTTCTCATGTTTGCCCACCCTCACACATCATGTTGTGTGTTTGGGGAGCTGCATACAGCTGAGTGTAGGCTATAATCATCAGTAACATACTGACTGAAATTTGCTGTATATCACCCCCTCCCTCCTCACTTGTCTCAGTTCAGGTAAGCCGTGTTAATGGCGTCACATGTTTCCGTTAATGGGCTGGGTGAACTGTTTGAGGGCTGGGCATGCTTAAAAGGCCAAATTCATTAATGACATTTTTGGGAACATTGTGTTTTATAATTAAACAAAAATGGGAGAAAAGCCACTTGCACTTAGCAGATTTTCTGTTCGCACTGCAGTTTTATGTTGCTGCTGTTTAATGGCTAGCTTGACTGTTAACTGTGGGACTAGTCATGACACAGTGTTAAGCAGAACGTTTTGTCTAATGCTCAACAATGAGGTTGAAATGTGCCAGTTACAAAAACACAAAAATGAAACTCATTTTGTTTTTGTTCATCCAGTAGCCGAATTATTTGAACGCACATGTAGGAATTTATCCTGGTGACATTTCTCGGTGGAAATTAAACTGCAGTGTAGGAATTTAATGTTCAGTATTCAACACAAACAAACATGCAGGCAACAGGAACAGCACAAACAGTACAGGAGGCCTTATAAGACCAGCTATGGTCCACAGAGCAGGAGGAGGGCCATTTGGCTCACCAGAGTTATTTTATGTTAATTGATGCATATGTGTGTATGACAGACAGTGTGTGAGCCGCCTGTGTGCACTTAGGACTCACGGCTGATGACATCTACATATGCATGTGTTGTCACCTCATACATAAAACCAATACACAATTGGTGAAAGTTCCTCCTTCCTTTGTGGCTCATATATATATATATATGTGTGTGTGTGTATGTGGGCTACTTTGGGGGCTAACGGGTTCTAGTTGCTTAGTAACACAGTTGAGGGTGCATACAGTGTTGTGTGTGCGGGTGTGTGTTGTTCTCTGCTGTGGAGTAAATGAGATTATCATAATCATCTCACAGTTACATTGGGTCTCCCTCAGAGTTGCTTATTAGTCTAGCAGTGTGAGGAGCCTCTGTGACTGTGCAGTCCTCGCAGCAAAACCATTTCTTTCACTTGAGAAGATGTTTGGATCATGTTCCCTAATGTTCCATTAGATGAAAAACGCATCCCTGGATGTGTTATTCTGCTATATTGTGGGTTTAGACCAAATAAATGCACTGACAAGCACTTTATTCTAAATTATTAAATCCATACACCATCTTTGTCTCTTCCTTTTAAAGGGTAAACATGTTTTTGCTGAATCATCCTGCACTTGAAGTCATATTGTATATTAAGCAAATGTACCATATAAACAGTGATTATAGTGTATAGAGTGATTTAGCCAACTCCATCACAGAAAACTCTCTGCTGTACCTTTATGCATATTCTGACTATCCACATGGCTGTTGAGGATTTGAGTGCCGGTCTGCAGCATCGCCCACATCATTGCAGCTGTCTGTGCTGCCAAAGGCTCAAACATACAGGCTGTGAGTAGGATAAAGCATGCTGGGGTTAAAATGATGTCTGTCTCCTCCTTCTCTGCAAGCAAAGGTAATGAGCGAGGCTAGTGATCTGCAGGAGCAGGATCTGGTTTTCAGGTTTTATACTGCCTTTTTTAGAATATCAGATCCTTCTTCAACGTCCACTTTTCTATCAGCCATTTTTAATTTCAGGAACACAGCTGTCTCCTAAATACAGTGACAGTTTTTTTTATGTGATTCTGATTTTTTTCTTGTTAGTAAACCAAGGCTAATGAGGAGCGGATTTGTCAGAGCATGAGATAATGATAGATAATCAGACAATCTTATTAGTCTAAGTGTCTTTTTATTTATTCATTAATGATACAGTGTAGTGATGTGTTGAATAAGTCAGTTAAACTGCTGCTGTCTTTGTGGTGAGCTTTTTGGCTCAGCTATGACTGGCAGATATGGGACACTTGGTGTGGGACTGCGAAGGGGACTCAGACTGTGGGAAAGCTGCTGTTCTGTTCATACATATACAGGTTCACTTGGCAGCTCCAGACAGCAAGAATAGATCCAGACACAGTGGTCACATTTTCCCTGCTCCATTACTGCAGCAAAGTTTATGTGTTGTAAATGTCATCTGTACTCCAGCTTATTCTACTGACCTGACTGTGTAGCAACAAAAGGAATTTAAACTGTGACAGGCAACCCTTTGAAAGATTAACATCAACATCTGCAGTTTGATGGAGACTTGTACTTGAGCCTTACAGAATGATGAGTGCGCCTATGGCCATGTTTATGTTTGTTAATTCACTGATAAGCTGACTAATAATTTGAAAAGTGCTGGTGGTTTTGCAGAATGTAGTGTGATATCTACACGAAGTGCCACAGTAAAACGTTCAACCTTAAATCATACCCACAATCAATCAATACCCACACATTTAAAAAAAAATAAAATATATATATATATATATATATATATATATATACCTTCAATTTTTAGCATTAAAGCCAAAATGGTGATTATGTGTAGCACTTATGTCCATCACACAGGCTAAACCTTTATGAGCCAAGTTGGTGTCATTTGCTGTGAACAGGAAACAGGAGGCTGCTGATAAGGAAGTGTTGTGTGTCGCAGGACAGCCGTGAGCCCAGCGCTGACAACTCACACCTAGTGGACACAAGCACCCTGTGAAATATGTCAGAGTTTGTGTTTGTGTGCAGATTCATCATGTTCGGGAGTTTTAAGGAACATTAAAAACAAGGCAGTAAACCACAGGCCCCCTCATTAGACATAAATCTACTTTATACATGCAAAACTCATGGAAATGAGATGGACTGTAACAAACACTCATTGTGTTCTGAAAGGCTGTCTTTCCCAATGATGCTCACGTTTATTCATCAGGCCATCACAAATTAAATTCACCAGGTGCTTCCAAAGCTCAATGTACCAGTGGCTGATGTTAATTCTTCTTATTCTGACCTTCTCCAACTACATAATATTTATTCTGCTAGGGCTGACACTAACAATCTTTGTCATCATTGAATAACATGCCAGTATTTCTTTATAAATCAATGACTCATGAATCAAATACACAATGAAAAATGTTCATCCCTGGAAGCCCCTAAATGATTTTATAGTATAAATATTTAATGTACAAGGGATAGTAAATGCACAGAAGTGCTGGTGTAGATACATTTAGTTTCTGCTGTTCTTTATTTGTAGGTTCCTCAGTTGTAACCAACACTGCTGCTGTGGTTGTGTACATCCTAACTTTCTCCTTCTCGGTGTCTCTCGTTCCTCCCTACTCCTCCACCACGCTGTGATTAGTCATCGAGCTGATGTAGCACACCATATCCGAATGTTGAAACCCAAACCACAACCCACACCCCCCATTCTCTCTTTTTCTCTCTTTGCATCATATAATAAGAATCTGAACAATGAGACAAAATCCCTGGAATCATTAGCATTACAGACCATCCAATGGCAGAAGTTTCTGAAGGTAAGAATATCCATCTTCCATAAGACTTTCTGGCATTTAGTGTGTTGATGATGGTAAAGAGTGTCGTCTGAGACCTATGTTCAAAATCTACACCAGATGTTCAGATTTGGATCTGGTGACTGTAAAGGCTGTGGCATATTCTGTATAGAAGCACATAACATATTTATATGGTTTGTCTGCTCTTCTACTTAGGGGGTTTCTTTTAATTTGCTGCTCTGAATGAATTCATCATTCAGATGGCATGGATTTGCTTGCCATCTGTGTCATGTCCTACTTATAATTACCACAGGAGGCTGAAATACAATCTTTTTTTCCGTTGTCAGGGTCAGTGTACAATAAATCTGTAATGATATGAACTTTATAACACAGATGACCTAACTTAGAGTTTGTTTTTCCACTCTGTCATTCTGGTTTACATCATATCTCAAGGTTTCGGTCATCATGGAGGTCAAACCTGAGCTGAGCTGAATTCTTGGCCTCATAATCTTGTCACACCTCTCTGTCTCTCCTTCGCTCTGTTAGCTACAGATTAATAGATAGCTCATGTTATTTAGGACCCCGGTTAAAGCAGGTGAAGTAGTAGTTTGTGGTTGGTCAGTGGAATCACATGACTGTGTGTGAATGAGCTTATATAGTAATCAACACCTGGCTTTGTTGTTGCTTCTGGATTACTCCTTGCTATTGTTCAGTGGAGTGGCCAAGGAGCTGAGGCTGTTTCTGATGGCAGGGGCACGAAAGATCCAGGGCATTTCTGATAAAAAAGCACCAATAGATACCAAAGGCTGTAAGTTTGCAACATTAAATCTCTGTTTTTGTCTCAATTTCTGCTCTTTCCTCTGTTACCTCTTCTCCTCCAACCTTACTCCTCAGCTTTCATTCTTCTACCTTTCCCTTTTTTATTTTAGGTTCACAACAGTATTGTCAGAGCAGCACCAGAACTGAGTTGCGTGTAAAATTTGCAATGCAGCAATGGAGTTTTTTTTTAATTGTTGCACCTATTTCAGGGCTCTCTGTAGAAGAGGAGAACAAAATGTACTTTGGTTACTGTGGGTCTGCAGCTTGGAGCAGTTAGTTCAGTCCTGTGCAGGCTGGAAGTGGTGTCCTTGACCTAATTGCGGTTACTAAGTAGTAAGTTAGGTAGTGGCTACCACAATTTATGACTACAATCCAGGCAGGTGTTAGTAACGGTATTTATGCATAAATATCTAACGGCTTAGTGTCTGTGAGTCTTGGATAAGAGTGTTGCTGCAGGTGAACAATGCACTGCGGCTCATTTTTTCCTGTCACTTTTAACTGACCTTTTTTCATGACCTGGTGTTACTTCCCTATATATCTGCTCTGAGTTCAAGTGGCTGTCAGGGCACCATGCATCTAACCTCTGCACAGTTTCTCACATTTGTAATCTTATTGGTCTGGTCATTGGGTGAGAAGGTCAGCTGAATGTCTACAAGGAAAATGTTAATGTCTCATCCAGATCTTCTCCTTTCTCTCTGTTTCTTTTTCTTTGTCCAGTCGATGCTGATGAGATTAAAAGGCTAGGGAAGAGGTTTAAGAAACTCGACCTAGATAACTCTGGCTCGCTCAGCGTGGAGGAGTTCATGTCGCTGCCTGAGCTGCAACAGAACCCATTGGTGCAAAGGGTTATCGACATATTTGACACGGACGGGAACGGAGAGGTGGACTTTAAAGGTATGCAGTCAATTCTGCTGATGTGGGGAACCCCCGGTATTTGAATTTACAGCTTTATTCTGGTCTGTGTTAGTCTGTGAAATGTTTTAAAGATACCGCTGGCAAAGCTTGACTGCTATTCCAGATTCAGTCACAGTTTTATCATATTTGAGAAGACCATTTTCATGTTATGTTTATGTTATACATAAATAGTGACTCCAGCAGAGCAACCACTTCACACTGTCTCCAGGGCTTAATGTTTACCTGTAATTTTAAAGTAAGCCAAGCAACTAATGTGGACTGGTTTTATATGAAGACTACATGGTGCTGGTATTTGACGTCAAGGCTCTAATCTTGGATACACCAAGCTTAGTATATCCGAGAAAAAGAGGAACAGCTGTGTCAGATTCACAGCCCACCATAGCTGACGCCTGACACTGACCATGTTTGACCAGGGTTTTGACACACATAACTACATTTAGACTCAGTTAACATGTTGTGCTATTTATTGATGTAAAGTATAGTTCCTCACCTGATGTCTGAAAAGAATGTGCAGAAAGCCTTATCAGCATTAATTGTTGTTCTCCTCTGCTCTCTCAGAGTTCATCGAGGGAGTCTCACAGTTCAGTGTCAAGGGGGACAAGGAACAGAAGCTTCGGTGTAAGTAAAACTGCATCTTCATTAAAACAACATGTAGCCAGAGGTAGTACTGCTGGTTCAAGGTCTCTTATCCCCTTATCACGTTCTTTACCTGCTTTTGGGATTTCAACCTACTGGAGCTTTGTCTCCTGTGTCTCTGCTGTTGTGTTTGCCTCACCTCGCCATGCTGCTGCAACAAAATGTAGGTGTTGAGCAGCGTACATCAGTAAAATCAGCCTTACCTGCTCAAAGATAGGAAAGAAAATCTATCAGAACTGATTATTCTTGAAAGAAAGTTGAGATGTATCTGCTTTTAAGGTGCAGACATGCTTCCTGCAGAGACCTGTGTGTGTCTCCTCATGAGATGCGCAGGTCTGCATGCTGGCCACAGTTATATAACTGCAGTGGTTTGCTGTTCTCTGCTCAAACAGCATGCAGTGGCCCTTAGTGGTGCCACACAAGAGCATGTTTGATAAGAGATGATTTTTTTGGTTTGCTCAAGATTGTACAGTCGTCAGCAAAGGCAAAATGACATTACCAGTCAGTCTTCAGATGTTAGACATCATGGTGGTCGGCGATCAAAGTTGAATCATGTTCCCTTAACATTTGGTGCTTTGTACACTCATGTCAACTCCTGCTTCTGCTCGTCCCCTCCCTCACGTCAGTCGCATTCAGGATCTATGACATGGACAAGGATGGCTACATTTCCAACGGCGAGCTCTTCCAGGTGCTGAAGATGATGGTAGGCAACAACCTGAAGGACACGCAGCTCCAGCAAATTGTGGACAAGACCATTATCAATGCAGACAAGGATGGAGATGGCAGGATATCGTTTGAAGAGTTCTGTGCAGTAAGTCAAAGCCCTCCTTGGGGTATTTTGGTGACATTTCTGCTGATGCCGCCTGTCGAGGACAGATGTCAAAGGGTCAGAAAACCCTAGAAGCATAACAGCATTTAGGCTCATGCTTGACAGCACTAGGTTTCAGTTTCACACTTTGTTTTGAAATATATGCTGGTGAGTTCTTACAACATATGATGATGTGCTAAAATTAAAATTTAGACGTTTGGCTACAGGAGCACTGACCCGAGAAACAAGTTAAAGATTAAATTTATTCCACATTAACGCCTGAAGCTGAAGCTTATCTAGGTGTGAAATAAGTTTGTTTATTGTGAGAAAGCAATGGCCAGTAGTGCCTTATTCATTTAATAATTGTGAGGGTTGAGTACTGATATAAGAGGAGAGAAAGGAGGTATAAAAAGGTGGAGGTTTGCTCCTTGAAAGTACAAGCATATTAGAACCAGCAGAGCATATCCAAGTGAGGAGGGTGGGAGTTAATGAATTTCTTTGAAAAATGAGTTTTCAGCCTGCAGTGGCAAACATTGAGCAGATCTACTGTATTACAGCAAGATGACAATCACTGAAACACCAGGGAGCAAAAACTGACACAACCAGGAAGGTATTTCTCAATATCCAAGCTTTAATTAACTGAAGCAAACACTATATATAAATTGCTTCAACCATCAAACACCCCAAACACAATACAAACCTGCTAGAATCTACAGGAAGTGATGATAATCATCTAAAAGAAGCAGAGAAACATCTTGTTGGGTAAATGTTCTTTTTAGATAAATTCTAAATAAATGAATCATAAAGAAAAGCTGCAGTCAGAAGTCTCCTGTGCTGATTACAGGTGCACATGGGTTCAGTCAACACAGAAGAGCAAAGAAGAATAAAAAGCTTGACTCTACTTGCAACAACATTTATACGTGAGAAGAATGTGAGAAACTTTAGGGGGGTAACTACAAATAAGGTGTGATTTACATATATGCTCGAAAAGACATCAGAGGATGTCAGTGCTGTCTCTGGGAAATTCCTCCCAGGGCCAAAGGTTATCGTAGGGCTAAAGGTCAGAGATGCCATGGATGCTTAACTTTAAGAGAATAACTAGGTTAATACATTTTTGTTAACAGGATACCCTTTATTTTCACATCACATCTATCTGATAGCAAAGGCTCAGTTACTGCCTTAGGACTGATGGACTGAGGTTAAAGTCTTTTCAAAGCTTTGCAAAGAATCTGCAAGATTTTACAGAGGGAAGCAGTCAGCAGCTGGATAGCAGAGGAATCCAAGAGCCAAGCTGAGGAATAGCAGGGATTTATGACTGTTGAGGTATTAAGCAGTTATTTCTAATTTACATGTATGAATTGTGGGAAGATCATCATCATCAATTCTGTCGTACTGATTTAAAGTTTGTCCTCATAATTTAAATACAAACTGGTTAATTATCTAATTTAATATCAGAGGCATATTGGAGTCTTTTAATGCAGTGTTCTGTTAAAAAAATCATCCACATAACGTGTCTCTTGTTGGACCCCAGTGCTTTGCTTGGAGATATTTTCTGAAATGAAAGCCACCACTTCTAGCTGACAGACACAAGGCCCACATTTGATGGCTGAATCTCCGGAGCCTTGGACTATAAAGGCTCTCGTCCTTGTGGGAGTGTATTTTCAGAATGGCACGGAAGAACATTAGATCCTGCTTTTAACAAAGTGCTGCTGCTCAAACATTTCAAGGCTGAAGGAAAAGACTGATATGATTTTGGTGTTGTAGTAGTAGTTCTGATCTGAGCACTGAAGGTGCTACAAATAAGATGGTGGATGTAAAAATAGATTTGTCAAAAGGCTGGAAGTAGTAAAAGAAAAGACTATTTACACAGTCAGTGCTGCTGCAAGATTTCAGTGGTATTAACAACACATTTGGGTGGTGAGACCTAATTGTGGTGTAGAGCTGAAACGAGGCTGAATGGTGCAGTAATTTTGGCTAAATCTGCATGACACAGAATGTTCTCCTCCTAAAATTAAATGTATAACATGGTTAATAAGAGAAAATCTGTAGACATTTACCACCACTGCCTGTAACAGTACTGGATTAATAGATGCATTTCTCTTGGCTTCCTCTCACTCATCCTTCCAGGTGGTCGGTGGTCTCGATATACACAAAAAGATGGTGGTGGACGTGTGAGCGCTCCTCTGCTCGCTGAATCCCCCCCTTCCTCCTCGACACTTGCTTTCTCCACCATCTCTGAAGATCTGCTCAAGAGTTCGGCAAAATGCTCTGTGTAACTCAATGGAAGTATTCTCTCTCTTGATCTCTTTTTCTTTCTGTCTCTCTCTGTGAAGCCACTTTTTCTTTCGAAAACTACGGGCCTCGTGAAGCCAACTTTGAAGTGTTACTGAACTGTCAAGCCTCTCAGTGACCTGGTCGTAGCACTTTTAAGAGACTGAAGGACATCTGTCATTTTCAAGAGCATCTCCAATTGGATGAGGGGGGAGAAAGGCACCGCAGTGAAGAGGCTGGTTGGCTTGTCCATATTTCACCCTTTTTTTTTTTCTTTTTTTTTTTTGGTAATTGTTATTTTTGATAATTGTTTTTTTTCTTGTCTTTTATAAAGAAGAAAAAAAAATACAAGTATATCTACGGTTGTCTCGTGAGGGGAAGTGTATAGTACATTAACACTTGACTTACAGTACAACTAGAAAGTAGGGTATGAAGTGCCAACCAGAACATATCCAGAAACCAGTCCAAGTTATTACCTATCATCACCGCTTGTCACTGGCTTGTGGCATTTCCATCTGCAATTATTGGATGAAAAACTAAATTTCAGATTTTTGCCGATTTTTCTGGTGTTTTGTCCTCAGTTTTACCTTGCATACAAAAGTTTCAGTTAGACCAGTAAAGCTTTTAGTCACACTTGGCAAAGCAGCTCAGCATTTTTTTTTTTTTTTTTTTGTATTGATAGTTTTATTTATACTTAAGAACGTGTTTATATTGTTGGAGATTATCCTTATTTCCTGTCAGGAAAATATAGGTAGACAAATTAATGCCAAGAAAATGTCTTTCTAAAATAATTTTGTGGCTGCAAAGAGATACACGGTTTACTATTGATGAAACAAATTGTGTTCAACAGTGTGCATCCATAAGACAATCTCCAATGCAAAGAATAGCTCTGCTCTCCCATTGACAAATGAACTGTAGTAGAGTTTTCAGGACTTTAATGTTAGGAACAGGGCTGGGTGGACTTGGCTAAGAACTGAGAGTAATTGTTTGGGACTGAATAACTGAGATTTTAGATTGTTTGTCCAGATATATAACAGTTTAAGAGACTTATCTGCAGGCAGCATTTTTTTAACCAATATGTGTATATTAGATAATCAATATGTGCTCATCTTTCACAGCTAGAGAAGGCTTTGCCTTTGCTTTACATGAGCCCTTCTGAATACTTACCTTTGTCAGTACAGTGCAGGACAGGTCAGTTTTCTGTAATGCAACACAAACACTTAAAATCTTAACACATTGGTATGATCCGTGTGCAATGGGATTTACTGTAGACTAGTTTTTTTTTGTTTTCTTTTGTTTTTTTCTGGAACGTGTACATTTCAAAAGTTGGCTTCTTCTCTCACTTTTTTTTTTTCTGTCAATGAACTCATTTTTCTCTCCCTCCCAAACATGAATCAACCAAATTTCACTTTCTATGGGAAAAATGCTTCCTATGACACATGGCATCGGGATAGCTTTGTTTTGCTTTGGAGGCCGACTGCTGGTTTGAACAGGAGTGTTCAGTCAGAGATGTGAATCTGGAGTGCTCTGTTGTCCCTTATCCCAAAGCTCTGCACGGCTTGGGCCTCCCTGTGCTTGCATGACATGGAAATATTTTTTGTTGTGCATGTAGATCAATTTTTTGAAATAATCCTCTTGTTTACACATGGATGGTGATGTTAATATATTTAAGAATTTAATGGTATACAATATGGATGTTGCCAAACTTTGGTAAATGTACACATTTTATGAGAGGTAATCCAAATGAACTGAACTACATGTAACTTTTTGTATTTTACTTGGGTCAGCGAGATGCTTCTATTCCAGTAAAAGTTGCATAGCTGATCCTGTCTCAAACTGCCACACACTGTACTCAGCTTAAAGGGGAAATTTGATGTTTTTTTTTTTCCTTTCTTTTGTACATAAGTATTTGTTTAATGCAGTTCTGGCTCTCTGTACTCTGTATAGTTCAGACCGCGCTTTAGTTTGTAAGTGCTACTTTTTCTCTGAGGGACTTGGGTTCTTTTTAGTTGTGTGGGGATATCTGACAAGATTTAAGTTTGAGAATATGTTTTCCTTTTTCTGCATGCTGCATCTTATGCTGTGGGACTGTTGGAAACTTGATACTGTATGAAAATAAACTTTAAATAAACTTTGAAATGTTGAAAGTAATGGAGTTTGGCATTTTCTTTTAAATGACAAGGCAGCACACAGTTTGTAGTCATTGGTATTAATGAATTATGTTGAATTTTATACACTTCATTGACACATCTGAACTCAATCTGTAGTGGATTTTTTTTATTTACACAGATTCATTTTTCAGAAATCTTTTTCCTCATATTTTGGTTCCAGCTGATCCAAAAACCAGGAGAATGCTGGAAACATGAGGCTGTTACAGAGGAAACTGAGGTTTGAGCCCAAAAGCCACTGAACCGATACAGTGGGTCAAGTGATAAATAGAGAAGGCAACCAATCAGATTTCAGAATCTCTCTGCAGCCCGACTGGCCACCACCCTGATGTTGCCATAGACCTTTGAAGGTGGACTTCCTGCAGGGGCAAAAAGATTTAGAAGGTCACTACTCAGCACTACAAGTGAAGTCAAAGAGTTTGTTCAAAGTAATGACATCAGCCATATACTCTGCTATAAAAACAATGTTCTCACCTAAGATTAAGTTACATATCGCTGTCCGGGCCATCTTGATATTCTGGAAAGACCCTAATATGTGAACTTTTCTGTTGAGAGACAAGAAGGAACATTGTCAAAAAAAAAAACAAAAGGCATGAGACATTTATTTGTGGCTAAACAGACTAGGACAGACAGAGATACACCAACTCTTCTGCACTGCTTCATAAGAGAAAATCACAATTTAGTTAGGTCAAAAAAGTGCATTTTCCATCCAGACTTGAAGAGATCGTTCAATTTTATAGAAATAATCCACAAACATAAATGGTAGTAAAACTCTGAATGCAAAAATACATTCAAAAACTGACAAAAAAAAAAGATCTAATCATGGTTAATAATAATCTACTTACGTGTCTGCGAGCACAATGCGAGTCTTTGTGACATTTTCAATGGTGAATTTGGTTTTTCCTCCCTTGCCTGCTATTCTTCCAATAGCTCTGGATAAGTGGTCTCCCTTCAGGGGTTTCACTGACATGATAGGCAACATATGAGAGGATGATTAAATACACTTCAAGGCACAGTACAGAGTGCAATCTCAGAGTAGCAGTATGGTGCAATCTTACCGTCTGTGATATCAAAGCTTTCAAGGAAAAGCTCATCTAATCTGATGAGAGCAAGGGCGTCCTGGAAAGAGAAGAAATGTTATGTCAAACGAAATTCACTCAAAGGACATTCACAAAACATCAAGAATCAAGTACTATGACATGCATAATATATTTAAACAACATTAAAAGAATATACTTGACATTTTTGTTCTTGTTTAAACGCACCATTTTCTAGTCCTACCTACAGTCCCTGTAAACTGGCCCTGCATACACACCAAGCAAAGAGTAAATACTCCTGTGTGTTTCATGGAGTTGACAGTACCATGAGAAGGAAAAAGCTTAAATATATAGAGTTGGGAGCAGAGGCACAGTACTCTGTTTGGAAACCTAAGGCCTAACATGCCAGCTGGGCCACTGTAACTTAACCTGGCCAGATTGAAGGCAGATATAAGGCTGGTGATGCTGCCAAGTATCAGCTCTGGAGAACAGGAATCCTGTCAGAGAGTGGGATTTTATTTGGTAACTAGTGCCTACAAGTAAGACTAGAGGAGGTAGACAATTAGGGATAACTAGTAAACACGCTGTGGCCTATCAAGAAGCGGAGGCGGTCACTGGAGTTCAGCCTAAGCAGATACAGTGTAGGCATGAGTTGGGTCAAGCCAGGGAGCTTGACTACCAAAAAAAAACAAAACAAAACAAAACAAAACCAAAAAAAAAAAAAAACTCTCTCCTGAGGAACTGTAAGCTGTGAATTATGATAGAAAAAATATATATTAACAGTTCACTCAAATCTCCCATTAGTGTACTTACTTCAACCTGGAATCCTAGAACAAATGCTTTTACAAAGTCTGTTGCTTTTGTGAGTGAACTGATGTCCTGTGTTTCTTTGCATGTCTGAAAGAAGGAAAGCACATTATATACACTACAGACAACAGTGGTGCCATAGAAAAAGCAGAACAGGTGGGTATTGTTGTAGTGTCAGTATTAGTTAAACGTGCTATGGAAACATACTTTGATTTCAACATTCCTGGTTTTCAGGTTGAATCTGACTTGAAGCTGTAGATTCTCTACGATGGGGGTGAAAATCTTCATCCAGTTTTCCTTCAGCGGGGTGTATCTGTGAGGTGGGACAGCGACTTTCCGCATCTCGTCTGATCCCTGAAACACATGGGAAACATTTACCATTAAACATTAACAAAACCATATTCTATGGAAAAAAACGGGATTTATTACAATACCGCTGATGTTATGTAATCATGTCTTTCAGGTGTCCTCATCATCAAATGTTTGGAATGTTTGCTAACAAAAATACTTAAAAGACCAATTTATTTAAAGGTTAGCTGCCAATAAATGTTCTCATCATTGCTTAATCGGAAATAGCAGCAAAACGTACTTAGGTATTCCAAGTAAAGCATACTTGTCTTTGTCATTGATTGTCCTTCCAAGGATTTAATTAGTGATGCATTAATCTGCAACGTTGACTCTGAAGTTGTGGGTGGTCCCACTAATCCGTGTACTGCTGGGTAAATATTAGTTATTAATACTGTATTAACCTTTCCCACTGTTACCTTTTCCACATAATTGTATTGTCATGGTTTCGTGTTTCATTATCAAGGCACTCTGAAACCAACCAGCACCCTAAAGCTGAAATGATACGATGAGGAATATTTTGCTAGATTTTAGACACTACACAATCATCTTGAAATAGGAAATGTCCTCTGAAGTCTCTGTAAATAAATACTAGTTACTTGGCTTTTGGCGAACAGAAAAAATATCAAGAATTTGAGTTTCATTGGAATAAAAAATACTCCAATAAAACTGTGCACGGCCGCGTTTATGATACTACTGCAACTTGCAATAGAAATATGTCAACAGTAAGTTAGTGCCATCACAAGGCTGTACTGCGCAAGCGCAGACAATAGCGCTCAGGCTACTTCGTGACGAAGATAAACAATAAATAAACATTAGTTTATATCAGACGACACGCACAGATGGTGATTACCTTTAATTTATCGCCTGAAATCGGTGGAAAATGCGGACGTTTCGTCGTCACTGGCTCTTCTGTGTCCATGCCCACTCCATCTTGTTCACGTTTTCGTTTCTGAGACTTTTTAGACTTTACCTTTATGAAAGAATCTGTGTCCTCTCGGCTCTCCATGGCAGTGCTAACGCCAGGAGCTGGGTTTTTATCCGTGTCCATCCCGAAATTACTTCTTAAATCAGATTAAACATCAAACCTGAGGACGACACACACATGAAGTTACCCTCGTGCAACGGAAAGGACCCAAACAGCCACGTCGTCCACGCCTGTTGAATGACAACAATAAATAAACTTCATGTAATTAACGTGTGTCCAATTTGATTGCTCGAATTGAGTCTGAATAAACAGAATATATGTTGTCTGCGTACTTTAAATACTTTTTTTTTTTAAAACCATTGACAGGTATTTATTTTCTCAGGCAGCTCCTCGGCCAGCCACACGCTCAGCTGTAAGAAGCCCCTCGTGTGTTTTGGCAGCGGGCTGCGGTAATGAAGCTTTTTCTTGGTGCTTTAAAGCGAATTTCAGCCACTTAGCGTCACATTTTCACATCCGCAAACATGTCGTCGCCACTGTCGAAGCCTCAGATCATCGCGCACATTCAGAAGAGTTTGAACTACACGGTTTTCGACAGTAAATGGATCCCGTGCAGCGCCAAGTTCGTCTGCCTGGGGAACTTTCCGAGAGGAACCGGAGTTCTGCAGATCTACGAAGTCCAGCACGGAGAGGCCCAGCTTATAAAGGAGGTGAACAACACTTTCCTCGTCTCTGCACACAAACATGTCGAGCAAACGCCTTATTTATTTATTTATTTATTTTATTGCTAGCTTGACAACAATAGTCATTTATGGTTTCTAGAAAAGTCCCAACAGGTTAGCTGCTGTCTCCATAGCAACCGGCAACATGAAGACAGTCTTCATATAACGTTAGTGACTTTCTGACTGTCCTGGTGTTTAATAAAGCTCTAATAACAGCGCTGAGCGGCTCTAACAATCTATTTATCATTTATTTATAGGAATAAGGCAGTGGTGAAAAGGACAAACGCCACCACTGGAGGCAAATGGCAGCTCGAGACAGAAAAAGGGCCTCATGCAATATGATTCTGATGTGTTTCACATTTTTCACTGCATTGACACTGGGAATGTGGAGTATTGGGTTTTATTGTAGAGCTCATTTTTACCAACCCCTTTCTAAACAGATAGCAAAGGAAGAGTGTATAAGCACCTGCATGTTTCTTCCATACTCTTGTTTCTCTGCTTGTTGTAATGTCTCTTGGAGCTTAACAAAACCTTGACTCTTTCATGTTTCAGGTAGAGAAAGCTAAACCCATAAAGTGTGGGACATTTGGGGCCACCTCTCTTGAACAGAGACACATCGCAACTGGGGATTTTGGTGGACATCTCAATATATGGTATTTTATCCACATTCACTGAGTAGTGGCATGAAATGAAATGATGAATGTAAGGTTTTTAATTTAAGCTTGAATCACAAGCCACTTAATATACTAATCTAGAGATTAAGTTCTAAGGTCTTTCAATTCCAGTTTCTCAAGTGGACATTTATAATTAGATTCTAATGGAAAACATTTATCATTGACTGGCTGAATTAAAAGGTAGTTCACATGGTGCCTGTTTCTTCTGTTCTTCTGTTGTCTGCAGGAACCTAGAAATGCCTGAAGTGCCAGTGTACACTGTAAAGGCTCACAAAGAGATAGTGAATAGTATTGATGGTGTTGGTGGTTTGGGGATTGGTGATGGTGCACCTGAGATAGTTACAGGAAGCAGAGATGGTAAGAGCATTTAGACAGTTTGATGTCATTTTCAATTAAAACCTTTAACCCCAAAGTATTAACTAAGATGTCAGCTTTTCTTTCCATACAGGTACCGTTAAAGTGTGGGATCCCAGACAGAAGGATTCACCTGTAGCCAACATGGAGCCCATGGAAGGAGAAACCAAGAGGGACTGCTGGACTGTTGCATTTGGTGATTAAAATATACATTTCACAGTTGAATGTTTTAATTAGCCATGTGAGTTTATGAAATGTGACCAGTTTCAGTCATCTGCTCTCTGTGTACACATGGCTAAATCCTTATGGCATTAGCACAAGCTTGTCCACACACAGAAGGTTGGAAAATTGAACAGGTTGTGCAGAGGAAAACAATTTTTCCAATCATCAATTCATCATGAATGGGGACATTGTTCATTTTCATTTGACCCTCTCATTACAGGTCACGCCTTCAATGATCAGGACCGCTGTGTGTGTGCTGGCTATGACAATGGGGACATTAAACTCTTTGACCTACGGAATATGTCTGTACGGTGGGAAACCAACATTAAAAATGGGGTAAGATCAAAACTATTGAAATGAATGAATGAATTGAAATACACCTAAAAGAATATAGTTTGTGGTGGACCTAAAGAGTGACAGCTATTTTTTTCAGGTCTGCTGTGTGGAGTTCGACAGAAAAGACATCAACATGAACAAGCTGGTGGCAACCTCACTGGAGGGAAAATTCCATGTCTTTGACATGAGGACCCAACACCCCACCAAGGGCTTCGCCTCTGTTTCCGAAAAGGTAATTGACTTGGGTGGACCAAGCCAGATAGGTGTTTGTATGGGAACATGTTAAAAGGCCGTTATCATTATTATTTTTACATTTCCATGGTACAGAGGGAAATGGGAGCACACGATGTTTTGACCATTTTCACAGCTGGAAGCATTTGGGATTGTGTTTGTCTAACATTCTCTGTGGCTCTGTGACCCTGGCCAAAAATGACACTAGGGCGGTGAGGAGAGAGAAGTGTGGCTTTTTCTGGGAAAATGCTGGAAAAACACACTTAAACCAGCATTAGTGCACAGCTCAGCTCGCCGACTGTTTGCTGGGTTTGAAAGATCAGAGGCCTCAGCTTTCTAAATATTTGTCCAGTTCTTCTGAGCAATCAACAGTTAGTACATCAATGTCTCCAGCCATGAATCACAAGGTTCCACCAGATATTTTGGTCTAGCATAAGCTTTACAAACAAATCTTAACACATGGCTGAAAAGTAGGATTTTTTATATTGTTTTATAAATTATTGTATTCAACTGTATATTATATTATTATATTCAAAGCTAATAATGTGTCATGTGTTTTTCAACGCAAAAATAAAGGCTTTCTGCAATGCAGTTTGACCAGTAGACACAGGTAAAGTGTAGCGTTATGGAGTTTCAAGACAAGGGAAAGAGAAGCGTGTTAGCAGATATGATGTTAGATATCAATGACATAACTTTAAACAGAGGTTAGCGTTAATACCAAAGGATGAGCCAGAACAGGGACAACACTCTAAACAAAAATACGTGATAGTGAGCCCACCTTATTTGACCCTCATCAGATTAAAAGTGGCATGGTTTTCTTGGAAGGTGCTAGGAATTAATGTTGATGTTATTTAGTAAATTGCATTCTGGAGTAAATGATCCCTCTTCTTTTAGGCTCATAAGTCGACCATCTGGCAGGTGAGACACTTGCCTCAAAACAGAGACGTCTTCATGACTGCAGGGGGAGCAGGCAACATACACCTATGGAAGTAGTAAGTTAACCTATTTTCAGCTTGTTTGTGTGCCATTTTAGGGTAATTAAATAACCATCATGATGGTTGTTTGACACAGTTTACAGCTTTACTACAAACTGAACATATTTGTTGCATGTGTTATTTCCAGTGAGTATCCTGCTCAGAGGAGCAAGAAGGACCCGGATGGCCTGGATGTGGGCGTAGCCGGCTCTGTCAGCCTTTTACAAAATGTCACACTGTCCACTCAGCCCATCGCCAGCCTTGACTGGAGCCCTGATAAGCAGGGCCTGTGTGTGTGTTCGGGCTTTGACCAGTCTGTCCGTGTGCTGATTGTCACCAAACTCAATGTGGTGTGAAAAAGTATAACACACACCAAAGACTGATGGTAAAGGACTCTGCAGCCCAATACAAATCTAGATGCAACTGCAGAGATGGATCAGTAGTGTGTAAATCACTGCCCATCTGTGAGGCTGATCTGTGTTCCCGTTCTTAATAATTTCTCTGGATTTTGGCAGCTGTACATCTAGATTTTCTCATACACATATCTGAACCTATCTTACCAGAAAAGAATTTAACTGAAATCAGCGGAGTGATCTTTTGTTTGGGTTTGATTATCCCTGACTGAGCTCTGCAGACAGTGTTTACATTTCCCATATTGTCAGAAAACCTCCATTGGAATGAAGGAAACAATCCATGTAGCCTCTGGCTTTGAAGAACAATGTAGGGCTAAAGTTTTCATTTCTTTATTTCCATTTTGTACTCACTGAAACACCTGTCTTTTGTTGCACAAATTATTGCCATCTATTTTTGTCTGTTGTTCAAGTTGTCAGTTTTGATGTGACATTTTAACTAGTACTTTCAAAATTAAACTGTTAAACTGTAGAAAAATCTTAATGCTTTCTCAGTGTCATCTGTCTAAAATGAATGCTCAAAGTACTGTACTGCATGAAAAAGGACACATCAAGACAAAATATGTATTTTGGGTACTTATTCATAGAGTCTAAATGACAGATACAGGCATTTATTTCAATCAAATCCAGCATTTCAACCTGAAAAAGTCCTGTAGATCCTCATCGTCCTCCTGTCTATCATGGATCCTCGCATAGACACTCTTCAGCAGCTTAGTCATGCACTTTCCATTTAAGATGTCGATGTGTTTTTCTATGCAACCTGCAAACACAGTAGAACATCAAATCATGCTAACCTGAGATGCCTTTTCCATAGTCACTTATTTTATCTGACATCATGATGCATCTATGCAATATGTCATCCATCTGGCTGAAACACCAGTTGAACGTGACACATCTCTATAAATAACATGTCATGGCCTGTCATGTGGGCCTGGCAGCATGATTTTAATGCAACACTGTATTTATGCAACACATTTTTTAAACATAGTCAAGATGACTTTTAAGACAATTATGCTAAACCATTTATTTGAAAATAAATAGTAAATGCAGCATTTTAACACACTTGCCATGCAAGAGGGGTGGAGCTTGCCATATACCATGATGAAAACAGTGCCATCAATATATTTTTCACTTCCTATTTTTCTGTGATTGACAGTCTTAAAATCCTGAAGTATTTGACCAAATTCTGTTCATGTCCATCCCAATTAATGAGTTATTAAATTTATTTTCCTATTTACAGTATCCATTTGCTTAAACTGTAAAAACATATATTCCTGCCTCAAACTTTTAAAACAGTACTGTGCAACTAAGTTTTGACTTCATTTAAGACGAAGTAACTATGTAATTCCATCCATCCATCCATCTATTTTCTATACCCGCATATTCCTTAACCAGGGTCCCAGGGATCTGCTGGAGCCTATCCCAGCTGTCTTTGGGTGGAAGGCAGGGGTACACCCTGGACAGGTCACCAGTCCATCACAGGGCCACATAGAGACACACAAAGACAAACAACCACACATACTGTAACTATGTAATTAATAATATTTACCTAGGCCCATGACTTTGCCACATGCCACGAGGCTGGGGACCAGCTGTGGATGGTCGTACTGCTCCAGCGTCATCAGTATGCGGACAGTCTCTCTTGTGATGAAGGCATCATCAAAGCTTTGCTCAGCCACAGGTTTCAGGGGGAATCTGCAGTAAACCTCCACTGCAGCCTGAGGGTCTGATGGCTCCAGCAGCTGCACAAGCTCAATGTAGGCATCATGGACCTAGACAGGCAGTTAATTCATTAACCACATCTTATCTGGACATCTGCCTACTGTGTGAAATCTCTCTTTGAGTACCAACCTGCAGCTTCTGTAGGTTATCCAAACATCAGTGGGGAATCTTTTCTAAAAAGTCATTCAGCTGTAACATGATGAGGATGTGAAAGTAGGGGTAGGCATTGTTGGCCAAATCAAAGATAGTCCTTTAGAGATGTTTTGTTTTGCATTTTCTTCTCTGTCAGCTAAATCTGGGGCATATGGGAATTGTTGTCACTTTCTGTTATATTAGTCCTTTCCCAGATGTTCCAAACCCTCATTTTATATAGCTTCTCTCAGCCATAACTGAGGTGAGTTTTCATTTTCAGATGTCAAGTATTCAGGAAATTAAGAGCAACAGGTTCCATTTCTTAATCACCACATATTCTACCATTTACTCATTTTTTTGTTTTTATAAAACCAAATACTGTGAAATTTTCTAATATAGCTGAGCAACATGTTTCCACTGGTATTAATCAGAGTCTGGAGTCATGTTTTTATAGTTGGGTAGGAGTGAAAACTAGTGATGTTATCTGATGTAAGCTGCATTGTAAAAGCACAGAGGAAATTCCTGAAATATAAATGCAAGATAAAAACTCTGACCCCTGGTGCCATGGAAATGACCTCTTGGTAGAGTTGCTTTGCCTGTTCCTGGGTGTCTGCGGAGCGGGAGAGGGCTCGGGCCAGACCCAGCCGTGAGATATGAGACCTATGATTCACTGGACTGGACTCGCTGACTCTGTCTGCCATACCAGGCTCTGAAACTACAATTAATAAAGTATAATGACCAAACCAAATGTTTTTATATACTCCAATAAAATAAGAACAAAAAACAAGTGGCAATCATTAGGATGTGTCACGTGACCTTAAAGTGTTTTAAGTAGTGTGACATTCTTCTCAAACTTTTTCACATTTAAACAGCATTTTGATTGATCTCCTTTCTACACATAAGGCACTTTACATCATCCAGATTTCATTCATGGAATAGACACTGAGCTTTCAAATCCCAGTCTCATACTTTTGTGTATAGATGCAAAAAATATAATATTCTGTCTAAAAATAACATTTGTTTTTTCTAAATTATGAAAAAAATAAGACTTTGGGGGAAAAGCTGTGTCAGTGGACTAAGTATGTCACTTTCAATGCTTATATCATCAGTTACCTTTTGCTGTCTCAATAGTACCATGACAACAGTCCTGTTTAGATTTGTTGGTGGGGAGGTGGGCTTTACTACTCTTATTGGGCATTTTGGGTGATCCCTCTGGTTTAGCTGCTGCTCTAGCTCTCCCCCTACAGGAGAGAAAATATACAAAAGCTCCAAAATGGACTGCAAAATTAGAGAGACACAAGTGTTACATGTTGTTTTACTGTAAGTTTAATCTGTGCTTAGTACACATCACATTTCTGCCAATGTTAATGTCTAAGCTTTGCTTATGTGTGTATATACAAGCACACAACAGAACTACTAAATATATTCATGTGGTCAGGAATTTTGTTACATGTTTTAATGTAGTCTTCAAACTCTTCAAGACTTGTAATATGTCCTTCACTTTTTATACTTGACTTAATTAATTAATTACTAATTAACTATGATTCCAGCATAGTTATCCACGTTGATAGCAAATTAAAAATCCCATGCTTATGAAAACTTTGTGGGATTGAACTAAAAAAGCATGCATCCCCCAGAAAAAATAAATGAAAACAAACATCCACAGACAACCACATAACAGGTCTGCCAACGCTTGACTCAGACAGGTGACTCACCTGGCTGCAGGGGTTTTGGCTGGAGGTTGGGTAGCTTTTCCTCCCCTCATGGGGGCTGTGGCCACCCACCCTTGGCCAGGTCCTCCCCTGCCCCGCCTAGTTCCACTCTTGGCCACACTGGTGTCAGAAGGCCCTTTGAGTCCTGCTGGTTGGCTGATGGATTGTTTGGCAGCTTTCTCTTTTTCTGCCTCCTGCCAGTCTTGCCACCACTTTTGTTCTAAGCAAACACGATGGTTTGCTTGTCAATGTGGGCATGGAGTTCCGAAAGGCTTTCATAATTGTTTTTTGTGAATAGCAGGAACTGGGCATTACTCAGCTTACCATAACATAAAGTTCTGATTTGCCATGAGACTAATAGCCTGCAGGTATTTTTGACATAAATGTAAGATTAAGCCCATATCTAAACATGATCCTGTTTGTCTGCTGATTTTGAGAGCAATCAATGACCTTAATGCCAAAGACACAGACTCACTCTTCAGCTGTTCAGGTGGTTCTCCGCTCTGACTCTTGTTTTCCAGCTCAATGCTGGCCTGGAAGCTGAGGCAGGCATCAGCTATGGCTTCCTTTGACTTGTCGGAATTTGGATTGTTGTCATATTGAACTAGCTGTGCCAGACCCAAGCGACACAGGGCGTGGCTGTCTCGAGGTGTTGTCACTACTGCTAGTTGGCATGCCTGTACACAGCAGGGGAAGTGGGCAAAGATAGAAGTCTGATTTCCAGGCCACATCAGGCACTTATGAACATATATAAGCATTAGCTATGGTGCTACAATGTGGTACTGTCAACTTTGCAAAACAAAAAACTCAAAGAGACTGGTAAAATACATGTTCTGGATGTTTCCAGGCTGAACACCCTTACACTCTTCTGCATGTCGAGCAGCTCCTGACAGGGGCTGATTGATGTGAGGCTAATGAGAGCTGTGAGGGCCTGGCATCTCTTTGCCACCAGAAACTGCTTCTCAGTCCCAGCTTTGGCCTGGAGATCACCCTGCTGGATCAGCCTCTGCAGTAGGGCAAAGTGAGCATCTAGCAGCACCCACTCCAGCTGCCCGCTCACTTCTGCACGACACACACACTGACTCACACTCTGGGCAGTCAGCACAGCTACACTGAAGCATTCCAGCAGAGAGACAGGGAGAAACAGGGCTTTCACGCAGTGCTTAAACACATTTAAACGGCTTCATACTGATGAGAATGGTGAGACATTTCTTTGAATCACACCTTCTTAATGGAGATGAGTGAGACAGCTAACTGGAGCTGCCACAAACACCAAGTAAACAGATAATATCAACAATAAAATCTACTAGGTTTTCACTTAAGCAAAACTGGTTTGTAACATACGTGTGATAGACCTGTTCTGCACTCATGGCCTTCCCAGACAGTGTGCTTCTCTGTTGCAGCTGGCCCAGAGTGAGAAGGCCTTGCAGGAACTGTGTGTTGCGGCTGGACAGAGGATCTGATGGATCCTGCTCCACCCAGCTGTAGACAAAATCATAAAAAGCAACACAAAAAAACAATGAAAATGATGATGAACTTAAATACAGTATAAACAAAGCAGACAAATCTAAGGCAAGGACAAGGGATATGATCTTTAAGATGTCTCCCAGAACTATTGCCCATTAAATGCAGGTGCAGCTGTTTTGACCACATTTGCTCCAGTAACAGACGAAGGTGGTGGTTAGTGAAAAACCTAAATTTGGACTTTAAAATAACTTTTAAAAACCACTGAATAAGAAACAGTGCAGATGGTTTTGCAGACTATGATGCCTTTTTTCAGTACCTTAGTCTACCTCCTGCAAGCTTAAACAGAACATCCTGCTACATTACTGATACTATCATGCCCTCACACTCTCTCCCTCTCTCACTGAATGCATCCACCTCCAAAACACACACACAGACACACACACACACCTACGCACACACCTCTTGCTGCAACACTGGCTGACAAAATGCTCCAGTCCCTGCTGTAAGAACAAAGCAGCCTCCTTCTCTGTGTCCTCAGAGGCTTTCTGCTCTTGCTGTAGCATAGCCAGCCCTGTGAAGAATCTGAGAAAATGACAGCTAGTATTAATACTGTAACCACCTGACTCAATACACTTTCTGCTTCTACTAACAGTATTTCTGTGCCCTGACCTGAGTGCAGGATGTACAGGGCACAGTGCCAGGCCACTCTGGAGGTGCTGCAGGGCTTCTTTGCTCCTCCCCTGCAGCAGTAGCAGCCTTCCTACATGGAGGCTGTACTCCCAGTTGTCTGGACTTAGAGACCAGGCATCCAGGTATTTCATCAGAGCTTGATGGACACAGCTCTTGACATCCCGCACAGCAGAACTGCTATCCTGCAAAAAGGGGGGAGGGAGTTCAAATTCAATTGCTGTTTATGGATGAATAATTATTTAGTGGGTGCTTTAGTTCAAACAGCTTTGTAGAGAAATAAACAAGTGTCACAGCATAATGTTACATTATACAGCACAAGCTACAACAAATGCAAAATTGTGATGGATTGTATCATCTCCTTATTTAAAAACATGCTGTGCTATACAATATATAACCATAAGAAATAGCCTGACAATCTTCTTTCAAAAATCTACAACTCATATTCATATAAGAGATACAGTATATGATAGTACAAATCATTGTTTAACAACATTTCAGCAACATGCAGTATGACACTTTCACAATTACTTTGCCAATTTTCCTGGAGAGCCAGATATAGAGTGTCTGAACATAGTCTGCCCTGCTGGACTGCCCCTGGTCTTTTAGCTGCTGATACTCTTTATCCAAGGCCTGCAGCTGGTTCTCCACTGTGGGTGTGCCGATGAAACCATGGAGTTTGCAAATGGCCAGGATGTCATCCTGACGTGCTGTTGATTTGGCATCACTTAATTCATCTTTGTCCCTTACAACCTGCAGATGTAGAAAAGAAAAAGTAAAACGGAGTCTTGTTTTCAGTAGCACAGTTCACTGTTTTCAAATTTCACTAATAATATCATTCATTTATTATTATTATCATTATTATTATTACTATTATTACTATTAGTAGTAGTAGTATTTGTCATACTTAAAATCCCTAGACCTCTACTTGCTTCACATAACACAGATCACAATTTTAATTTATACTGAAGAATTGTTTTTTGGGTGTGTTTGCATGGGAAGGATATGGAAAACCTTTCTCTGAAGGACAAACATCCCCATAGCATAGTGCTGCTCCTCCAGAGCAAGACCCAGCAGGAAGTGGAGTCTGGCATCTCTGGAGCTGATTCTGATAGCTGATGCGTAGTGGACAGCAGCCTGCTCCAGGTTATACAATAGAGACTGGCCAGCCTCGTACTTCACAATATTCCCTGTGGAAATGTGAAATTGAACCATGTCATATATGGTATGAACACATCTTACAACAAGATCATAAAGTAAAATTGTGTGTCTAATTTTATTTGTGAAATAACTTGCATCAGTGTATAGTTGAAAAACCGGCAACAAATTAGACCTTTAAAATTTTCTTACTGCCCCTTTAACTGTACCAAATTGAGAAACTATGTCTTTGCTATTAAACGCCATGCGACATTTGAAATTCAGTTTTAATTTAATGAGGGGGTATGTGAGATTTTAGTGGGAGGAAATAAGTGCATTGTTGTGAACAAATCATGTTTCAAACATACTTTAATAGATTATTTCCCTTTAATTTCCAATCATACACTCTTGGGTAGAAAAATGACACATGCCTGGTTTTGGCAGGTGTTGCCAGTAGAGTTTCAGGTGATCCTCAGCCAAGGCACAAAGTGTGTCCACACTGCCTTCTCCTGCTGTCATTTGTAGTCTTTTCTCCCAGTTACGCTCCTGTAGAAGACAAAACAATCATCACCCATTTGTCAAACAGTAAAGTTTAAACAAACATGAGCGGCATAAAACTGGTAGGGGTGATGACGTAACTGTATTATGACCATATAAACCTAAAAACCTGCAGTAACATGCGAAGTCATGGTGGCAAAATCTTCATTCCAGTGTATACTGTATAGTCACTGTATATGGGTGTAAATAATGCAGATAAAGAAACTTAATATTGATTTACTACCTCCAAAATGTGCTTAGTCTTTATCTCCAAACAGCTGGATGATGCAAAGTGCTTCTTATACCAACTTGTCTCTGTGACATCCTGAAATGGACATGAACACAAGTGAAGGCCATTTACATGTACTGGGGTTTGCTGGAGTACCTCAGTTTAGCTAGAATGATTCATTAAATGCAAAAGCAGTAACAGGCCCCTGCACCATGCATTGCACACAGGTTAATGATATGTACTTTCAACTGTCTTGCCACACACACAAACACAAGGTACTTCTACTCTGGAAGCTGGTAATTAGTCACTGTGAATGGAGCGCTGACTTGTAAATAAATAATGAACAGAATCAAGGTCGATAGCAGTGATTCTGGCAATGCAGTGCACTGTTTAATCTTTCATACTGACCTTTGCATCCAGCATCCCTGTGGGTTTGTGTGGACAGTCCGGAGAGTGTGACCCCAACTCAGACAGTTTCATCACAGTGTCACATCCTTTGTTAAAAAAACATCAAGGACACAAAACATCAGACTCCAGTGTTGAATGCTACTATAGAAAAAATTAAATATTCAAGAAAAATGTCATTGTTGGAGTCAATCAGTTACTCTGAGTACAGCTTCACTGTGCAACAACATAAATGGCAAGAGATGTACTCTGAAAGCAACCATATAAGGGCAATATCTTCTATTTTATTCATCAATTACTGTGACATGTTCTTGGTATGTTGACAAGCTCTGCCCTTCATTCTCTCCACACAACTGGCTTATTTACTTGACTTTAGCCAGAAATAATACTGGTTCTATTGCTCTACCCACTGACCTTTAACTCAATCAATAAGAGCATTGCATCCACAGCAGCTCTGCTGTAGATAAGTCTTTTAAAGCAGTTTCACCTCGGTAAATAAAGAAACACTTGACCAGAGCAACAGACATCTTTCCGTCAAGGTCCTGTTCAACAACCTTCCAGTCATGTCCCAGAGGACAGTCGCCAAGTGGGTCAACTTTTGATCTTCGTGCCAGCATCTCAATATAAGGCCTTGAGAAGATATGCTTTGGGTCACTGCAGATCAAAGAAGTAACCACATGGCATTTGTAGAACCATAATACAGAAAACAGATTGTACACACGCTACGTTTGTACGTTTTATATAGTTCCAGCTACTTGGAACTATATAAAATAACATATACATTTTCTTCACGTTTCAAATAAATTGAAAAGGGCCAAAATATTAAACTTCAGTGGCTAAAATGAATGAATGAATGAATGAATGAATGAAATGAATGAAATAAAAGATTTAGGGGTGACAAGTCATTTCTATTTGTAAACAAAGAAACTGTGTATTGGATACAGATTGTTATATGATCGTTGCAATTTATTAAAGCATTTGTTCATAATTTTTATTAAAATAAATATGAATTTGATAAAGGAAGTAATTTCTGCAACTGTTCCCATAAGGTTTCCTATTCATGTCTCACCTGTGGTTGATAGATACTGGTCTATAAAAAGCACTCAGGGATACTGGACATTCATAGTCCAGCTGCTGCTTCGCATCAGTGAAGGTCACAGCCATGGGAAGTAATTCTCGAGTCACCAACAGTGTGTACACCTGGCAGAGTTAGAGGCATGTCATGTATATTACCTAATTAAAAAAATCAAGCAGTGTAGCAGGAAAGCACAGCCTTACAAATTAAACATTTTCTTGAAGAATTTCTTTAATGACAGTTGAATGATATATAATCAGTTCTACCTATACATATTTATACTTAGATGCTGCATGAACAGCAACTAAGTATAAATAGATGTCCATTACAGCGATACATCAATTTTCCAGCAGTTTGGTTTGTTACAAATGTCAGTACTGTTTTTAAAGTATAGGATATGTCTTTACATTAAATGTGGATTTTTATTCCAAAACACTTCATGTTTTGCAGACTGGAACACTAATATTTAAAAAAAAAAAAAAGATTAAGTTATGAGCTGGAAATGTAAATCCTAACAGGGTCACTCCTTCCTTTTAGCATCTTGTCAGTCCAGTCCTGTCAGTTTTTTAATAACAATTGCAGAAGCTGAAAGATACTAATCTACTTTGTCTTCCCCCACTCCACCCTCATCCTGGATTGTATCTTCCAATTTCTTATTGACTGAACACACCTGATCTAGGTAATCAGCAGTGCGTAGGTTGAGAACACTTGGAAAACAAACAGAACAGTGGCTCATGTCCTTTCCTACCTGTGAATTACTGCCATCTGCTGAACAGACTGAGATCTCCACCACAGTGGCTCCAAAATTCAAAAAGACCGGCTGTGAGCTGTCTGCCCCATTTACTGTAACTTTTATGTTTTTGTCTGGCACTTTAGGCAGCAGGGTGATGGCATTACAATGAAAGGGAACAATACCTGTGTGAAAAGGTTTATAACAGAACATAAATCAGCAATATCAATAAAAAATGTTAACTTCAATTTGTAGGACTTATTCAGATTCTTTTCATAGAACTCAACAGACATATTTAGAGATATAGGTCTATTTATGTTTAAAAGATATTCTTATGCATTTTATTACAAATCCAATATTATTACTGTATATGCTACAATAGAATATGACATGGATAACTCATTTAACTTGGTCTGTACTCACTATGGTATTCATAGACTTTGGCACAAAATGCAGGGTGAAGAGCAATATCTCCTTCTACCATCAGATTACTGAGCTCTGCGAGCTTTGCAGACAACTTGGTGATTTCTACACAGTATTTCTTTGTGGTGCCGTCCTCAGCCACCACCTCGATTTCTACTCTGTTTAACCCATCATTCAGTTTAATGGTGCTGGAGCCATCACCAAGAAGCTGAAACATAAAAAACAGGTTATCTTTTATGTGGAAAAGTCCAGAAAACTGTTATAGAGCTGGTAGGACAGTACTCACAATACTATAAGAAGCCCCGCAGTCACTAGTAACCAGGTCCAGTGTGACTGTGTTGACGCTGCTCTCCACTGTAACTTTGTAGTGTGTAACATCTGGTTTGAACGCTGGATGGAGCTTCGCACCAGAGACAGAGAGCTTCTCCAAATCACAGTTGTCCATGTCTCAAGCCTCTTGTGGTCGTTTTCTACAAACCCGAGTGTGATTTCAGTCCTAAACTCCTTGTTAAACTGTCTGACGTCCCAGCACTCTGACTCTGCTCCATTCACCGCGCTGACGCCCCAGGTTACCATAGTAACCCTAACGCTTGTCTTTACTGACTAGCATTAGCAGTTAGCGTTGTTAGCAGAACTATTTTAAGTTTATTTCATCAAAGACAACACTTGAAAACGAACTAATAGAACAGCAAAAATAGAAAAAAACGCCTGCTATCGTGTCTGCGATTAAATCACACTATGGCACACCCTTGGTTGCCATAGTAACCCCAAAGCTTGCCATTACTAGCAAGCTGTAGCGTAGTTAGTAGAAATATATTTAACGCTAGTGCGTTTCATCAAAGACAACACTAAAAATCCGTCCTTGGTGTTTTGCTATTAGCTAGTTAAATCAGAGCACAGCACGGATTTTAAAACGTTTTTATACTTACAACAGGTTGTCACAGTAATGTGACCGTTTGCCTTTAAATTACTGTGTCGGTTGTTAGCGTAGTTAGCAGAAGTTTTTGAAACACTTTTGTTTTAAATTAAAACATTTATCGCATATATTCCTGATGTCTAGTGATAAAGGAAATCAGGTAACGCTAAGTTGTCTAAGCTTTAAGTGAAACTGTTAGCTAGTGAACTAACTAGCTTAACTAACTAACTGGCATGAAGCTAGCTAACCTAGTTAAGTAGCATTTAGCCTTTCCAGTCGACAAGAGGTAGTAGAAAATAAAGGTTGAAGATAAAAGACGCAGTTAAGGGCAAAGTTAAAGTAAAACGTTAAAATATTTATTTTAATGTGTTGTCTAGTTTATGGCATATATTGATGTGAAGGGGTGACACATCCCACTTTCAAATAAGGAATCTTCACCATCCTGACCCGAAAAACGTCTATATTTAGCTACACGTCAAACTGGGACATACCGTTTGTATTTTTTGTATCTGTTGTGTTTGTGAAAATAGCAATTTTCAAAGTGCAATTCCACACATACAATAAAGGTTTCAAAAACCTGGAACTGTTTCACTTCTCATAGTCAATTTAGTCCAGATTTCACGTCCTGACTGTTTTAAGATAAACCTTGTCCAGTGTGGTACGGATGCTCGATAACACTGCATTTTAGTGTGTGTTTTTACAATAAAAAAAAAAAACGAATTTAAATGTATTTTATGTCTTAGTCTTACTAGTCTTACTGTTAGTTTAGTCCACATTCTATATGATGGTGTTTTGAAAGAGCCTTTAGTCTTTTTGTTTGACTTCATAAATATAATTGGATTTGTCAAATCTGCAACGGATCCAAAGTCATGATGCTTCAGCTAGAATGTCAAAAAAAACCTTTGCAACATTAACTGGTTTAAAAAATGTAGACTTATTAGCTCAATATTTTCATTTCAATTTCACTTTAATTTGGTAAGGCGGAAGCTAACTTCGGTGACGTCAATGAAAGCAGGACGTCACTTCTTCTCGACCAAAACGTGTGTTGCTAAAGAGGTAACGCAGATATAGCTAGTTAACGTTAAATATTGTCCAGTTCTGGTCTTAAGTTATATTGCAGTTAAACATTGCCGATTAACCATATAGTCTGTAATTGACACTTTATTTCTACGAATAGAAACTTTGTGGTTAAAGCGTTAGCAGCAGGCGCTAGCTTTAGCTAGCTAATATCACGGCTTTCAGCCGTGAGGTTGCTGCTAACGTTACTGTCCAGGCTAGTGGAATAACTTAATCCTGTGGCAACAGGCTTTAATTATTTTACAGGAAAATGGCAGCAGGCACCAGAACGGAGGACTACCCCCACGAGATAGACGAACAGCTCACAACCTTCGACACCTCAGTTTCCTCAGTTAAAACCATGTTGGAGAAGATGATGTCGATGTCCAGAAATGATCTCATGCAAAAGGTAAGCAGTAAATCACACAGCAGTCACACAGCTTCTTAGTGTAACATACATTTAGATAGACAAACCTACACAATTTACATATAATTGCATTCCAAAATGCAATGAACTTATTATGTTTAATAGAGAAACTATAGTCCATGTGGTAATGATCTTAAAGTAAATCTGTTTCATTGACAGTTGGATCCTTTGGATCAAGCTAAGCTGGAGCTGATGTCTGCCTACACCCTCAATTCATTATTCTGGAGTAAGTGCATTCACTGATTATTCTCTCGATGGAAAATAATACTCTTGTATCTTGTATGAAGCTAAACTGAACATCCAAATGTCCTGTTTACAATGGAATCTCATAATCTTTGTGACCCCGGCCTTACACTAAATGTTGTAATTTCCAGTGTATTTGGTTACACAAGGAGTAAATCCCCGAGAGCATGGAATCAAACAAGAATTGGTATGTATATGTTTTTTTTTTTTTTTTTTTTGGTACCATATTTGACCATGTCATATTTTATTAGTGCTTAAGTGCATTGCCTAATTCTTCTGTACCTATTCTCTGCTCTTCAGGAGCGAATACGAACATACATGAACAGAGTAAAGGAGATCACTGACAAGAAGAAAGCTGCCCGTCTAGACAAGGGGGCTGCTGCACGCTTCATCAGGAGTGCTCTCTATGATTCAGAGGAAAAGGAACCTAAAAAAAAGGGAGCATCCAAAAAAGCAGCAGGCACAGCACTGGACACCCCACAGTCAAAACGTCCAAAGCAGAGTTAAAGCACATGAGGAGCTCTACGGTCTCGTCCCATTGCAGTTTGCACCACTTTCTGGGGCAGGAAACACTGCAGGTAACATTTTTGCTCACATGGCAGTTTAGGAGACTGCATAAAGGGATATCATACAAGACAGAATGTAATAAGTTATACTCTGGAGTTCATCTGGCTTGCTCACCAGTCAAGATCCTAGATTGGAGTTTGATAAGTTACTGTTGCTATCGTCTGAGGTTTGTTGAACATACTTCTGGGAAGTGATGCTGGTGACTGTTCTACAGTTTAAGGAATTCAGTGCTTTAACATCTTTGAGTTGTTGCATAAAGTTGCAGGCAAGTGGGTAAAAAATGAATTAGGTCCACACAGATATTGAAATATATTTCTAATTGTGTGATTTTTCTTTTTACTACAGATTAATTAATTATGTCCCTGTATCTTAAGAGTGACACTATGAATCATAAGTTGCTTTTTGGAGTGTGCTTGTTTTTACACATTTGCCTTGTTTTATTGTAATTGATACAAATTATTTCTTGACATATTTCTTTTAGGGAGGAGTTTTACATAAAAATGCCAACCCAACAGTTTTATATATGTGTTTTTGCGCTCCTATCTTTGTGTTTCACATTGTGTCCAGTTATTGCAACGGGAACTAAATTGATTACGTTTCTCACTAGACGTTTTGTTCTTTAGTGGAGCAGCATGTGTTTTTTGACAGTCGTCTGAAGATTGCATTTTTTCATAATCACCATAATCGTGTGATCATGCAGTGGAGATCACATGTCAAAATAGCAGTATTGCACGGCGGTAAAACCCTGAAGTGCAAAACATAATTATGTAGAAGTATACTAAAAAACCTGGGTACGGAGCCTTCCTTTATGAACTGGGTAAATGGTCTATTCTATTACTAAGCACAAATCAAGCAGAGCGTTATTTAATTCATGAATTTTTTTGAAGCAATTTAGACCAGCATTTGTGGGGGTCAAATCGGTAACCTTTTGATTACAAATTGGCATCTGCAACCATCACAAACACTAGCTGTGTGGCTGCACAGGCCATAATGAGACTTCCTTTTATAAAAACCAGTGTCATGTTCGATGAAGACATCAATATTGCTTCCTTTTTGTAATTCCCTTCGGACAGCAGAGATCTTAATCTTAATGTACCCACAAGTCACTGCATCCCTCTAATCAAGTCCAGGAAACAGTGAGGCAGTGAGTTAGGTACTCAGGAATGCATCTTTTCATTCTTTTCATCATCTTTCCTTTTCTCATCCTCTGTGCAGCAGCGTCCAAAAATTATATTTGTTTAGCCAAACCACCCTACTCAGTTCTTTTACTTTTCCACAAAATTGTTATTTTTAACTGTGTTCAAAGACGTGTGTCAAACTTTGCCTGATGAACGGCGCTGTCTGCATATTGGAAAAATATGGATTTTTCCACTTTTTTCACTCTGTACTGTTCACCCTCCTATGCCCTCTTCCACACATGTGCTCACTATAAAAGAGTTAGGTCACTGTGTGAGGAAATTTGAACAAACAAACTCGTGTAGCAATCGTGTGCCCTAACAAGCTCCAAACCTCGGTTTGTCCCATGATTGTTTATTTATATTGTTTGTGAGCAGCTTGTGGTGAGGAAGTTTATATTATGTGGAGTGAAAGGCATCAGACCAAATGACCTCCTCAGGCAAGACGGAAGTAGAAACAGCCTTCATTCCAGACTTCTGTCTCCTCAAAGGAAAAAGAGTGTTAGCAACAGACTGTATCAACCTGCTTACAGAACCAGACACGTTAAACGCATTAGGGAATTTAAGGTAAGTTGTCAGAAAGCTGTAAACTTGAGCTAAGGTGAGTCTGGAAGAACATCATGGTTTAACTCCTCTTTCAAATACTTGTTGCCTGGAGAGTGGAAGATTTTCAGAATGCTGAAATCCAAAGAATTTAAGTTTTATCGGAAAAGAGGTTCTCAGCTGTAATTTTCTGGAGTGTTGAACACTGAATCAGATAAAATCAGGATATCAGCGATGCATATTAGGTTTTACTGGGCCACATAATGAAAAAACATTTCCTCAATCAGCCTGTCTTCTAGCATTTTGCGGTTTACAGCCCATTTGTTAGAGAAACTGAGTGTGGAAGAGATAAATGTTTTAGATCATGCTAATGCTGCAATTTAGAAATAGAAAGTAATGGTAAATTCCTAGAACTTGTAGAATAAATCCTCAAAGAATTCAATTTGAGATTAGAAAACTTGATCATGTAAACAGTAGTTGACAAAATAAACTTACAAGGTGCGTTTGCTGTTCCATATCAAATGGTCTTTACCAGCAGATGAAGTTGTCTGGAATTGTCAGATATGCCCTGTCTTAAATGTTTGAAATCAATATGTATACAGTTAGCAGTTATCTGTATTGTATCTGTACTATTTATAACTTAATTAGCATTTAATTAGGTTGACATGTCAGTATAGTCAACCTGTGTAAACAAAAAGTTACACGGACAACTTACCCCAGTAGGGGGTTAGATTAGGGATGTAAGACAAAAATAGTGCATCAGGGTTTAAAAAATGAATCTGTTCTTATCCAATGAAGACTGTAGGTTGAAACTTTTCATTAGATGAGCTTTTGAGAATTGCAGCGTGCAACAGCTTCCTGTTATTGTGTCTTTAAACTGTCGTGTCTTTTTATTCATTTATTTTTGAACATTTTTCCCTTGGTGAGATTATCAAATCTTTTTCCACGGGGAAAGGAAAATCCAAAATCTTATCCGTTACAGGTAATCCTGTATCTGGGGGATGCTTTATGATTTACAAACCTGAAATACATCACCCACCACTGACTCAGAAACATTTGGTTGCAGCCTACACCACATGGAATGATGAGGTATTATTAAGTCCAATGGAATAAGCTCTGAATAAGTGGGTGAACCTGAGAGAGTGAAGGACAGACACTGCAGCTTTATTCTGTCTGGCACACCAGGAATTCTATGGGCCACTTGTGCTGCTTTGTATTTTCCCCGGCTTTGCTGACAGAGCTGATGATTAATCATGATAACAATGTTTTCCTTAGCCCTCACCTCCCAGCGCCAGGACAAATTACTTTTTTTCAACAGTCAGCAGGTGACACTGAAGTTTTGACCACCAGGGTTTCCAACATTAACTAGGGTTAGGTCATTTACTGTTTTTAAAGTGAAACGGTTGTTAATTTTAGTACTTTTGGACTGAAATAAACTAAAAAAAAAAAAATCTGTAGAAATGTAGTAATGATTCAGTGTCTTAAAAATAGCCAATTACATGTTTTTAGCTTTGTGTAATGAATTTGCCTTTTCTCACATTGTTTGTGTTTGTTATCCACTATTGCTCTCTTACTGTCATTACTTTTATGTGTGCATTTATTTCCTTTTCTTAGTCGGTACCACTTCTGTGAAATGTTTAGCAATTGCAGTTTATTTGGCAACATGCAGATTTTAACGGATCGATCTGACACACTGATGAGATTTAGATTTTGTTGTCCCTTTTCTAATCACCTATCACTGTATTCTACAGATTTGCTTATGTGGGATTTTGCAAAACTATCAAGAAGTAATGTACAAACAAGCACCAAACCTCAAAAAAAAAAAAAAAAAAGTAAGCTCCAATGCACCTTTCATACTTTCCTTATTACTTCCTGCAGCTCTCTCCCCCACTACTGTACGTCCCAGTGGGGTTTGGCTGTACCGTGACGGCATACTGAAAACATGCACAGAACGAGGCCTTGAACCCTCCTCACTAAACACATCACATCATCATCATCACACATCATTGAGTTTCCATCCTTTCCTTACTCTACCAGTGTGTTTAATCTACAGCGGGGGGAAAAAAAACTACATATAAATATTCCTGTGTGAATAAGTTAGGGATCGCCTGCCATCTATCAGGCTTAAATGTACTATTAGGAAAGAAAACACATAGTCACTTCAGAGAATCAGGCACGGGTGTGGAAGGTTCTAAGTTTAAATCGTAGGGCCCTGTCCTTTATCTCATAGTTGCAGCTCTGATTATGGCTGTCCTGAAAATGTTTGAATGTGTGTAAACATAAAATAGGAAATTACTCTCAATTGCCTTTTAATGGAAAAATAGTTTTGGAAACTAAGCGTCTATATTAAACAGGAATTACTCATCTTTTTCCCAGGTGCACACCAGCTTTATGATGATATCATTCTGTATTCCCGGCTCTGTGGCCATTTGAAGACCTCATCTATTACTGTGGCCTGGTGTTTACCTCTGATGTGGACCTCATTTTAAGAGGGAAACGTAAGAGTCCATATGGCTGCAATGTGAAATCAGGGCTTTTCCCCTTTAAACCAGGGGCTTCCAATGCATAAAGCCGCAGGATAGCCATACAGCCATCAAAGAGCTGAACGCAAAACCATCTCTGAATCCTTTACACACACACACACACACACACACACACACACACACACACAGGGAGTTAGGCAGCTGCAAGCATACTGTGAAAGCAGGGAAAGACTTACCGTTACACATGCTACGAGACGTACAAGGACACACAGAAAATGGTTTACATGTGCATATATGCACATTCAGCTTTGACTGGAGGTGTGTAATGGATTGGATCCCCCTCATAATTCCTGGGACAGTGTTGTCTTCGAGGTCCGTTCAGAGGCGGATGAGAGCACAGCTGTTTGAACATAAATTTTCAGAGGAATGCCTTAAATCCGAGCCTTCAGCATAAAGAGCATGACTGTAGATTCCTCTCCAGATGACAAATGATCACCCTGAGGACTTGTGTGTGTGATTGTGTGTTTGTGTGTGAAAAGAGTTTCACATGTAGGCATGTGCATGGTCCCTGAATGCATGTTTCTTTTTCTGTGTTTTGTCTGATACTCTGCATGTCCATGCATCACGAGCGTCTGGGTTCTCTGTATGTGTGTACACCTTTGCAGGGCGGGAGCGGTCCTCTACAGTTTGGGAAGAACCCAAAGGCAGCTGGCCTGGTCCCACAGAAAAGTCAGAATCTTTCTTTCCTGTCTATACAGTAGCTAATACTAGAGTCATGTTATCATACAAGTGTACAGGTTTATAGGGACTATGTGGATAGATTACGTTGCATGAAACTGTAGTATGTGATATTATTTGGCCATCTGGGAAAAATCCTATTTCTTCTTGGGTCATATGTCTTCACTTCTGTTATATCCGTTTCATCCTGTATGTATATGTTGGATACATACAGGCCAGTTGAAATGTCCTCATGGTGGATGAAACAGATCTCATAAGTCCATGGATTCATTTACAAATAAAACTGTAATTCAAGTGAGTAGCATTTTGTACGCAGCTTTCGTAGATATACCGTGATTGTGGAAAGAAGGTTTTGTGGTTGATCTGAATCAAATAACATTTTCTAAGCTTTTGGGAAATATTCACCTGCTTGTCCAAATTGCAAATTGAATTCTGTGCTTGTTGCAGTTTATGGGGCTCCTGAGCAAACAAACAGCAACACAAGCTCGTGGACATCATCTCATATTTCTCCTCAGTTTTCCTCAAAAGAGACACACCTGCTGGAAATGGACAGCTAGAGTGCTTCCTCTCCTTACCACACACATAGTTTCCTCCCTCCCTCGATAAAATAATGGGGTTTATGGTACATCAATAACCCCTCTCATCCCTTTTCCCTCTTCCATTCAGAGCTGAGGTTTACAGCTAGTGAGGGGCGGAAGGCTGTGGGCCTTGATGTGAGAGCCTAGGGCTAACGGTAGCACTGGGTACTGTAAAGCGATGAAGGGCCTCCACTTTTACGATGATGTGAATGATGTAGCCTGAGAGAGTAAAAGAGCTTGTGAGAGTAGTAGTGTGTCCATATACTGTACATGACTGGACTGCAGGGGAACTGGTTAGATTATATGTCCTGCTACTAGATCTTTACATCACCTTTAGGACTTTCTGCAGATACTTTTATCCCAAATGATGTACAGTAGGAGCAACGTTGAACTGGGTATATTAAAGAAAGCCAATAATAGGAGGCCAGCAAAACATCAGCGTTGATTTCACTTTTCTGACTTTAAATTCTTAATGGTCTAAAACTGATGAGGACAAGACGGCAAAAATAATGGATGTAAAAAGGACAATATCAGTGTTTGCCATGTGCACAGACAGACAGAAGGACAAAACTGTGAATTTCTATTATGTGTTGTCACAAATCCCATTGAAAGACCAAACATCAATTGATTGATTTTGTATTATTGACTGAGTAGGCAAAACCCCCATGTGACACAGAGCTCCGCTGTTGTCATTAAAATAACTATTTGTAGTTTATAGTGTAAGATTTGTTTCTTCAGTGAGCGTCAGCAGTCTTGGGTCTGAGAGCCACAAACACAGGCCCACAGAATAAAGCCTTGGGGTTTTTGGATCACTTGCTAATAAAAACGTTGAATGTCAGAAGATGTATCCTGTTTTAAAAACCCAGAAAAACAACATAAATTATGGCAGTAAAATTAAGATGACTGTTCTGTTTAGCTCAGTAGATAAAGGGCCAGTGAAGGGAATAAGCAGCTGCAGGGTAAATTATCAAGGTGAAGCAGCATCTTCCATGAAAAAAACAGTTTTTACAATACAACTCAAAGACTTTCCAAAAGAGTCACAGACTTTTAATTTGGCCCCACAGTACAGAAGCATAAGGTTGAGCAGTTCACCCAAGTGGCCACCGGGGGGCAGTCCAACACAGCAGTACAGGCCTGATGTCTGGCCAGGCTTGACTGGGAAGCTGAGGTTTTCTTTCCTCCCACCGCAGAGCAGATCGGGGAAGATTAGCTCTCGCTTGGCCGCTAATCACCCTTATCACACGAGGAAACGACAACAAAACTGGGAGTTTAATGACAGAAGTAATTGTTGTGGAAGTCCCATGTTACGCTGTGGTGGCGTGATGAATGACAGCCGCAATGCGCCGTGTTGTGAGGAGATTGGTTGTTATTTAAACCCATTTGTTATTTAAACTTTCGTGTGAGGCTGTTGGGCTGAAGTGGTGACCTGCTTCAAAGAGGAGATGGAGGAACAGTTGTTTTTATTTTATTTTTTGAATGAGAAATGTGAAGCATTTCTTATTGATGAGAATTAAAGTGACACCGTGTGTGGATGTGTGAAAGTGCTTTTCTCTCTGCATAGACGGGTGGCAGATACGAATATACACATACCTGCCTTTAAAAATGCCTTAAAAAACGCAGCTGGATAATGAATTCAATTAGACTTTATTTTCTGGCTATCCAATAATAGCTAATTTGTCTTTACATTTTACCCTGTTCCAGCTAAACATCAACAGAAACCAGCATGAAAACTACAATCAAAATATACTGAGTACAAACTGAAAACTTGGTTATAAGTTTTCATTGGCCTTTAAATAAAAGTCTATTAATGATATAAAACTCCTAATAAATATGGAAGTTTTATGTTATGCTTGCTGCAGACAGTATGTTGTCTGAATAAGGTCTTATGTGCATACCCATATAATTGTGTTTGAATGCACATTTCCCCAGACCATTTTTTTGCTCCTATAGCTCATATGTTAGTGTGTATGGCTGACCATGCGTGTGTGTGCACGCGTGTGTGTGTGTGTGACAGAGATTACAGTGCTTTTCAGTGAAGACTTGGAATGCATCTTAGTGCGACAGCTGCAGTCTAGACTGTCTTTCTCGCGTCACTTTATCGCTTCAGGCCTAAAAGACAAATAAGGAGCATCACCCAGATATGCAACCTCATCTGATAAGAGAGGTGGAAAGAGGATCTACTGATGACTTCTACAGGCTTGCATGAAAAGGCAGCCCTGGTGTCTGATACAGCAAACACTGTTAAAAGTATAGGTGATGACTAAAGAGCATGAGCTAGTCACCTTCTGGTGTGTGAGCCACGTGCACACTTCTATGTTGGTGTGATAACAGGAAAGTTCTGAGGCGTTTCTGCACTTTTTAAAGACCGTCTACACATTTTGTAAACACATGTATGCATGTATGTGTTTTTATTCATCAAAACCAAATACAAGCAAAAAATCTGCAAAAACCAATATAAAGTGATGTGTTTCAGTCGACTGTGAGAAAGTTTCCAAAGGAGGAAATGCCAGTCCTAATGTCAGAGGGCTGCTCTGTCCTATTATGGCAAATCGAAGCAGAATGTATCATTAGCTAATCGAGGGCTGGTTTCGCCTGCTTTTAAAACAGCAGACAGAGGGCAGCCTCTGTCCTTGGTGCTCTAGGCCTCAAAGACCCCCATTATACTTCAATGTAGGATAAACATCGGCTCCCAAAAATGACGGTCTCAAAGTTTAAAGCAACATCGTTTATCACCCCTGCCAATGACTGCAGGTGTGACCCCATTCAAAAAACTCATCAACGGCCTGGGCCTGTGTATATGCGTGTTCGTGTGCATGCCATCTAACCAGTTCACATACAGCAACAGCATACAAAAGGATGCCTCTGACCTTTTGTCAAATAGGCATGTTTGCATGAATTGGGTATTAGAATAAGCCAAGAAGACCCGATCCATTTTTTTTTTGTCTCATGGGTTGCTAGTAGATGTGTGTATGTCTTCTCCATGTAATCTTTCCTTGATAGATAAATACATTTTTTCCTCATTTTAGATACAGTTTGGTTGCTATATATCTTGGAGTGTGCATGCATCTTTGGGTGTTTTTGACATGCAAGAAGGACACAAGTTAACTAACTCATTTGTTTTTGCTATCATCAGTGCCAATGAAGGCGAGGTAAAGCTGAAGACTTCATAATGTGTAATAATGCCGGATATATTGTGGAGGAGTTATGGGATGTGTTTAACAGAAATGCAATTGACATTTTGTTTTTTTTATTCAGACAAGACTCGGGGACATATTTTGCAAGTAAGAATATGTTAAATGAGACATTTAGCTCACTAAATGATGCCGGTTGCAGACTTATAGAATTCTGTCGACAATACAATATTCATGTGGGTTTTGGATACTCAACTATTAAACCAATTTCATTTTATGCTGGTTTGCCGAGTTTTTAGAAGGAAGGGTGAGTCATGTCATAATTTATCCAGGCTCTTTGCCAGTTTCCTTAGTTTCCACTGTGTGCATGTGTGTGTGTATCTGTGTGTGAGAGAGTGTGTGCATATTTAACAATTTATTCAAATTCAACTAGGTATGCATGGTCTTTTCTATAAACATAAACCAGTATTATGCAGTTGTATGTATTCACACCTTGGAGCAGCTCTGCACACTCTAAGCAGCTACTGGTGTACCTGGTTTTGAGCTGCCTGTCACAGACTTTGTTTGATTGCAATCATTTCTTTCAAAAAGTAACTGAAAAGTGTGTGTTTCATTGTGTATATTTATATTTGTGCTTTATATTTACCTTTTTTAACCAAATAAAACAATATTAATTTATACATTTTCTCAGTTAATCTAAGTCTCAACAAATGAGAATGATTTGCTTAAGGGCACTTGTGCAGCAGCTGTTAATAGCAGTGTTACTCATTCACCTTTTCTGCCCACATTTTCCCAGATGGTTCAGATATTGAACTCGTGACCCCCCCAGTCACTGTGTGTGCGTGTGTGTGTGTGTGTGTGTGTGTGTGTGTGTGTGTGTGCGTGTGTGTGTGTGTGTGTTCGTGTAACCTAGTCGATTACAGCTGGGTACCACAGTGTGTGTAAGCGATTGTGTCTTTATCTGTGTATGTGTACTTTATCAAATGCATGTCCTCGGTTCAGTTTAATTAACAGGGCCAGTGTGAAGAGATCCCATTGGGGTCAAGGTGATTGAGGCGGCTGAGCAGGTGGAAAATCAATGAGATTGGCTCACACAGAGCATATCGACCACTGGTCAAACACAGACTCTATTGACTGACATGTTTACAGCAGGAGTGTGTTTAGCAGTGGAGTTTATGCATTGGACACACATTAAGTACAGATCCAGATGAAGAAGTGGTGCTGAAGTATGTTTTGTTTTTGTTTGTTTTAATAAATACATTTTCAGTGAGTAAAAACAGACATTTCCATAGTTTATTTGAAATAAAAGTAGTGTGTCAATATGTTTATCATAAGGATGAATAATGCTAGTGCACTGAATACTTTCCACCATTCTGTCATTGCTATACCAATTTTAAAATTCATTCAAGATTAATACAGCATGAATATCCACATAGTTTGCCAGTAACTCACCCAACCCTCACTGTGACTGCTGTTCTGATCCTCCTAAGAATTCACAAACTTTCCAGGAAGGAAAAATCCAATGATACAAAAATAGTCACTTTTCAAAGTTTTACTTCACTGCTCAGATCATATATGAGCTGCAGTAAAAATCACCTGAACTCTTATTTATTCATCATGCAGGCCCTGAGCATTGGAACAGAGACATAGAAAATAAGGCAGAAAAGCAATGGAGGAGATTAAGGAAGGGTGAGAGACAGAGCAGAAGGGAGACAGACTAGGGAGTAGATTAAGTAGCCTTGAAAAGGCTGTCTTCCCCACACACATATAAACCCCCTGTGAAAACACAAGCTAATTATTAAGAAAACAAAGGGGGAACCGCAGCGACGTGCCAATGCACACAGATCCCCGGCAGAGTAATTGTGCGTGAGCTATTTGGGCTGAAAACAGCACGATTTGGTGCTCTTCCTCAGTACAGCCAAGCAGAATGAACAACATCTGTTCCCTGCAATGGGGTTTGAAAACAAGCACAAGAAATGATTCTCTCTTTCGTCTTCTTTTTTACTGCAATTCAATGGAGTCTGACAAAGCACAACAGTTATTTGAGTTTTTTTTAATGCTGAGATCCTTGAAACAGTGAAGAAGGATCCAAGTATTTTTGGCGGGTTTCTGTTTTCCTTTGCTGTTAGCATGCTAAGGCTAATGCAACAAAAGGTCATTAGCAAACAAAGAGTCATTTTTCCGTAAAGGGATCCTAACATCAAGATGAAGGGCCAAAGCTCATAAAATCCTGGCTTCATAATAATGCTATCACTCCCGGTGAGGCTCAGGGCTTGGACAGGGTTAGCAGGGGTGAAAAACCTCTCAGTGTTTTTGAATAGACTGAATATTTCTGTATTGCCTTCTTTCATGCATGATTAAGTTATACAATCTAAGAGGCTTTTGCATGTCCCCTGTGCTTTTCCAATCTTTATGATCTCTGTCCTACACAGTTGAGTATATTACTTCCAATCTCACTCTGCATTTTAAGCAGTGAGGAAAGTGTCGCTGGGAATTTGATAATTCTCAGCAGCACAGTGAATGTCTTGGTGGAGAGCCATGTTTTGAATTGGTTCTGAAGCTGCAGCATTAACCTTAGCAAGATGCCAAGAGTATGGTTCCATTCGATTTCTAACAGAGTCAAAACAATTGATGTCAGTGCATGAGAAATGGTGGTAATAGTCTTTGAGAGTCATTGTTTTTATTATGTGACCAGGCTTCCTTGAGTTAGCATGTGGTGAGCTGGGGATAGTGAAATTAGTTTGGGTGGAGTTTGAATAGTGCCTACAACTCTTGTTTTTAATCTGTCATTGTCTTTCTCTGTGAAGCACTTTGTGGCCGTTCTGTTTGCTAAAAGCGCCGTTAAAGGAATTTTACACATCTCAACATGACAGTGATTAATGATGACAGAAGATTTTAATATTTTATTAAAGGATCATCAATGTATGAGGGTTCAAATGACAATAGTCCGACTCTCTCCGTCTTTCCACTGAACACAGTTAACTCCTCACTGAGTCCTAATGGAAACTATGCCAGACTACTGAGTTGTGTATATGTGTGTGTACTGGGACACCTGTGTGTGTTGAAAAGCGAGCCACCTATCACACCGCTGCTGATGAACAACTATGTTAAGTGCACAAGTGAGCTCAGAGACCTGCAATCTGCGGACACACCACAGCCCTCCCAAACATGCAAACACAACACACACACAGATGCATAGCATATAACACATAGATTCATGCAAACATGTGAGCGTAAGACAAAGCACATACATGTAGACTTGTGTGTATGCTCAGTAAAATAGAAACACACAAACATACACACACACACACTATTATTTACACACTTATACATACACACCCACAAACACTTTTAAACATACACACTTTCTGGCCCCATATAACTCTGATTATATGAGCTATGGCAACAATTAGATATAATAGCCAAAGATAATAACAGCAATTTTTATACTTATGGGAATGATTAAATGCCAGCAAAATATGCAGAGAATTATGTTTTGAGTAGCATGTGGTAGTTTGTTTGTTTTTTATTCAAGCATGTGTTTTCTTTATCGTCTCAAGTGTCAGTCAAAAACACAGTCTGCCAGTTAGGCTCAGCTTCATGGGCAGATAAAAGTAGTTTTGGATAAACTTTTGCTCTGTGTAAATCACAGTGCAACAAATTTACAATTTTGCATGCACTGATGCTCTCACTATGACCATGTTGAGCATTTTTTTTAAGTTAAAGAAGGAAATAGTTTTGCAAAAAAAAAGGGCATTTGATAGAAAGTCAGATAAATTGCTTAAGATAAGAACTTGTGGTATGTTTTCCTTTATAGTTCAATGGAAAAAGACAATAAGGTCCGTTGGTCCGCAAACCAAAAAGCAACACAAATTAATGTTTTTAAATGCCTCAATCTGTTTTCAGAGTATTTCACTTTACTTCATTATTCAAATATTCAAAACTGTGATTTGATTAAAACCAGACTTAATAGCATAATGGTAATTAAAATAAAGTCTAAATCTGTGTACAGTTCTAAATCTTAACCTTATCCAACTGCACCATATGATCCATATTTTTATGGTAACTGGGTATGAGACAAGTGCCCCAGCACACTTCAAGGCCAACAGCAGGAGGCTGGTGTAATAATTTATGTATGAGTGTGTGAGACCACCCAAAGACTGGGGCCCCCTGACAGCTGCTTGACACGACTGCATGGGGCAACACACTGTACAGATACAAGTATAGCCAATATGTTCAACCACACATACACAAATACTCACCTGTGCCTATAGCTATACGAATACATTAGAAAGGCATAAGTACTATTTGGCATGTATCAACATGTATAGTGATCCCACTGAAATGCAGTAACATTCACAACAGATTTTTTTTTTAGTGCAAGACTACAGTCCTGTATTTAATATGAACATACAGAGTAAAGCTCCTGAGCAGCTGGAAGTGTGAGCAGGTGAGGTGGTGACATTTTCACTGGTCATAGCAAGGAAAGCACAGGTGTGATTAATTATCATTAATCAGGACCCCCATTCAATTTCATTGGCCAAACAAGGTAAGCCAGTGAGCAGCAGGTACAGTGTATGGAACTAAGAAACCCAACCAACCCTCCAACCTAAATGATAATATATATTGATTGTCTCTATACATCTTTACCGGACCTGCTTTGTAATAGAAATGTTTCCCCTGTCACTGATACTTTACTGATATTAAAGAACATGACCTTGAGCTGAGCATTTAATATTTAGTTCAGGCCAAGTGATTGTTAAAGTCTTTCAGCGCCGTCATTTTGTTATGTACCCTGACCCAGACGAGGTGATTGGTGTCTGGAAAAGAATATTATCCATGATGAATTCTCGTGAAAGTAGTTCCCGGTTCACTCCTACAGCTTAGTTACCACAGCAAAGACTCAACATGTGTGCTCGAATAGTCCTGTGGACGGTAAGCCTTTAATGAGCAAGCATCCACACACCTGTGCTTATGCTCAGATTTCGCTCTGCCACACACGTTACAGAGGCACAACCAGAGGTGAGTTTCTGATCACTGGGCCTGCATTGGAAAAGATAGCTCTGCTGGCCCATGACAAAAGGCTGACCTCTGTACTGTGGAATCCAATTGCTCCTGCACTGAGAGAATCCCCAGACAGTTCACCTGCTTCTTTTCATGCCGATAGATTCCTGTAGATGAGGGATCATATCTGGAGAGGGAAGGGGATTAACTTTTCCAAAAGAAAAGACAAGGACTGGCAGCTTAGATGACTCCTTTCTTGAAAACCTACTCGTCTTGGCTCCAGGCACCCTTCTCATCCTCTCATCCTCTTCTCCTCTATCACTCCCATCTTCTATCCCTCAGGACTGCATTGAGGGAGATCAGTAAAAAAAAAAAACACCACACACACACACACACACACACACGTAATTGGAGTGATTTTGTATCTTTGCAGCTGTGTGACAGAACATAAGCTGCCTGTGTGTGTAGGGACAATTTTAGTTCCCTGCACATGAGTTTGAATATGTCTGCATGCACATTAGCCTGCATGAATATCTCTACATACAGGTAAGTGTGTCTACATGCATACAGGTAGTGTAGGTTTGTGTATCTGTACAGGTGCTTGTTGTGTGTCTGTGTGTTCCAGGTCTAGGGCTTCTTTGATCCTTTTAAGAGCCAGGTAAGATAGAAGCTTTAATATCTGCCAGGACTGTGTTCTGTGAGAGGTCACTGGGGAGGTGGAGGTGCAGAGAGGGGCAGGCTTGTTGTTCCCTCTGGGCCAGACTTTGCTCTGTACAGCATGTCTGCTCCTTCTTTACAAATCCACCAAGACTATAGTGCCTCTGTGCCCGAGGTGGCGCACCAGGGGAAACGTGTCAGCGCTCTGTAGTGTTGTTGGATTTGGGTTACAAAGCAACGGATCAGAGCAATAGGTTTGTATGCTGTGCAGTTTGTTAAGCTTTTGAGTTCACCTCTGTGTGCTTCAGTCTTGCTATCGCTTTACAATATCAGTGGCTGCTGTGTGATTAACTTATCCTTTATTGGCAGAGATGGGTGCCTTTGTGTGACTACAAATATTCCTTCACCAGTGCACCTGATGGAAAATCTAAACTAAACTTGCAGTACAGTGTCTTTTATTGTTTCTCGCTGTCATGTTTCTCAGTAGTTTTCTCCCATTTAACCATAAATCAGCTTCTGTCTGCTTAAGACATGACTTTAGCATTGATAGCAGTGTTTTGTTGTTTTGTTTTTTTTTTAAGAAGAAGAAGAAATCCTCCTGCTTACATCTCCCAGACTCTTAACCTCTATTATTTTAGTGTGGGACTGGCTCAACTCCAGCAGACCAATTCAGGGTCATATTGAATTTCAGCCAGAAGCGATATCATAACCACAAAAGACTGACTGCTACCTAGAGGACTCAGATGAACTTGTTCAGCCATGATTCAATGCCTCAACACCCCCACCCCCCACCCCCCGCTATGTCTCACTGTAACTTCTCCTCTCCTCTCTCCTCTTGCCTTTTTTCTGGCTCTTTCTCTCTGGATTACACTCCCCCATCACAGTCCTCCCTTTGCTACCTTTCTACCTTTCTAAAGGCCTGTCCAGTATCCTGTTCAGAAAAAAAGACTCATTGTGATATCTTTACTCACTCTGGTTTGTTGGGGAGCAAGAAATCAAATGAAAGTTTAGAGCAGCTGATGATAAAACCAGAAGTCGGTTGTTGTGTAAAGCTAAAGTAAAATTTGAGTCATAGAAAAAAAGTTGCATTACTTAATATGCAAAACAACGTCTGTTTGTCAAACCAGTGCCGGTCCAGAAAACAGTCTTCCAGTATGCAATATGACATACTGGGCAGCATGGTGGCTGAGTGGTTAGCACTGTTGCCTCACAGCAAGAAGGTTCCTGGTTTGAAACCCATCAGGGGCCTTTCTGTGTGGAGTTTGCATGTTCTCCCTGTGCTTGTGTGGGTTTTCTCCAGGTACTCTGGTTTCCTCCCACAGTCCAAAAACATGTATGTCAGGTTGATTGGTGACTCTAAATTGCCCATAGGAGTGAGTGTGAGTGTGTGAGGTTGTTTGTCTCTATGTGGCCCTGTGATGGACTGGTGACCTGTCCAGGGTGGACCCCTGCCTTTCACCCAAAGAGAGCTGGGATAGGCTCCAGCAGATCCCTGGGACCCTGGTTAAGGAATAAGCAGGTATAGATGATGGATGGATGGAATATGACATGCATGCATGTATGTTTTCAGTCACAGGACTAACTCTGGACAAGTGATGGGCTCAGTGTGGATAAGCAGCAATGTTACACATGTGTTTGCCTGCCCGTTTATTTAATTGAGAAAGTAACCTTATAGATATCAATGTAGTCATTTGTTTATGTTTTGGTAGATATGTCTGGATTTTTCCACTCTTATGTGTTTTTGTGTTTGTAGCATTTCTGGATTTGTTGAATGTTTGTGCTTTCACACTTGCACACTTGTATGTGCTTTGTCCTCTGGGGCCATCATAGTTTTCAGCTATCCATGATTGTTAGAGAAGAAAAGAGGCAGCTCCATTTAAACACTGTTTGTCTGTGATAAATTCTAATCAGGAAGTGTTTGATGGTGTGCACACATATCATTATTATGCATATGTGTGTGTATGAGTTCAGTCGTTAAATATTCATCAGAGAGCGTCAATGTTTTTGGAGGACTACATATGGGGTAATTGGAGCAATAGTTTATATCTACATAAACAACTGCCTTCTGGTGCAGAGGGATTGTGCTTTAATGTCATACAGGGACAGAGGGTGTGTGTGTGTGGGGGGGGTGCATGTGTGTGTGTGTGTGTATCTGCATGCTTGTCAGTTATTGTTGGATGAATGTATGTGTTTTATACAAGCACATGCATGAGTTTGTAATGTGGAACAGGCAGTGTCAGTGCAAGCATGTACGTGTGTATGTGTGTTTCTTGATGTGCGTCTATGAGGTGGGGTAGCATGTTAAATGTGAAACAGACAGTGGCAATGCCTCAGTAGCACATGGGGAAAGGCGTAACCACCTAAACTGCCCCCTGGAGAACTAGAGGATCCATCCGCAGCCACTAAGTTACTCTGTGCGTGCGTGCGTGCGCGCGTGCGTGCGTGCGTGCGTGTGTGCGTGTGTGTGTGTGTGAATGCAGTCGCAGGAGATATGAAAGGTCAACTGATACAACAGTGTGATGCCAGTTAGATTCTTTACACTAAAGAACACACATATTAATTGGTATTCATTCTGAAAAACTCATGATTATTTGCATCTTCATCACTTTGTATTTTGTATTCTGTCTTGAATATTTCAGTGTTTCTTGAATTTATTTCATAATGATATGTTCTGCTTTTATCAGCCTTTTCATTAAACTGAAAACATACTTTAAAGACTATATGTCTATTAATCTGTGATGGACTGGTGACCTGTCCAGGGTGTACCCCTGCCTTCCACCCAAGAGAGAGCTGGGATAGGCTCCAGCAGATCCCCGTGACCCTGAGCCAGGAAAAGCGGGTATAGAAGATGGATGGATGGATGGATGGATGGATGTCTATTAATTTTCTTTGGATTTCTCCTCAAATGGCTCTTAGATTATACAGAAGGAAATTTTGGTTGATACGTTCTAAGAATTATTCTGTGACAACCTCTTCAATTTTTCCCCCCTACATCTGCCTTGTTTACTTTTACTGTGTGGCTTTCTTGGCTTGAAGCATAATAGCAGAGCAAGAGGTTTTTAAGGTGTAGAAAAAGGAACAGTCACACAATTTATACAAAATGTGTTGTGGCTGCAGTGTGTTGGGGTCTATTTAAAGCTACTGTGGGATCAAAACGCCTCTCAGTATGTTCTCAGTGATGGATTTCTCTTGCTGAAGTTGTTGAATCGGGCTGTAAAATGACCCTTTTGGAAACAGAACAGCTGAGTCTCCAGGTGACTGCAGATTTATACTCATCGCCAGTGTCCATTGACTGAGGTTAGGTTTTAATTTTATGGTGCTGGATGGGTGTGTAATACGTTTGTGATGCCAAGAGTCTACAATTAACAGTGATCTTCTAATTTTGATGACCATTTAACCTTAAATCATGTTTGATGTATAGTTTCAGAACAGCTACTTAATCAACCTTCTTGTTTTCTTAGCTGCTGCTTCCAAGGTCAAGATTGAACTTACACCCCACGTTTTTATGTAAACATGGATGAAATGCCCTCAGAAAAAAGGGGAATTTTAACACTTACAATTCTCTAATAACTTGGCAACACCACTGACTAAATGGACCATTTTTGAGATTGTTTTCACAGCTTTACTAAATAATAATTTTAGTTGCCTGGCCTTTACTGAACCTATTCTATCAAGGCCAGAGATCCAGATTATATGAGTAACTAACTGAAATTAGAGTTTCCATTAGGTATGTAATAGTGTTGTCATTAAATGAATTCTAATTTTGCAGTATAATCCAGTAACAGTCTGTCATGCAAAATAGCATTATTGTTTGATTATGAAGGGTTAGTACCAAAACTAAAACCGTCTGTGCACTGTTTATGTGTTTTTCTGTGTGGTGGCCAGCTCTCCTCTGTGGTGATTCAGTCACTATACCACAGTATTTGTTGTTGGGGGACAAAGGAATGGCTGAGTAAGTTACTGACACACATGAATATGCTCATTTATACACACATGTGTATAGTTGTGGCTGCATATGTCCATTTGTCGTGAGGATATTTTGTATTGCACACACACGCTTGGATATTGTGCTTGAGTTTTCCACAGGCTTTGTGTGCAAAACTGTTTGTCCCACATTGTATTCAAAGGTCTTCTGGCTTACGTTATGCAGTTCTTTTAGGATTTGGGGGTGTAGTTGTGCACCAGTGTTAGGTATGTCGTGTGTGAAATTGTGTGTGTGTGTGTGTGTGTGCGTGCGTGAGTGTGTGTGTGTGTGCGCGTTGCCAATGAATGCACTGACATTTACCTTTGCCATCACATTCACAAACACCTCCCAAAGCCATTTCACCAGTTCCCACTTCCCTGCATGAAACAAACTATAAAACTACTGTACCTTTTTCAGCTTGGGAAAATCCCAGCACAGCAATTTTGTGCATATAACTCACTGAAAATTCAGGCTTTCCAAAAATGTGAACACATTAGACAGCGAGGGTGTTGCTTTGCACCATTAATCTTTTGTATGTCCTTTGTTTATGGGCAGCAACTTGACCACTACAAATTTGATTAAAACTGGGATTGCGAGAGAATGGAAGAGTTGTTGCACTTCAGACAATAAATCACAGCAAAAGTGGAGTTTTCGTTTTGTCATAAAAGTCGACGGCACTGTGGTCTTGGGTGAATGCATGCAGTTCATCTATTTTACTTTGTTACGGCATTCTCTTTCTTGGTTTGTCACACACTAGCACTCTATGCTTTTCATTATCCTCCCTCCATTTTTTCATGTGCTACCTTGCCTTTTCTCTGCTGTTCTCCCCTTCTGACTTTTGTATTCTCCCAAAATGTAATCCACAGAAACAAATACAGTGACTGTTCTTTTTATGCAGTCAAAGACATATATTAACTGAAACCTTGGCAGATACTTTCTGTGGCATTACATTCGCACCATAGACTGATAAAGGTGTTTACACCTTTATTATTTCCATGTAGTCATGTAAAGTGGTCTTTTTCTAGAGTCCTTGTTTTAGCCTGTAGGTTTTGTAAGCTACAGATTTATCATTTGGCTCAGCGTAGCTTCTTTGTTGCTGTGAAGTTGCCATTGCTCTTTTTGTTCGCCAGAATTAAAATAATGGCTGAAAACTGATGTGATACTCAGACAGTTTTTATTTAAAGCTGCTATTTCTGTCTCTCCATCTCTTTGTCTTGTCTGACCACGACAGAAGCAGGTGAGCAAACACTTCCTCTCCAAAGAGCCCCAGGCAGACCTACCTTGCCCAGAGTCAGGCCGGAGCGAGCCCGTGGCCAGATGCACTTTGGATGGAAGTGGAAGGGGTGATCCAGTAAATGTGAGGTGAGACAGAAAAAAGCTAATCTGGTCAAAAAAATAGCAATAACTGCTTAGCTGTGGTCCTAAAAGCAATAGGTTTCATTTTCATTTTTTCAGAGGAACAAGCTGTAATTAAATCCTGATAGTCTAAAAACACATCATTGCAAGACTGAAATAAGGCCTGACACTGAGATGAGGAACTGATCGGACCAGGAGTGAGAGAATTATTGTTTAATTATTGTGAACCCTTGATATCAGTAACAAGCTGTAAAACTGTAATTTGCAATCAGTGCACGTCTTAACAATCATCATCTGAAAACAAGATGCAGTTACTCAAACAAACTATATTTCCTGTAACATTTGTCAGCTTTTATATATGTGAATGCAGCAGACAATGTATGCACATATCATATGTGTATAAATTGTCAAATGAAAGTCCCACTGTGGCCCTGATTTGAGAGGGGTCAGTGACTTGGATAACAAATGGGTTTCGTCCTGGTTTGTTTGGTTTTCTAAAAAATTACACATCGTTCATGTTTAAAGTATCAGATTAGGTTAGAAAGGCAACATTATTCCCAACCAGTGCGGCTGGACCTCCTTAATTTGGGCTGATTATATATTGTAGATCCTGTAACAGAAAAAAATGAACGTGTCTGTACTTTCGTGCTCACTCTGCACACAAACACACATGCCCACTCCTCCTCCCTGGTTACTGTGATGGGCCAATCAGGGAGGTGTCATGCCAGAGGAAACACTAGCCCTCACCAGCTGGTCACCCCACCACAAATCAGGTCATCTCCCTCTTCACACACTGAGACACACACACATGCGGGCACACTTAGGTTTAAATCTGTGCGCTGCAAACACACACATACATGAACAACTCTCTCACACCCTTAGGCATATACATGCATGAACACTGCAAGCAGGCATACATGCAAAAACATACATAAACAGCGTACGATACATTCTGCACTTTAACAAATGTGGTGTACATACCAGCATCTGCACTCAGACACTCCACTGCACCTGTGTGGACATGCATACATTCAGGATAATCGGCTTTTTTAGCAGCGGTGGTGAAATGAGTGTGTAGCTGTAGTGATCTCTTTCCTGGAGTCTAAAGGCCACGAGGGACCTCAGTATGGTTAAATGGCTGCTAGTAACAAACTCCACATTGTCAGCATGCAAACCTTTGGGAGCTCATTATTTATAATAGCACTACATTATAAATATATGAGGTATAAATGGAGACTTTTTTCTTCTTCTTTAGTGTCTCCACCATTGTATTGAAAATGTAATTGTGTAAAACCAGCAACCATTCCGATGGTGGTTTCAGTAGAGGCATGTTTAAAGATGTTCTGCAATAAAACCATGACAGCATTATCAGGAGTGACTTCAAATTATTTAACATGAATACGAGCAGACTAATATACTGTTACACTGTAAAAATACCTATTGAAGACAAGTGTGTTGTTTTTTAGTGAATTTCTTTTTCCTGTGAATAATGAGCAAAAGGTAAGAGACATTGATTTGTCAGGTTTGGTCCTCAATAATCAACAAACAAAGACCTGTTTCTAGATGTGGAAAACAGTCAGTGTGTAGACGGAATCATGAAGGGTGGGAACATTCAGTGCAATTCATAACATGACATGAACAAAAAGCAATGTGTCTTTGTCTTTAAGGGCATTACTCTTTTCCTCTGCCTCTTCAATGTTGTACCTCAGATTTGGAATTACTTAAAATGCCAAATACAATAAAACTAGAGAGCCCAGTCTCAGTGACACATTGTGGATTTCCCAGTGACACAATTGTACAAGGAAAATCAACCTCACACGCTGTATGAAGTTTCACATTGGTGAACTGCAAAATAAATTTTACTGACTGCTTTTCTCTTTATCCTGAAACACTGTTTTGACTGTGCAAAACAATGGGTGAAATTCAAGCACCACATAAGTCACAAAAACCAAAGAGCCGGTTTCTCGGCATTGCTTTTCCCTCTGTTTTGGTTCCAAGTCTGACCAGAGTTCTAGGTCTGATTTCAATCTCCAGATACTTTTGGAGTGGTCAGGGCTTTCAGTGTCAGGGGAAAAAACGTTAAACACTGTACAAAAAACATTGCAAGACGTAATCAGATACGCCATATGACATTTTCTTCTCTCGAACTCAAAGTGCACTCACTCTCTCTCTCTCACACACATGCACATGTACAGAGTGGGTATTCTCCACTAGTCTCACATAAAGTGCACACACACATAAACGTATGTGCACAATAACACACAGCTGAGTTCACTGTCTGTCTGCCTACCAGAAAGTCATAGCCCTTTTCCGCAGACAATCCTTCACTGTTTCCTCCAGTCTCCTAATTGGCTTTATCCAGACCCAACCCACAGACCTGAGTCAGAAACAATTAAAAAGTCCATTTATATTCCGACAGTGAGCACATGGGGTTGCATGGCGTGTGACTACACACATCGGCCCTCATCATCTGTGTGTGATTTTAAACTTCAGGCCATTTTCTCTATTTATTTGAACGTGGTCAGACTTGAAAGCTTTGTGAATAGAACAGAAGAAAGGTCTTTTTGATCACACAAATAATCTGTAGCTCATCCAGTGTTTCCTTTTAAATAAATATCTGATTCAGAAAATGTTAGCTTTCCATGCAGGCTGTTTATTGTTTGAGTTTTCTGAATTTTAAATTGACTAAGAAAACATTTTCGCCTTTATATCTCCATCAGTGTTTCAAAGGCCTGGGATTTCAAAGGAGGGCCGAACAGAGTTAATAACCACATTGGACAAATAAACACAACACCCCCGTCTCCATCCTACTGAATTGGCCCAAACCGGAGCTCTCCAGACAGGTAATTACCTTTTGCCCCAGCAGCCATTCTTAGAGCATACCACACATGTATAATTGACCACATACCAAGGGAAGAAAAAAAATCATCCATTTGGTTTGTGTTTCTAATGTAGGCAGCTGTGGACAGATTTAACGATGGGAGTGGATCTAAAATAGGTTGAAGCTTCATTTGAATCAGAGATTTAACATTAAGCTGTCATTACACCAGTGATAGGCAGACCAAAGTCGTCTTGCCGTTGGAAAACAAGGATGTGATACCGGATCATATGTCAGCACACGTAATATTTTCATTGCTGTCGCTGTCTCAGAAGAGGTCGTTCATTTTCCAGCAACATCTTACTTTCATTTAACTGTTTACTGCATTTATGACCTACTTAGGTCTGACTGCTAAGTGGGTTCTCCTTCTTGCAACCTCTGTATCTGTGCAACAGGAATCCTATCCTCTCTAAGGCTTCCTGAATTTAAAAAAAAAAACATTACCAGCTAATTAACAATACAGTAACATTCAGTTGTTGAATTTTTCAACAGGCGTAGAACCACACGCACAGAGCATACAGGCACCGTATGGACAGCAAGTGAAGACACAAACATGTGAGTAAAGAAAGTAATGTAGACAGAGATAAACTTTGGCGTATGCATGTGTCTATAATATATGAAGTGTTTGTGGAGATGGGCCTTGCGTGCCAGGGACTGCAGCAGGTGCAGTCCATCTCTGGAGTGCCATGTCTAGTACACTGTGTTGTGTGGGTGGTTTAGTGAGAGGTATCCTTCCCCCTCATCATCTCATCTTTCACCACCTCTCCTCCCTGTCGATATAAATAAAAGCAGACAGCTCACCACGAAGCAGCAGGGATCCTCCGGTGCAGAGGAGATACGTTTTTGGGTGGCAGCGAAGGGCTTAAAGGTGGATGTTTGAGATTCTCTGTGGTTATCTAAGGACACTTGAATACAGCAAGTCCAAGTCCAAGTCAGTCAACACAGTGTGGTCATAGATTTAAAATACTTAATACTTTTATAATTTTAATATCTTTCTGTTCCTAAATGAATCAGCAGTTTATTAACTATTTTGTGTATAATGCAGAAAAATATTTTAAACATATATACATTGTATTTATTTGCCCCTACTTCTCAGAAATGTGATGTTAACGTGATGTATTTGGTACAGTTACAACAGGCAGCTTGTGCTTCCAAAAGAAGAAACTACAGGCCTGGCAGGTTAAAAGGCTCTTTACTGATAACATTAGACCTCAAGGGCTTATGCTTGGCAACAGGTCAGCAATCAGGAAAACAAACAAAATTGGCAAGCATGGAATAATACAGGCAAGTCAGATTCTGCTGAGGAGAGCAGGAGAATCTGATAACAGACAAGGGAAAACCTCGACTGTCGTAGTAATACATAGGAGAAAACTTCAATACACATTAAACTGGACCCAGTTTTTAAATGGCAAAAATCACCTTTATAGAGCAGAGTACATTTTAGTGCGTTTTTTACGTATGGGAGATGGGGAATAATGAACATAAAGACCTACAGATTGTGTGTGTGCGTGTGTTTCATATGACTAATTAGCCATCATTAGCATTTCTTCCCTTAGTGTCCATGATGGTACCAGATGTGGTTGCTAGACGAGAGTTCTGTATTTCTGAACGTACAGCATCACAGAAACTAGGGGAAGAGGAAGACGAAGCTCTTTCTCCTCTTAACTGGATACAGTTTGCTGCGTTTTGTGTTTTGTCTTCTGAAAAATGAATCATTTAAAAACATATTTTACTTCATCCTACCCTTCTACTTCACTCCATGCTGTCATCTTCATTTCTCTTGCCCACTCTTTTTCTAACTCCACACTTTTTTCCCCCTCTTCCTCCTCATCACCCTCCTCTGTGTTCTCTAGTAATGGATTACTCCACTCAGCGTTTCCTGTCCTCAGTGAATCATGGCGCCAACGCAAAGGGTGGAACTCAGGGGTGGGTGGGAACACCAGCTAACTGAGGGGGAACTCCACATATTGGGTTTCTGTGTTTTTAGCTCCAGATATGATGTAGTGAGTGTCAGTGTGGTGCATTGTGGGGCCTTTGAGTGTCCCACACATTCATCGCAGGGTGAAGTTGATGTGGACATGTGGGATGAATCTTTGGCAAGAGGGAGGTAGAGTTGATGGTGCTGTATGACTCAAGAGGGAGATACTAGTGCGGCTTCTATATATCTTACAGACAGTGATGGGCTTATGAACTACATTTATGTACACAACCCTTGTACTGAATTGCACATAATTTTTTTGTACAACCTCTAGAGTCTCATAGTGCATCGATGCAAGATTTAAAGATCTTTACTCTTAACATGAGAAAGTAGCACATGATTACGTTACATCAGTGCTCCTTGTCAGGTGCTAATTATTTGTTTTGCCTATGTGCTGTTATGATGTGTGTTTTATGTATGGTGGTCTGGGACAGCACCACTTTCTTGGCTTGGTTCTGTGTTTGGCTGAGGCTCCTGCACATGTTAAGGCCAAAGCTAGGTGCAGCGGTAGATGGTAAAATACTATCACGGTGGAGTGAGGACAGCGCTGAAAGCTAGCATAGCTGTAGTTCATCGACTAACCTCTTAACTCCCTTTTTTCATCCCTGTAAATCAGAGCAGTCAGGGGGCTTAAGTGCCTGACACGGCCAAGGGACACTCCAGTCAGACATTGCTGAGGAGGTGGGGGGACGTGAGTGAGTGAGTGAGAGAGCTGCGAAGACAGATATAGTTCTTCCATTGCACAGAGTACCCAACCGAGGCTGCTCTGGGGCATGAAAACTCTTTTGTTTTCCATAGGAAAACTGAACTATTTTTGCTTGAGAGTCATTAACAAAATGGCAGCATCCCATAATCTTAGAAGGTATGCCAATAGTAATACTGATTCAATATAAACAAAAGCACATTTTTATTATTTTAAATCAATATTCTGTTCTCAATTTTCCTTCTTTTCAGATGTTGAGTTTGTTTAATTTGGCCTGTAAATACTGCTTTGGCATAACAGCCTCCACAGCACCTAAGTAAGCATTATACTGCACTGCTACATGATCACTCATAGTAAAGTTTGTCTGCACTGTACTGTGGACTGTGATAGTGGGGATACAATCAAGATGGTTACTGGCCCTTCTGCCTTTGAGGAGTATGCAGTAATGTGCAGCTAAGTTTAACACACATTTACTTTGACTTTAGCTAAAAATATACATTCAAATAATTGGAACTTTTTATTTCACCTACATATGTTGTTGAATACTATATAACCAGTATAATACATTGGGTAAGTCATCAGAATATAATTGGCTCTTGTTAGGGCTATGAATCCAGCCAGAAATTACATAGTGTCTGTGTCAACTGTTGAAAGGGGGTTTGGGTTTGAAGCATGGACCTGTTGGCAGGGCTGCGGCTGACATTCATAAACAGGAGAGGGGTGTCTTTTTGTCAGTTTAGTATATATTTTAAGGTAAAACAGAGCCAAAATAATGACATTAATATCATTGTTAATGTGTTGCAGTTGCTGTCCTGGGTCAAATTGACACAGACATGAGCTATCTTAAGCTTGAGAGTTATAACTTGAAACCCTGATCCAAGCTTTCCATCAGTATAATGATTTTAAAGTTCCTGTCCTCAGACAGTGCACTGAATGCAGAATGCTCACTTCAAATATTCAAATAGAGATCTACAGCCAGCAATCATTTTCACATTATTTTTCTTATATTTTCTAATATAATGATAAAAAACTGCGTTGTTGTGGGTCTAGTTACTAATTATAATATTTAAATACTATTTATTACTTCCAAATAGTTTTTTAAACAGTTTAAATCATGACAACACCAACTCACACATTAAGATCAGTCCCACAGCTGGAACTCTTAGTTTTAATTGGCCACCTGTGTGAGGAGTCGTCCTTGATTCCACATCATTTTGTTTCTGACTCATCCACCTCTATGAAGGCTTTTTATTAATAAAACTCACCACGTTCCTTCCCAACTTCAAATGGACAGCAATCGTCTGAAGTGCCAAAATGTCTGTAAAACCAAGTCCTTAATGAGCTCAGAGTTGCTCCCCACGATTTTATTACCTGTGAAACATGTGAAATAATTAGTGGGCTTTCATAGCTGGGGAAGCCCCAGTCTACTCATCAGAGAGGTGTCAGAGATAGCATCACCTGATTGTGCCCTGCAGCCTCTGCAAACCTCTGCTGCTCTTTAAAGATGATAGTCAGGTAAAACACATACTGCATAACTTAAACAGTATAAGTAGTGTCTGATTGTTACATAATATCACTTGTATTTTAAGTGTGTACCTTTAAGAAGCAGTGTGAAGCATTAGCTAGAAATAAATTATTAATATATACAGTAAAAATTAGAATAAGATAATCCTTACAGAGTAGCCTATTGGCCTGTACTGTTACTGTGCATGTAAATTGGTTTATAGTGTTACTACTAAAGGTCAAATAAAGGAACCATACAGTTTTGTTTATGAGCTTTTTAAGCATAATTGGACTTTGATGAATGTAAGTTAACAGATCTTTTGACAAAATGATCTTTATCTCGTTGGTGTAGGCATCCATGTTTTTCTCAGATATTTTATTCAGGCAGCAAATCAGTACTGGAGGCAGAAAAGGAGAAATGAGACAGAAATGAAGTAGAGCATGCACGGTACACATGCAGTACTGCACATAAAAACAACATTGGAAGGCTATAAAGTAGATGGCAATGAATTGTCTTCTCCAAGTTAACTTTCTTTTGCAAAGGCATGCTCCACCTTTACGAGGCAAACGCTCAAATTCTCTCCTTCATTTCCCAGATTAACTGGCCTGCATGTTAAAGTCTTGGCTCGATGTCAGTGACTCTGTAACATAAATGAAATCAGCTAAATTAAGTTGGATTTGTAACATCTGTCCTCTACGAAATGAACAAATAAAAACTGTTGGGGGAGATTTACATTTCTGAAAGTTGTTCTGTGCACTCTTTGAGATTAAATCGAGAGTATCTTGCAAATGTACTCAGAGTACATTAACAAATGCATTTACATTTTAGGGTACAGTGAATGGAATAAAACTGGATTTCTAATTGTTAATGTTCAAAGATGGACTGCTTGTGTTTGCTGCACAACAGCAACTACACTGTTAAGTTCAGCATATCTTATAACACATCTTAAAGCAAAATAGAAATATTAGTGCTATCTTCAATCCCATTATGTCAAATATCCACAAAGTTCTGTGCATCAACAGACCGATTTGAGAGTTAATTTTACAGTCCAGTTCAGGTTTAGGATTCCCCTCCCACCACCATGGCCATAAGGTCTTATTGTGAAGAATTGTCAGTGTGTGAAGCCCTGATGTTTCCTGTGTGCTGCGACTGTTTGAGCAGGCAGCTGTGCAGCTGACAGAAGAAACCCTTCATGTTCCTCTTTTCATTATCTTCCACCACTGACAAATTAGATCCTGTTTTACTCCTTCCCTTCTTGCACTTATTGATCTGGATGTTATTGTCTATACACACCCAAAGCGACTCGGCTGATTTGTTTGTTGAATTAGTTCTATATAGTGGGTTAGCACACGTACAGTTTTATATAATCAGCATTAGTGTTATGTGCTATTATTGGTTTCAAATAATAAAAATAAAAAAAGAATTATTAGCAGTTCATGATTAGTCGATAACCAGGAAATACCAAAAAATGAATAGAGATGCATCTATTCTGACGTTTATTACTTGTGGAGTCTTTGAAACACAGTTTATTGACAGCTGGGAGACTGCCTACTGTGATGTACTATATGACTGTCACTATTAAACAGCCCAGTTCACTCTGAAATGGCTTAGTGAAAAGGATTTTTTATTAAACCAAATCAACAAAACATGGAAATTTGACTGGCTGTCAAAGGGGATTAAACTAGCAGCAACATTTCAGGAAAACACGCTTCATTGTCTACATACCGTCTGTACACAGAAATTTCCCTATTTTCATAATTATTTCATTTTATCATATGTGATTAGTCTTTGGAGAATATTTTCTCTTACTGCAGTGATTTCACTCCTTGTTGCATTCACTATTGGAAAGCCATGACTGGAGATTTTTTTTTGCAGTTTGGAGAAACTTTGGATAAATCTGTTAAATGCTATATGTCAAAAATATTTTTTTATGGAAGAAGTTTGTCATCAGTGAACTTTCTTTTGTGAGTGTGTAGCTCCTGGGAAGAATTTCAGCTTAAATCCTGCCTTTTCTCACCAACCCTCTCTTTACCGGCCAGAAGTATACTTAAGACCTTTGAGCTTTAATTTAGAAAGCATGAATGTTTCTAGTGTTCTGGTGCGAGTGTGAATTCTGTTTGATTGAAACAAGGTGACATGTACTCGATTTAACCCCTGAAAGGCGTGTCAGTCTAAATTTTGTCCTAATTTGACTAATCAGAGTCTGGCCTGTCACAGTGGCTTCCAAATCCAGAACAGGCCAAGAAATATGTGCCTGACTGGCCTAGTGACATTTTACACATAATAAACTTACACTTGGGCACTTTTTACCACAACAGGGAGCTGGTCTGAGAATTTACCACAACTTTTACAAGACCCAGGGATCCCAAGAGCTTTTCTTTAAAACGATTTTGCCTGGGTTAAAAATTTGAGTGAAGTTTGTGAATAAATGTTTTGCATGTGAAGTGTTAAAGCCAAATCTCTGGCTAATGGGTAGTTGCTGATGAAGAAACTGAATAAGGACACAACTCATTATCTTTTGTGGACTGTAGTGAGCACACTTGGAGTATGGAGAAATACTGAAATCCCTCAGCTTTAGCTTTGCATTGTTCATGTTAATAGAATTAAATAAATATGATATATGAATGTTGCTGAGTTCATATTATTCTGAATGTCGATGGTTGGGAAACTTTTCGGACAGTTTGAATAAACTTTGAACTTTGCTCCTAAACCACAGTCGCCTATTACTTATACCCTCCATGTTCGAGGGGGTGAAATGTCAGCTTCCATTTTGTTATTTAGTCTTGTAATACAGGTGTATGGACAGAATTTTTTTCTGTTGCAGTGTTGACTGTTAGCATGATCCTTATGACAAAAACCATGAAAACTGCAGACAGAGAGTGAGAGAAAGAGTGAAAGTGACAGAGGGAAAGAATCGAGTGCACAGGAAAATTGACCCCCCAAAAAGCTGCCATTGTCGATGATGGATTCCTCCCTAATCGAAACAGTTTGCCCAGTCGCCCAGCTGGGCTTCATGTGCTTTTGATTACTCTCCGCCATTTAGTTCCACAAAATTACATGCTGCCTAATGGCCTTTTAATGGTTATAGGTTTCTCTGCTCTTTAATGAGCCTGCACCAGTTGGTTGCTAATGCCCTATGGAAATTTGGCAAACGTCCAGTGTGGTTAACTATATTTCCCTCCAGTTTACAACTTTGTTGTGTGAAATCACAAACAAGGAGGTTGGGTGTGAGATGTGGAACTGCTTCTCCTGTTGGCTTGTTTTGTTTTAGTGTGGGGGCGATCCACAAAGCTCCATAATTGTGCTATTAAGCATTTGATTGTTTGCACTCTCATGCTCCCTGTAATTTTTCTGAGGTGATAATGTGGCAACTATTCCATCTTTACACACATGTGCAACACACATTTGCTCTGCTCACACAACACAATGTGCTAAAATAATGCAATGGTAAACAACATGCATTGAGACACACAGGACTGACTTTTATGTCCCAACTTTGTAACAAGACATGTAAACACTGGGAAGCTCTGAGTAATCTGTGTGGTTCGAGTGGTCAAGGTGAGAGAGTTCACTCTCTGAACTGACCTTAATCATCACCACAGCCATTACTGATGTGTTTGTGTGGTTTTATCTCTGCGGCATGTCTGTTTTTGTGTCCTCATGCATGTGTACGTGTATCTCTGCATGTTTGTGTCTTAATGGGGACGTTAGCAGCTGCTTTTTGATGAGTGCCTGTTTACTGGACCTAATTAAGCAGAAAACGGCCACACATCTCCCCTACTAAAGTAGGACCCTAAACAGATGGCCTGAGGACCCATGAGGCTGTCTGACACCTTGCCTGCCCTGGATGGCCACTCAGCAGCCAGTCAAAAAAAAAAAAAAAAAGCAGGCCAGCCTGCAGTGTCCCTGTCAACACCATCCCACTTGAAACAAGGTCATTGTTATTCCAGTAGTTCCCAATTCATAAAAGGTGGTTTGGCAGATCAGTAGAACTGATTTGTGTAAACATATTAATCAGTTATTATTAACAGTTGTCAGGGCTGTGAGGTAGAACATATTGCACATACCTTCAGTAAAATGTTGTAAGGCTGAATGTCTGGCATTTGTCTGATGACAATCACTCATCACTTGGGGTTATTCCCCACTTTAAGCCTTTCTTCAGAATTCGACAGGTCTTGGGCAAAAACAAACTGCCCGATTGCCCTGAGGAGGAACTCTGGGATACGTCCCCTCCTTTGTTATTCTTCTTATTGCTTTATCTGTCTGGAGTCTGACAGGGGCTTACCTGAGGGGACGTACAAGACTTCTGCCGACACTAAATGGATCACGGAAGCAGATCGCTACATGCCTTGCTGATGAAGACATCACCACAATGCTATGCAAAGACAGAGATGAATCTCTCCACAGGCACTGTCATGTTTTAAGGAGGTTTAACCCTGTCGTTACACTTCCAGCAATTTTAATACGTTATTAGCAGCTACGTCTGGTTTGTTGCTGTACAACTCCTCTGACTAACATAACCACCTTAACAAGGGAGTGGAAGTGCCACTACCTCTACCACTAGTACAGCCTCTTACTAATACCAGTCCCAAAATCCTGTCTGAAGCACAATTTATAATCCACGTCCAAAAGTATTGATCTATCCTGAAAAGGATGCATCTATACATTATATGTAAATAGGCCAACTGGTCTAATTTAGTTCTCATGAGCGTTTTGTATTTAAAAAAAGAACATTTAAAGATAACTTGAGTTCTGTGATACTGGCAAATTATCACCATCTGTGAAAATGTCAAAGTGCTGCATGTCCTTCACATGTAATGACTTTTTTGGATTGTCCTTGTTCCACTGTGAGTGGAATATGTTTGTTGGTGTGTGTGTGTGTATGTGTGTGTGTCTAAGAGGGAAGCATTATAGTACTCTAGAGGGCAGCAAGAGACCATGTAGGGTGACTAGCAGCTGTAGGATTTTTGCTTTAATATATCCATTTGAAGAAGGCAAATTATGGGCTGAGAGAGAGAGAGAGAGAGAAGCAGTTCAGGTTTTTGATTCACCACTTCTATAGGAAAAAGACATACAGTAGTCAACAGGGCATACTGTCAACAGGGCATACTCTAAACCGTAGTATATAAACTCTAGCATAACAATCCATAGATCAGATGTGATAAATAGGCCGACATTCCATGTTAGTCCATGAAAATCACCTTCATAGAGTTTTACAGCATGTTGATAATAAGAACTGAACTCTATTACCGGATTGTCCCCTGTCATCAAGGTCCCAGACCACACTGAGGAGGACTTGAAACCTGACTCTGCTGTTTGTGAGTCCAGGGACGAACAAGCGGGATTAGTTTAGGAATGATAAGGCCGCCGAACATTGTGAACCCATACAAACAGTCTTTGAGTCTGTATCCCCTGCCGACAACGTGCTATGTTTTAACATTATGTTCCTGGACTGTGTGTATGCTATAAATCACCGTATCAAAGAGGCATGGAATGGCATTGGGTGATATCAGACCTTGTCAGAAGCCTTCTGTCAGACGCACAGTGAATTAGGGGGTATGTGAAGCTAATGGCATTTGACCATATGCTTATTTTAATGGAAAATGGGCTGTTGGAAGCTCTCAGTGCTGCTGGACAGCTATCATTTTGAATTTTTAAAGAAATCATATTTTGAACACATGTAACATCTGTTTAAATACTTTTCATGGCCAGTAGAGTGACATTTGTGATTGCAAATATAAATCTGCAGACGCTGCACCATAAACTCAGCAAAATGCTCAGTCTCTGTCCTCTTCACTACTCTTCACTACAGTGTGTATCCAAGAAGATTACTTTAAGTATACATTTGACCTTTCCTGATGTAAATGCTGTCACTGTTGCAACAGTTATCTCAGAAGTGCAAAGACGCCTGTGTAACTCACTATATTTGAGAGAAAAATAGGTCAGTGACACATGTCGAGACAATGGCTGGGGTTTGGCAAACGTTGTTGCCATAAACAGGGTGATCAGTGTGTAAATGTCACCAGTCTTGGGAGCTGCACAGGGCTTTTAATTTGTTAGCTTTTATTACCTATCAGAGAGACAAGATGCCTGTTATGTGCTGCCAAATCCACTCAACATGCCCAAACGGCCCTTGACCTTTTATACTCAAGTTTACAGCATAGAAAACGTAGCCATACACAGGCCGTATACAGTAGCGCATAACTCGGCATATAATAAATGCATGGCCTGTCAAAGGCCAGTCTGGGGCCCTGTTAAACATCTTAATTTAAGATTCACAGCTATTAAGAGAGCCATAATAAAAAACTGTATTTCATGAACAGTGTCAAGCAGACAACCTTGTACTTTAAGAGCTCATGTGTGTGCACTTCACTGAACTTTGGCACCTGTCTGAACTGCCTGAATGCATATTCAGCATTGTTCATAGACAATGCCTAAAACCCAAACACAAGATAAAAAAAAAAACTACTGCTTAATTAAGGGTACACCCCTATAATTCAGTGCCAGAGATATTGGTGCAGTGAGGATATTAAACGCTGCACTCTGACATATTGTATGTAGTTAAAACAAATAAAAAATGGTGGGTTGGCGTTAAGGAATGGGACATAGTCCCTGCTGAGAATCTATTACAGTTGCACACAGTCAAGCACACGTGCAATCTTCATTTCATTTTACAGGCACAAATTGAGCAGAGTCAAGCAGAACAATGAAATTATACCATATATTTATTCACACACATGCACGTTAGGCATTTGAATAAAAAGCAAATAAGACAGATCTAATTTCAGGAACATCAGTGCACAGCAGCCAATTTCTTGGATACACTTTAGATTACGTCGGGGCTCTCTTATTAAATAATAGATCTTAGTAGCCCCAAACTCTGATTGTTCATCTTTTTTCTATTTGATTTGATAAGTTACTGAGCTAAATTTAGATTCCTTGTAATGAAATCTCACTAACTTTGTTACATTCTTGTAGATGAGCTGAGGTCCAGCTTTTATCTTATGACCAGCAAGGTAACTCTTAAAGCTAATATTGGTTTATGTGCGCTGATGCTTCATTTTGGCTGTAGGACTACAAATAATCTTCAACACTTAAAAAATTAGTAGTTGGCATCAGAGCTTTATTAAACAAGCGTTTTAACATTTGCACGTGTTACCTTTCGATGAACATTAATAACTTGTTGCAGCAGTATGTATCATTAAACACATAATACCCATGAAAAGTGACACAAACGCATGCTCCCTCAAAGTGGACGCTCTGAGTGTTGAAAACGACACCTTGTGTTTTAAGAGCGTATCCTTATTTAGCAAGATGCTTTCTGTGGTGGCTTTATAGCCTGAATACTGTCTGTCTGAATCACCCCTTTTAGTTAGAAGGGCCATTAACAGCTAATGCTATCCAGTGCTAAACTGTGTGGGAGGTAATGAAGCCTTGGAGTCACGACACTTATCTCCCTCTGCAGTTACAGCTCTAACATGGCTGCCAGCCCGGCATCATATAGCCTGGGAGGAAAACCAAGACACTGTGAAATCTCAGCATCTCGGTCTCTGCTCACAGATAGCACTGGGTTTAACCACCACCATCTTGTACTTTAGTGGGAGGCATTTGTGGCCAGTTGTGGCCCAGATGAGTATGTTTGGCACTGAGTCCAATCATGCCAGGCAAGGCAGTGAGTATCCTTACACCCATTTGTCTGCTAGCACAAGGAGATGTAAAACTGTCACCGTAGTCTGTCTCTCTGCAGGGTCAGTGGTGTCTGGAAAAATTAATAGAAGAAGGGAAGAATTATGCACAAATATTATTAATTAAAGTTTACCAAGTGTGTATCTAAAGAAGAACAAGGATAGAAGCTAAGAGAAGCATCCACAACCATGTCCACAACCATGCCTGGTGCTGTTACAGAAGTCCCACTCAGCTTGTAGCAGCTAATACTGATCTCTGCTCTTTTGATGATCAGGTAGTAACGCTATTAGGCCACACAGGACAAGCATGTGCTCAAAAGTGTGTCCTAAGAAGGGAATTATTCTAACAGTTTGGGTTTGAGTTGGATTTAGACAAATGTCAAATGTAAAAATACACAAAAATTACAGTTATATTAACATCTTCACCTCAGACACAAAGGGTGTAGTTTAAGATTTGATTATCTGATTGCCTTTTAGTTTCTTAGGCTCCTATGTCTTAGGACAGAAGATATTTCAAAAACTAGCTAAACTCAACTGGTGGAAATAAGAATTGCTGCGGTACAGTAGTTTAAATTCATTCACTCATTAAGCAGCCCACGGATTAAACTGTGTAACATTAAAAGTGGTTTCATTTCAGCACAGCCCTGCTGGCTCAGCACTTTGGCTGGTCAGATGAGGTGTTAAAGAGGCAAGGCAGATTTGTGCTGGTGTGAGTCACATGAACTGTGGTACTTAGTGGGGCTGAGGATTTGGATGTACTGTAAGTAGGAGCAGAGTGATCCCGGGCAAGGGTGATGACTCAAGATGGATTTGTGACGCAGAAAATAGTTTGTGTACATCCTTTCGGTGTCGGTTCATGACTTCAACAACTTTAAGAAGACTTAAGAGCTACAACGCCCACTTTTATCGTTGTGGAATGAGCAGGAATGGGACTTTCCTTCAGAATTACACAGCATTTTATTTTACTTTGCTTCTGTCAATGATGTTTCATCCCTGTTCAAATATTTAAAGTAGACTTATTATTGGTTTAGACTGACAGTACATCATCATCATCATCATCTTCATCAGGCATCAGCTTTATGCAAAACATTGTTTCATTAAGACAAACACTCCACCAACCGCAAAATGCAGGATTTATCTTTTTGTTCCTCAAAGTAGGGTTTAAGCTGCAAAACAAACTTAAATCAAATTTAAGTTTTGGATTCACAGACATTAGTGTGTCCCAAAATTCATTGTTGGCTTTAGTCTCTGGAGGTGATTTGTGGAAAATAACCAAAAAATAAAAATAACCCAGCCTTAACCTTTAAAAGAGGTACAGCCCATCAGCTTGTTTCATCAGCTGTCACTTTTGTGGAAGCTCCTTCAACTGTTTCATCACTATGTGTTGTACTTTGGCACAAGGCACGAGTAAGACAGGTGGCAGGAAGTTATTTCAATAATTAGTAATAATATCATCAGCTCCCACCCCTGCTACACACACACACACACGGACACAGGCACACATAGTGATCGGTGCTCCCCGGGTGTCAGCGTACAGTAACCCATCATGCAGTTTGGCTGTCTAAAATAGGCCTTAACACAGCTGCAGGATTGGAGGGAGGAGCAGATGATGGTGGTTCTGCCTTCCTCGACTGATTCATGCAGAACCATGCTTTAAGTTCCTTGGCACTGATCAAGGACAAACATTGGCCCGCTGATCAAGGGCACAAGTTGGCCTTCATTGTGTGCTTAACAATGTTGCACCTGTCTAATGGTTATGTACGTACTAGCCCTTTGATCTGCATGTGCTATTATTACAATTCACTCAAACTGCAGAGTAACTCGTGTTGAGCAATTAATTTGCTTGTCGTCTAATGAAAGATGGGAGACTGGCCTTTATATGAGTGTCCCACTGGGAGGCAGTGCACGCTGTAGTTTCATTAAGTGGATGCTTTCACTGTACTGGGTGAATAATTGTTATTCCTCACTTGACTTATTTTCTAAATATGAAATCAGCTATATTTTTAACTTTTGAAAGATGTGATAGAAACCCTTGTTATTTTAGCGACAAACTAAAATTTAGGAGTGTAATACTTTGACCATGCAAAGATGAAATATTGTTAGAGGGAACAAATAATTAAGAAAATCTGTTGTTTAAATTTGTAGCCTCCTTTCATACGAGTTGAAGCTTATAAAATGTCGGTTCTTTCTTCTGTTGTCATATTTTCTCATTTCCTTTTGGGAATTCTGGTATTCCCACTCCACTTCTTGAATGGAGCTTTTAAACACACGCAACGTTTTATTAATTTAACCCAGAGAGCGAGGGAAAAAGTTTTTGACACTTTACATTTTCCACTACAGATGTGATATAATTTAGCAAGTGACTTCAACAAAGGAGACACTTTGTTTGAGTTCAAGAAATTACAATGGAACAATTAGAATAAATCTTGAGTTGAACTTCCATTAACCTCGGCTTGGTTTGGATTTCGGCTCTCCGGGCCCTGAGGATGGAGGCCCTTCATCTGATTTATATCATCCTCCTCTTTGCCTGAACTAAATGTAGGGGGAGCATTACATACTTTCAATAAAAATACTGTAGATTAAGTTCCCTCCCCTTTTATGATAGAGTGAAATCTTTTCTCCTTACTTCAAAACATCCATTAGTTTGTGCTGTAAATCACCCAACAACATATTAGATAAGCAGCAGCTGGGGGAATATTTGCTTTAGTCATCTTTGTTCTTTCAATTCACAAAAAAGCCCCAGGTCTACAGCTCCACACTCTACTGTGCTGAATTCCACTAAAAGTTAAAAGATCCTAAAACTCTCCCTGAAGTTACAAATATGTCGCTAATCTGTAGTTTTATGTAAAATCCCAACAGATAAGAAGTCTATGGGAGTAAATTCAGCTTGTTTGCAAAAAACGTATTCTGAGTGTAAGGAGGCCAAAACCTAAAACCTGTTTACAGAAAGAAATTACAGAATAATTTAAGAGTAACAAAGTGCTTTAAATGCAACAGTTCCAACAGTTATTTCCTGCTGCCATTGAGAGCCACCAGAGTACAAAGTTGCTTAGTTCAAATTAAATCAACAAGTATAAAAACTTGATTGCCTTTTGCCTTCCAGTGATCACTAACAGGAATTCAAAACAAATGTCACTCTGCATAAGATTGCCAGCTAAATGTCCAAAGGGCAAATGTAAAATGTAGTTCATCCACCTTTTTATACGTGTGTATCAGTGCTTAAATCAGCTGTGTTTATGTTTCGAAGGCCACCCTGATGTGGTCAAACACAAGCCACTTGGGAAGCTGGCTCCTGTGATTGCTGTGTACTGATGTAAACTCTGCCCCGTTGGTTCATGTTTCAGCTCCGAAGGCCAAAGTGGCGGGTCTGTGTCGAAACGTATAAACACTCACATGCCGACACACAACATGAAGGAGTGTACGTCTTCAAACACAAATACAGAAGGATATGCACAGACTGAAATACACACACACACACACACACACACACACACACACAGTATATATTCACAGGCACGTAATAGTCACGAACTGACAAAGAGAAAAGGAAGGAGGACGTCATCAGAGCTGGTCTCAAACTTAGGACGTCTAACTCATGTTGTATATGAGACTGTCTGTCTGTTTTTTAGTTGTTACAGCACATTGTGAATATTTGGGAGACTCTCCTGACCAAAGGTTTAATGTCTCCTCATCCCAAATCACATGGTAGTGCTGCAGAAGAGATAATGTCACATCTACAAACTCCTGTGTTAAGGATTTGTTCAGTTGGACGAATGAAACAGTTCATGAAAAGTCCAGTCAAAAATAATTTGATCACTTTTCTCTGTGTTCTGCTCCTTCACCCTGTTTCAAAAGGAAATATTCATTTATGAAAGAAACCTTAAAATGTCACTGTTCCTTACAATATAAATAGAACAGGTTATGTTTCATCTTGGTTAGTTATTTAGAACAAAGCAGCCACTCAGGACAGCTTATATGTTAGAGCTTTTCTATGTGCCTTGATTCTATGAAATTGTCACCAGCGCCTTTATAGCTCCAGTGTTAGTTGTGATTGCTCCTGCATCTGAAACTTGACACTTGGTTCAACTTTCAGCAAGAATTCCTAAAGTTAATCCTCTGTATCTGATAATTGTACTGATTCTGATCTTTTGTTTACATTGGAATTTATTGCCAACACTAAAGTGCCTCACAATGAATCATTTATCATTAATAATTCCTCCAGCTTCAGGTAATGTCAGCCTGGAAATGGTTACAGCTCATCTTACCTCATGTTGTCATATGTAAAGCCTTTTAAACATTTTTCTTCCTCTGGGTTTGGGCACGTCTGTGTGGGTGCGAATGAGTAAGGCACAGGTGCAGTTGAAGAATAGACTATAATGTGCTGCCCCTCAGGCAGAGGAATGGAGTTTATCTTTGTCAAGGATGCAAATGAAGCAATGAATCAACATTTTCTGCAGTGCATCACCCTTTTTTTTTATCACCACCTGTCTCAGTTTTTCGATCACATGCACCGATTCAAACACACTTTTGTTGAAGTCCAGTAGTAATATTGGTCCTACTGTAACTAACTCCTGCTTCTAGTAACCAAGGTTTAGCATTGAATAATATGCACTAGTCTGCATTACTGATTTATGTCCACTGACAGGTCTACTGCTACTATTGGTGGTTGCTGGTAGATACTGTAGCTGACAACAATCACTGGCTCCATGTTTGGGTTTTACGGATCAGACTAGATCTGGAACACCTGTAGTTTCTTTTCTTTCCCTTCAGGCCCTGGTCTTTTTTTACTTCACGTACAGCTTGAATGGATGTGCTCACGTCTCTTTGTGCCATCTGCAACTAATCTGTGCTGTTGTTCTCATTGACTAAATTTCCACACACATTTAGACTAGCGATTTAGTTTTCTTTTTGTTGATGCAATGGACTGTGCATTTTTTTTTTCTATTGCTGGAAAAACACAACAAAAATTTCTGTGTAAATTTATGCATTGGACACCTTGATTGAGGTCTCAGTCATTTCACTGTCACTTCCTTTACTGCTTTAAACATGTGTTACCGATACTTCTGCTGCTACTATATGAGTTTTAAATGTTGTATGTGAGTGGTAGTTTGTTTCATGACCCGTCTTGTGAGAATACAGGCATGAATGTGGTGTATGGCCTGTTCTAAAAATGTGAAACATGTGTCATATAGGCTCCAACATATCTGTCATACACTGATGTGTGGATGTGAGGTGAAACATGTATGGACTTCACTGCATAATAGAGTAACTTAATGTCCTCTAGTTCTTTGATATTGATATTTGTATCTAGCGTAAAAACAGAAGTTGCCATTTCTTTGTGCTTAAGCCTATAAGGTGCCGATAATGTCTCATTTTGTTGTCTGCTGTGTTGTGTCTCTTTTGCTCACTTCACATTTCAGTGTGCTCTGTAAAACAGTCCACACAACAGATGTGTTTTCACTCAGCTGAGGGGAAAATGCTTCATTTAAAGTGGGATGCATTTTTGCATATCACTGCATTTACTTGATTTATAATCAGTGCCTTGCTTTTCCTCTGATGTTTTGGGGGAAAATAAGCAGTCAGAGGACAGTGTGAAATTTAGTGGCTTCAACTTTGTTGCTTTAGCACTTATCCCTCGTTTATCACGGATAGTCTTGGTGCAGCAGTCACAGAAACTGTCTCCACTCTCATTTAGCAACACAATTTACCTTTGCCACTTTGCATGCAGAGTCTATTTGTCACTTTAATCTGGGTACTGTGCGTTTATCTTTTCTTAGTCACTTTAATGCACGTGGCGTTTGGCTGAGGCAGTCTGTCAGCTCATGGCTGCATTAGGGCTGTAATGAGAATTAGGGGCACATTCTTCACTAAGATACATGGACACACATGCACATTTGCATGCACAAACACATATATTGACCATTTCACACATACTTGTATGCACTCACAGACATACAAAGTGACATACTCATAATTCTTTTCTGATGTGGCCATGGTGAAGACGGACCATGCACTCAACATTACCTTCATCTTGCGGTAAAATACCTTCATATGCATAAATATCTATTTCTTGTCACTCACTGGAATAATTGTGCATGATGAGTTTCATACCAGACAGACTGTTTATGAAAAACAGGGCAATGGACAGCTATGGTACAGAATCAGAACAGTGAAGCAGTTAAGCTATGTGCATGCAGACAACTGATAGCGTTTGAAAACTTTCTGAAAACTGAAAACACACTTGTATTTCACATCTGTAAATTTTGATCTCACTGTCCAGCCAGACCTGTGTTGATTGCAGCTGTCTGCCATGCTCCAGAAAGCTCTGAATGCTCTGAATCCAGGTCATGCTGCTCCACTGATTGTGCTGTCTCCCTGTCTTTGATTTCCTGTCTGGGACAAGGAGTCAGTGATGATTTTCACCAGCCTCTGTCATATAAATCAATGTAGAAGCCCAGACAGTGGGACTAGCACTAGACAACCTCTGTCCGGACAGCGCCAGGAGTAGTTACAGCCCAGAAGAATCATGTGACTTGGGGTTAAAGGATGGTGCTGTAAATTTGGGGAATCTCCCTTCCTTGGTTGATGAAAGTCAGAAAGGAGATAACAGCAAGGAAACGATTTGATAGACAGGTTTAATCATCAACGGGCAAGAATGCAGGCTTGGACTGCTCTGTATCGCAGTAGTTTATGTTAAACTGTAAGAAAAACTAAAATCTGATCCTGAATTTTGAACTTTCATTCATCTTATTGGAAGAAGAGCATGAAAAAAAAGCAGTGTCCCTTTAAATGCTGTTAGATTTGCTCGTGCTCGCCTTGATCGAGGGCCTTTTTGGGCAGGTGCAGCAAGTGGGCCAGGGCTGGAACAGCTGCGATGGGATCAGGGGAGGGGGAGAAAGATAGAGAGAGATAGATGAGAGAGGAGGGGAGAGAGGGGCTTCTTCTGAGTTGCTGCCATGTCATGTACATCTCCCATAAATCTCTGTCCCAGAGAGAGAGGGGAGCTAGCGTTTGCATTTCATTTGCTGGCCTTCTCTCCAATCTGCTTCTCCCCCATCTCTCCCCTAGTGCTGTTTATTTTCAGCCTTCAACATACTCTGAAGGCCTGTGAGGTAATTATTTCATAAAGTTACACCTCTGCTGTCACAGATGACCACAGTTGGCACACACTTAAAAGCCCGAGCCAATGATTAACGTTTGAAGGCAGGAGGCCAGGGAGAATAGCACGACTACCTCAATTTGTAGAAGTACCTTCTGCATGACAAGTAGGTGGAGGGTGGACTGGAGGCATGAGATACAGGAACATTTTACTCTCCTCTGCCAATGCCAATCAATTAATTACAGTTTCTTTCATAACAGAAAAAGTGCTTCATCCATGGGAATGATTTTTATAAGTTATGAACTTAAAGATTTGGGTGGGTGGACTTTTGAGCCCCATAACCCAGGGCACCTCTTAACATTGCAACCTTCACTCAGGCCTGAAACTGCAGCTACAGCTATTGTAAAAAACAACTATAGTTCAAACACTCAAAGTGTTTGCAGTTATGAAGATTTGGAAGTGTATGGTAGGATTCAGTTTTTAGCAAGGATGCAAACATAAAGTGAGGACTTTGGTATTTCTATTGATCAGGGTTTGATGTGTTTCAGTAAATGTGAACAGTACCAGGCCCTGGGGCTGAATATCCAGTAATCAGACTGTGAAGTTGTCTGCTTTGTTTTAGCTTTAAAACATTATTGTAGCTTTTACACATGAGCAGATTTTCTAATGTCAGCTTTCTTCTTTTTTTTTAACGTAAATGTACTGTAATGAAATTCTTTTGGGCAATAGCGCTTCAATGTGTTATTATAATCTCAATAACATAACTTTGTATTGCATACTTTGTTCTAATGTAATACAATTTAATACTTTTATAAGGGCAGAAATTTTTCATATCTCAGTGATACCGAGAAAAAGCATTTACCATCTTCAAATATTCTCTCAGACGTGTGTGTGCAAGTGTTTCCTCATTTTCCTTGCTAGACTGAATCTGACCCCTTGCCACAGCGATTTTCAAGTTGTTTTAGAGTGTCAGCTTCCTCCTCATGTAAAGTTGTGCTGATTTACACACTTGCAGATAAAAGGCTGTCACAGCCATCCATCTTAAATCACATGCCTCTACTGAACAGCTGCGTGCGTGAGAATGGGACATGGAGAGAAAGGCCAAGGGTGTGTGTCAGTGTTTCTGATAAGAAATCATATACATAGGAGTCCTGTGAAAGTACATACATGTGCACAAATACACTGTATACTGTCCACATAGCACAGCAGATACATAAAACCTACAGACACATACACAAAAAAGGTCCCTCGGTGTTGCTCACCAGGGTATGCTAACCCAGATCATAAAAGTGCAGTGACAAAAGTGCGTAGCCAGGCCCGTCATGATTTTCATAAGTTATAAATAGAGGTAAACCTAATAAACATTTATAGAGTGGCTATAAATCGCTGCAATGTAAATGCTTGACAATAAGTTCTCTTATCCCCACAATGTCATTTGAATGCCCTTTACTGGTGAGGCCATTACTCATCAAGCCCCCTCTTTGATTTCAACCAGTGCACCCATTGGCTGCGGCTCCAGGGTCCTCCAATCAGGCGACCCGATGGGGCCGGGTGTAACATCCACCAGGCACCAGCTGTCCTCTCGATGACATCACGACGCTTGGTCAATAATTTAACTCTGAAGTGTGAAATGTTGGGGAAGAAAAACGTTTTTGCCTCTTAAATATGTCTGTTTCAGGTGGTTCGTTTGTGTGTTTGTAGAACGGGGACTGCTGGAGATCAGCTGCTACTGGAGTTTTGCGTAAGGCCTCGTATCAACGATACTGCCTGGGGTGGGTAGAAAAGTAGTGGAAAATTGAGCTCAGCACTGTACTGAAATGAATATGAACATATCGCACACATTTTATTTCGATTTTTATTTTTAATTTTAAAGTGCAGCTGCAGATTACTAATTACTATATAAGATCCTTCTAAATATTTTGCTTCGGTCCAGTACTCTGAAACTCCACCCACGTTTGTAGGATTAACTGATACCATAAAGTAAAAAATATTTCATTCACTTTACTCCATGTCATATTTATTAACAACAAATGAAACTTCTAAAGAACAGACAGTGTAGTCAGTCCCTAGACAAACACATCTTTGAATACTGCTAATAATATGTTATATGTACTAAATAATAATCCGTTGTCATGGTAATGATTATTTCACAGTGGTTTGAAATTAAATGCGTCCATATGTATAAATCAGATACGACTTGTCCTTCCAAAGTCCTCATTTACTTCACTGTCCTCTATGTTCAGACTGGAGCAAAGGATGATAGGATTGTTCTCTAGTTGCTGTACAGTCCGGAGCAGTGATTGAGTGTGTTATGTTTTAAAAGGTAATTAGCGTCACTAGCAGTATCAGGAGCCATCAATCTCAGGCTCAGTAAATAACCAAAATGGACCAAATAACCAAGTTTGGTTGATGATGGTGGATGTAGCCTTTGTTGCTAATGGTGGTCATTAACCTCTCAATGGCTAAATAATAGCATCTTAATTAATTTGTTTCAAAGGGAAAGTTTGTAGTAGAATTTAATTATATTAATGGGGTAGGGGCCACAAGGTGCACAGCAGGAGGATTGGAAAACGTATACACGGATGTAAACTCAGATGTGATTACGTTGGTCATGGTGTGTGTGTATGTGTGTGGCCACAGAAGCAACTGAGGTTGTGCTACAGCCTGCATGTATTTATGCACACACATGCACACACAGCACCAGGAGCAAAGTCAAGCTGTGGTAAACTTGTCGGCAGACAGGCTTTAAATGATAGCTCAGGAAAACCTTTACAACTCCAAAGGATAATTTGACCACAACATAAATTGTAATGTTAATGATAAATTCTGGTAACTGATATTTAAATCAAATAGCATGACAAGGTAATTTGCACCCAGGGATTCAAAACATCAATATTTTATTGTCAAACCCACATTTCAGACCTCCTCTAATGGAAAGTGCTGCATACTTAGAATTGCTGCTGATTTCTCCCTTCTCGAACAGCGACCTCTGACTTTTAACAAGTCACACTAAAACAATGTGCACATGCACAGAGTCTGTGTACTGTACTGTGCATACATACATACATACATACATACATATATACATACATACACGTGTTAATGACATTCATTAAACCAAAAACACCTACAGCAGGTTGTTTATTGAGGACTATTCGATTTGAGTCTTCAATGCACAGCTTATTAAAAACATAAATATGTAATGATGTGTTGCTGCTTTTCTGTGCTTTGTTTTCAGTCTAATGTTACCTCATAATATATACAGATATCTGGTTTTTATTGTTTGGCTCTCATGACTGTTAAGTGTGTTTTTTAGCCTCTTTGGGTTGGTTGTGTGAATTAAATTCTGATTAAAGTTTTGATAAAAATGGTAAGCCACTAAGGGCTCTCAATCACAGTTACTATAAAACAGCATCCATGTTGGGCCTCTTTGCCGCTTTAGTATAATTTCATAAGCTCTTGTGGGTCCCTGGTAAACGTAGTTGTGGGAATCAATGATCATTTGTGATATTAGATGATTAAAAAAGGTAAGTTGTAAAGAAGAAATACTCATGAATACACAACTAAAATCACCCACTTTTGAAATGTAAAGTCCTTCACCACAGTTACCAGGCCACATGCTGTAAATAGAAATTTTCATTCCTGTTGGAGGTATTTAGGTGATGCTTCTGTCCTCAGTGATTTGTAATCAGAACAGATTAAAAAATACATCAGGAAAGAAAATTTTATGACCGTCTGCTGTGGTTTCCTATTTCTGTTGCTCTGCAGATAAAAAGGTCCTAATTCAGTAAATTTAGCCTTAGTCCACACACACTGAACCCCACACAACCTGATTAACTTTCTGTTCTATCTGTTGCTCTTATGCTCTGCATTTAAGTCTTCTTTATATCCTCTTCATCTTCTTCTACTTAATTTCACTTCTCCTCCTTTTTATCCACCTCTTTCTTCTCCTCCTCCTTCCTCCGGATACAAGTAGAGCCAGATCTATTACCAGGCCCTGCGGATATACTGAGACAAAATGAGAGACTTTGATTTTCTAATACCATTAGACTATATATTTATATATATGTATGTGAGTGAATGTGTGTGTGTGTGTGTGTGTGTTTGGGTGGAGGAGTGTGGAGATTCGATGGAGGACTCAATAAGAAGAAGAAGAGCTTAGATTTATTAGTGGGACACAAGTCCAAAATCAATCAGGTGATTGAATCAGGATATTATTGGTCGTAAATTAGAGAGTTGTTTATGTCAGAAAAGGGGAAGGCGGAGGGGGGAAGAAGAGGCTGAGTGCAGGACAAGAAACAGCCAGGTAAGCTAGTTGGTGAGCTTATCTGATTCTTTATGTCATGACCAATACATGCCCCGAGTAGTTAGCCTCTGAAACGCCTCTTTCAGCAACACAGTTTGTCTTTTATATTCTGAGCAGTGTGGCATACCCTTTATTATTCTGGTTCATTTCATCTTTGCCATTAATTCAGGAGTTAACAAGAAAACAAAAAATCAACAAAAAACAAACTAATTAACAAACGATTCTGACAGATCATTTTAGAAAAGTGTACCAATATGTGTGGTTAAAGACAGACTCTCCCATGAAGTTATCATCACATGGACGTACATACACGAACACACACAAACATAATAATGGGCACACTGGTTCATAATAAGCTGGTGTTTGCCTGTAGATGGGGAGTTTAAGTGAGCTGATAGAGACTTTTCCCATGAAAAAGGGAAGCACCCAGTGTCCAGGACTCCCAGCACAGTTCACGGTTGAAACAGCATCTAATAAAAAAGAAGAGCGGCGATATAAAAGATAAGGCCTCATAAATATAAACCAGCCAAGGGGCTGATAAAGACAGAGTGAGAGAAAAATAGGGTGGAGGCAGCATCTGAGAGGTGCATAGATGGACTAACATGGGGAGACAGATGAACAGATGAATCTCAGATCCAGGTTGTGTCTGGATCTGATGTACTGTAGGTGGGCTTATTACTTTTATTTACACCTGGGAGTTGTGCATGCACACAGACACATGATTTTATTTTTCTCACTAAAACACAGATACTGTAGTTATGCCATCACTTCCTTAGGAGACAGCTGACGTAAATGCATTTAATCATGTCAACATGTTGCGTTGCCGCTGAAACATGCTCATCTACCTGTTTCCACATTGTATTCATTTGGCCGAATGTGTCTGCCACCACCACCAGAGGTAGTTTGGATGATCACACACTTGGCTCTCATTAACGCAAAGGTTATACATCTTCACCGTTTACTGGCATCGTACTCACATTAATTTGGTCTATATTAGCAAGAATGCACATTACTTGGGATAGTGTTGAGATTAAGGAAGACAAAATTAGTTGTTAAACCAGAACTAGCAAGGTACATAATTTATCCAAATGTATTCAGTGTAAAAAAGGGAGAATTTATTGCAGGCCTGCTGTATTAGAGTGACTGTATTTATGAGAAAACAACCACTCATAGAAAAAGAAAGAAAATTCTACTAGTCTTCAGACAGAATGACTGAATGAGCACTTTCTGTCTGTGTATAGTTCTCAGTGTATATTGTCTTTATGTTTCACTTTGTCTCTATACATCCAACTCTCTACCTCCTTCGCCATCACCTCATCCCACCGTGGCCCCTGGTCTTCTGCATTCCTATGATCTCTCCTCCCTCTCTTCAGCTCTCTTCATCTCCTCCCCTCATCTCTTCTTTACCCTTTCTCCTTTTTCTTCCTGTCCATTTCTGTATGACCATTCTCCCTTCCTTCATTTCCTCACTTCCTCTCTCCCTTTCTTTACCTCCCTCCCCTGATCTGTAACCATGCAGGCTGTATCAGTCACAGTAGGGTTATTTGTCTATCAGTTACAAGGACATGTCTTTGCCAAGAGTGAGATAACAGAGGATGAAACCATGTGCTGCTCCTCTATCTCTCATACTCTCTCTGTCTTGCACGCTTCTTTGTCCATTTTCCCTCCGTCAGCCCTCTTTATCTCCACCCATTTCCTCCGTCTTCATCCCCCTCCTTCTCCTTGTGTGCAAGGGCACGCACACACACAGTGTGATTCACCCGTCTTTTTCACTTCTCTCTTCTGTTCATGTTCATTAGCCCACATTGGTCTGGCATAGAGCCTGGCATTAGCCGTGCTCCTCTGTAATAGACACAAGCATGCACACATCACACTAAAAGCGTTAGACACCCTAGTATGTACGTATGGAATAAACACAAGCACTCAAACATGAATGTAAGTACAGACACACACATATGTGCACACAAATGTGCACACACACACACACCTACAAGCCTCCTGTCCATCCGTCTTAGCTCCTTGATGAGATTAGGCATTATTAATGGAGGGCCTGTGAGCCGAGCAGACAGAGGGGTCACACCGAGTTTAATTCCATTCTCAGATAACTTCATTTGGCCTGATGCGATTGTTATTGCCCCGGTGCTAGATGTTTATAGGAAACAATAGCCCCCATAACACATCCAGACATCCTATTTAAAGAGGGTCAGCCAGGGGCACTGGATACAGCAGCTCCTCTTCCTGCCGCAGAGTCCGGTGTTGTGGCTGATTTAAGGGGTTGGCCATATCCCATGCCGGAGAAAAGAGGATTAACTGGCATATTGAAATGTATTACCTTAGCCGGGCGAGTGTGTGCACCATCGTGTGCTTCCATTGCATATGGATAGGCAGGCGAAAGCAAGGCAAGTGGTGCTGGAATTTCGTGATAACCCTCTGAGTGGCTTTCAGCAAGTAGTAAATCTAGTTTTTTATTGGTTCATCACAGGGAGCTCTCTTACAAAGAACAAACATTAACCGTAGATGGCACAAATTTATTACGTGTGGTCGTCGACAAGGTGAATAAAGCTGTCGAAGGGAGAGTGACAGAGAGGAAAAGAGCAGATATGCACACTGCATTAGAGAAGAAAATACAATTAAACTGGAAAATGCTTGTGTGGTGCTGAGCAACACATAAAGATATATAGATGGATAGAGAGATGAAACTGTTTTATATTTGGAATGGAACCACCATTTTGACAATATTTTGTAAATAGACGTCATAATTAAAAAAGCTCATTTTTACATGAAGGAAAAGATAAAAAACCACAATCTTCTTTTTTTTTTTTAAATCCATCATCAGAGCCCCCAAATGCATCCAAAGGCTAAACTAACATGTCTGCATTACAGCCCACAGTTGACTCCCACCCATCTTAAAGTGACTGAGCAAGAGACCTGGACATCAAATGAGCCGCTCCCTTTGTTTTAAAACACAGACCACATTAATGGGAGCCGTGTTTCATGCTGAAACATTACAGCCTGCAAAGTGCCATTCCATGGTTTTCATTAAAAATTTTTACGCCATGTCACGTTAATGTTACAGACACTGACATTTCAGTCATCACCTCATTGAAACTGAGGTAATGCCTTTCAGTACGGAACCAGGGGGTGCAGAAAAAGAGTGAAAACAATGAAAAGGGATTGGAACCAGTCCAAGAACTGTTAGGCAAAAAGCTTATCATGTATCGCGTTGCTGCTCTGTAGTCCTGTTAGTGTTAGTGTGCTGCTGATGGACCGTTCTGTGCGGGTGGGTTGGTCAGTGCAGAGCCAGAATGGAGGCCCCTGCAGATCCAGTTTCCCTGTGATGGATGAGTTTGGCTGGAAACTGTCGGGGGAGCTGTGACCCTGTTGATTGCATGCATGTTTGATGGGGTGATGCTGTGGATTGTGGCTACAGTTCCCCTCTCACCCAAAACCTTTAGTGTCCTCTCCAGGCTCCCTCTCTTTTCCTGATACAATCAGAACTGCTTTAATTGCCAAGTATAATAAATGTGCAGGAATTCTCACAGCTTACACAGCACACACAAATGCATACGATACAGGCTTGTTGTGGTGGGGGGGTTATATATTTCCCCATGAATAGAAGACAAAGCTGTTGATGACATTACAATTTATTATACAGATTGTTTGATATCAAATGGTGAGATGTTCTGTTGTTTCTGCTAGGTTTGGAGTTAATTTGTTTCTTTAATATCCATGTATGTTAGAATTTCCAAAGTACTGCAGCAGGAGCCAGGGAGAGAGCACACAAAAGTTTTTGTTCTCATAGCCAACGCAGGTGCAAGTAAATAAGCCCAGTTTAGCTCTTGTGCGTTTGTACCTGATGAAAATAAAGTGATTCTGGCTCTAAGATCCATGTGGTGGTACAGGAAGGGGGGAAAAGGGAGCTTCAGTTTCTCCTCACACCTGGTGCTAGCTAGCAGCAGTGCCCAACCCTCCAAGCACTACGGGAGAACAGACTCACCGCAGACCGTACAAGCTGTTGGAAAACCCAAGGTGGCCATAATGAGAACATAGTGTAATGCATCACACTGCCAGTGCTTTTGGAACCAGAGACATGCTGGGCTTGCAGCAGATGAGAAGAAAGTTAATCACTGACTTAAGGGCGATTTTCAAAGTTTCAGTCCTCTTTGAAAACTTCATACTGATGAATTCCTGCTGTGACAGGAAAGATTTTTATGGATGCAGTGAAAATGTCTTCCCAGTCTAAATTTTTACACACAACACAGAAGCACTGACAGTTCAGCCTGTTTGTCCAAAATGTATCTGGTTCTATTTTACAGTGTCTTCTTACTGTCTGAGTGACATTTTGAATATAAAATAATATTTGTGTTATTGATGTAGCTCTACTCCGGGCTGACACTGGGAGAGAGACAGGGTGAATTGTGGCTAGATCACCAGTCTATCACAAGGAAAATGTCTATCTCAGATCTCATATCTCTATTATATTGTATCTACAGGAATTAAAAGCCTTATTTGTATCTAACAGAGCAAATAAGAGTTTATTTCACTATTTCATTTAAAGCATTAGGCATATGCAGTTTATATCTGCTAAATGTAAATTTACAATAGGTACTAAACCTGCACCAGTAAACAGTACAGTATAGACTGAGCTAAAACATTAGAACAGATACGGTGTAAGATCCTAGAAATCCCACGGAAGAAGAAAACTAGAAATTACACACAAGCTATTATGTCTAACTGTTTGCCGGTGTGGCAGTATTATCAGATACCAAGATAGCTTGATACAGTCTACGTTTACATGCAGTGTGCCATAATTGATGGTTGTATTCCAATCAGAGGTTGTAAAGCTGTCACCATCAGTCTGTGCTGCCAGAGGTTGCTTCCTCACTTCTGCCTCCGTATTGCCTGTGGTTTGTGTGCAAAACAACTGATAACGACTAACTCCAAATAAAGGAGTGTTTTCCAGTCCGAGAGCAGAGTTAATAATGACACTTGGGGTTTCTACAATGATAGGTTACAGTATGTACACTGTTGGTAGTAGAGATGATCTCAACATGGCACTGATTACAAGCCAGGAGATAAAGAGGACACTGTTTCTTTGTGTGTGTGTGTGTGTGTGTGTGTGTGTGTGTGTGTGTGTGTTTCCGCACACATGCTAAGGCTTTCATTGATTGCCTGAACTACTAGGCATGCATTCCTGTCTTGTGAGTATGCATGTGTACTGCGTTTATATAATAGAGAAATGCAATATAAATAAAATGTATTATGTGTGGATGCTGATGTTTTTCTGTGCACGTGCACCGTATGAAGTTGCACGTGTTAGAGTGAGAGGTGTAACATCTTTGTGTACATGGAGCTGAGAAGGAGCATCAGCCAAAGTGGCAGGCATCGTATAAAACAGTGCAGCCACACTGAGGTGAATAATTCATACCTGGATCAGAGCTCAGATGAGGATATCCAAGATTTTTTTAAATTAGTTTATTGCAAGACAGATGAAGGCTGAAACATGCTAGCTAGAAACCTGTACCACTAAAATGTCTTTGTTTCTCTGAGATTACAGAAGAGTTTGGCAGGTTGCTGGCATTTTTTTCCACTTTGTCTTCCTGGATCAGGGCCACGGCATCATTTTATTTTCAACAGGTGTGAATGCCAAAGATCTCCTTCTTTATTATTATCTCATCAGGTCTGTCTTAAAGAGAAACTAAAGCTCTTTCTCTCATCTCCTGTTCATCATGCACAGTCACACTGGAATTACTATGTAAAATATCTGTGTGTGTGTGTGTGTGTGTGTAAGAATTAGATTTGTGTTAAAAATACATATTGCTTTTTAAACTTTTAAGTTTTATTATGACATAAACACATGGCTATAGCCTGCAGAAAATGAAAATGGTGTATAATGGTGGAAGATTAGGTGTCTGGTTGCCGTCTTGATTTCATTGACTCCACAATGAAGGCTCAGGTTCAGGACAAAATGACACTGAATATTTGCTCTGCTAGATTCACTGTCAGTTTATGCATTTGTTTATCTATTTTTGGGATAAGAGCGAATCAGATTATTGTAAAGTTGTAATGATTTTCGTTCGGATGTTTTTATCTGTGTGTGTTCAAAACTACACATATCACAGGCATACTGATGATACTGACACATAAATTACATTTGACACACAAAGTGGCTATTTGGTGTGCTTACCATCCATATTAATCAACTCTGTGCTTTTAGATTTGATCGTTATTCTGAAATAGTAGTTTTGGTTGCTTATCTTAAGTACATCCACACCTAGCAGCAAGCACTAAGATTCATTTTTAGGCTCGATCCTCAGTATGTCCATCTTTGACAGAGTGCCCTTAGGAAAGACAACTGAATGTTTAAATTACTCTCCACGGCTCTGACCTCTCAGTCTAATGTGTTCATGTCTATCAGATGGGTATGTGAACAAACAAATTCCTAATTATCCTCTGTGGAATAAGGTGATCAAGTGCTCTAAGAAACTCTCCCCCACGTACACTTTAAGACTCCTTATAGAGACATGTTATGTGCAAATCCATTGCTTTGGAATGGAGGAAAACAGCATTAGTGCAGAATGAGAAGGCATGAATATTGCATCAGAGCTTTGTTATGCTCAGGCTCTCGTCTCTCTTAATGGTGCACTTTACCAACTAGCTATATCCATTAAATGAGTGTGCTTAATGTGAGCTTGCGTGCACGTGTGTGCAGGAGAGATAGTGTGTGTATTTTTGTCCATGTGTGTTGCAGCCTTCATTTATATGGATAAGTAATGTGTGTCTGGATTTACTTGTGCTCGAGTCTAAGAACAAACTTGCTTGTTTAAAACTTATAAAATGATAGAATAGCAAATTGTTAAACCTCTTAAAAACTTTATGGCATTAATTGACTTCAGTGAAACTATTAATGAAAAGCAATGAAGGCAGGCATGTTCCATTTCACGTCACCAGTGTGGAACGTCACAAGGTGAGCGCAGCATTGACTGGACCTGTGAACAATCAACAAGATCATTCCCAGTGCTTATCTCCCAAGATAACAGTGATGGCTGTTTGTTTAACTTCTACAGTGACCTCCCCATTGTTGCTTCTCCTTTTTTTTCCTTCCCTCTTCCTCTGTGATCAAGGTTGGGAAACTCAATACCCCCGATATGCTCTGTTTTCACCTGGTCGTCACGGTAACCCCAAAACACGGGGCCGTCGTGAATGAAATTCCTGTATGTCATCAATCACTGGCCGACAAAGACAGGATTGTTGTGGTCTTTGAGTGACACAGGGGGAATGTGCTGGCTGAGGTTGAGACTGGGGGCCTTGTGCGGTCTGGACCCACAGGCTGAGACCTGGATGTTTACAATGCAGACTCTGGCACTGATTCAGGTCCGGTTCAGAGAGAGAGAGTCCCTCCACTGAACATGAAGAGATGGGATTAATAAACCTGAGCATTGTTTAATAAGTGATTACCTGTCGAAGAAACTGTTCTGTGTGTTTAATGTGTACGTAGGCACACATGCAACCACAGGAATACTGGAGTAATAGTAACAGTGATTCAACATTAGGACATAAAACAGATGTAAGTGATGTTTGGCAAAAACTGACAGCACTTAAAAATAGATGTAGCATTATCATTTATGCTTTGTCATTTATGTTTATGCACATTAAAAACTGACACCTAACTGGTTTTGTCTCTCTCGTCTCTCTCTTCTTGTCTTCTTCTCCAAAACTGCAGACAAAGTGCCGTCTTGCCATCTGTACCCAGGCTGATTTTTTTTTAACTTCGATGACAGCAGTGGTTGTGACTGCTTGCATTGTGATAAAACTACTAAGCTTATATGTTTTTCCTTTCAAGCTTTTTCTAAGTCTCTTTTCTCTGCCTGCAGTCTCATTCCAGCGTCAACACTCAGCCTGCTTGTCTTTGCTTAATCATCCGTGCATCCTAAACCCAGCCATTAGCATGTATGAATGCTAACAAGGCTATCAGTAAGGACGGCCATGTGCCATAAGCCCCCTTAGCATTCCCACTCCTTTAAACTGGGAATCTGGTTCACATTTGTGATGCTCACTGATCCGTCTTGGAGCATTTGGGTTCAAACTTGGGAGGAAGGAGGGGGTTCTGAGATCAAAGGGACACTCTCCTGAAAAACGAAGTTGGCGTTTTGTTGGATATGTTGTCAATAAAAACAGTTTACAGCATGACAGAGTTTATTTCTCAGTATTCCATTAGGTGTGTTAGTTGCCGGTTCAGAAAAAATCATTACCTGACCTCACTTTTTATTCTCTATCTGTAAAATATAATGTGCTGTGTAAGGTGTCATTTTAACAACCAGCCAGGGACTTTGCTATCATACCGCTCTCTTTTTCACTTCAACCACAACCTCTAAGCTCTTTGTCTTCTGCCTAATTCTTATTGCCTGATGTTTTGTTGTTGTTTTTTTTTTGGCTTTGTATTTGCGATACAGTATTTTGTCTAATTGTGACTTTTTAAACATAAATTCAAGTTCACCTCAGAATAGTTATAGCACAAAATCACAAATTGACATTTTTTATGTCAGTTTGTATGTTTCATATCTGTTTGACTGAACTAATGTTAACAGGTGATCTCTACTGGTGCTGGTTGGTGAATCGTGCAACGTTGGACAGGGCCAGGTTAGCTGTCTTTATGCTAAGCTATGCTAGTTGATTGCCTCCCAGCCCCACCTTCACTTTTAACTCTGACATGCACATTTGTTAAAAACATTCCTTTAAATGAATCATGGGTGACACTGATGCAGAATGTGACAGTGCCAATAATCTGTACGTGTTTTCTTGCTTCTTCCTCCTCTGTCCCTCAGTGCTAATTTAAGTTACTGCACAGAATGAATTATGCCTGCTATACAAAATGCACACAAATACAGCCATACACATGCACCCATGGGGAAGGCACTGCATCACTGTAAACACGGTATCAGTCAGAGGCCTTTGTCTTGAAGTAACAGCGACCTTTCCTCTCACGGTGGGTTGTTTTTCTAGAGTTCATGGTCAATTTAAAGGCTCCATTTCCACTATTTCCTCGTGATACAGGACAAAGAATAGGGGTCAACACCTGCACTGTTTTGCTTCAGTACCTGCTTGCTTAGCTGAACTTTGACAAATCGAGTACTTTACATGTAAAGTGGCATGCGCACACATGTATGCACAACACAGTCACACACTCGTGATCCAAAAACAGAGACTAAGACTGTTGTAAGCAGCGGCAGCGGTGAGATCCAGAGGCTCTTTGGAAATACTCCTCTCCTCTCCTGTCCTCTCCTCCTCTCCTCTCCTGATTTACAGGAGCCAATATGTTCGGGCTTCCTTGTTTTCTCCAGCGGGACGTCTAGCCCTGACAGTAAATCTCTATCACCAATACTCTTCCATATGGCTGCATGAAAATTTCATTGTAGAGAGCCTGAGGCTAAAGGGCCTAGATGGTGGAGAACGTGTGTGAGAGTGCGTGTGTGTGTGTGTGTGTGTGTGTGAGTGAGAGAGAGAGAGAGAGAGAGAGAGAGAGAGAGAGAGTGAGAGTGGTTTCTGAGATTTGGGGTTGTTGGCATTTGTTGTGTGGGGAGTTTGTTGTCACAAGGGTGTTGTTAGTGTGTCTGCATGTGTGCAGGTGCCTGCAGTATGTATGTATGTTTGCATATATACATTTGTAAATGTGTACCAGCCCACAAGATTTAAGATTTAGTGTGATGCAGGTTTTTGCCTCAAAGGAAATTCAGTGAATATTGGTGATTACACTTTTGAGGAGATGTTATACCAGTACTTACATTACAGGCTGCAGGGTTAAGCAGCAAGTCTGTATGTTGGTGTGTGTGCAACAATCAGTCACTGAAAAGAGTGCTGGTTTGTTTTGAAGAAAACTTCCAAACATTGTCTAAACTTTCTGGAATTCATTGCCCACATTAACTCCACCCATCTGGTTTTGCAAGCTGAGTAAAACAAACAAGAGAAATGTTTTTGTGATTCATGAAGCTGCAACTGAATCACCTGCAGCTACTGAAGAAGGCAGCGGGTTTAAACATGTTGCTCTGCCACCACTGAAACATGCAATACAGTACGTTTCTTAAACAAAGCAGAGCAGAAGAGTCATAGTCATTTTCTTCCACTGAGGTGCACGTAACTCTGTTAGGATCTTCACTGTCCTGAAGGCTTGCAGTGCTGCAGAATGAGCCTTGTGTTTGCTCTTCAGGGAAGCAGCCACGCTAGAGGTCACTGTTGTAGTACCAGAGGAAAAACAACAGGGATCACTGAATCAAAGATGTGAACTATTGAATAAATGAACCACACTGACTGAGTAAAGTTTTTATTTTAGGTTTGTTAGCAGTCTCTTCCATCTACTCCTTAATCCTGCTTAATGCTTTTCTACCATGTGCATCATATTCCTACTTTTCCTGGAAAAATGTTTGCTCACATGTCATTTCCTGCCACAGAGTGAAGAGGAGGGTCTTTAATATTTTAAGTGAATATGCAGAAAATGTGATGCATTACGTGGCCTCATAAATATAAAATACACTGCTCTAATACATCCCTTTTCTGTGACGCTGTGTGGTCTTGTGAGTGTGCGCACAGGTTTGTTTGACAAGAAAAAGTAGACAAAACTGTTTGATGCATTTATCCATGCTTGGATTTCACAGGAAAGAAACATGCTGCACAACAACAAGCAGAAAATCCAGCACTGCCCAAATTCTGTTTCAAAAAATGTAATTCATACACGTTTATAGCCAGATTAAAAAAAAAAATCATAGGCAGAAAGATAATTCATTATTCACGTATTACGCGTCTTAGAGTTGTGACTGGTTGGCTGTGAACTACATCACCTGTGATTAATCATTTATAAGCTCCATCTGTGTCCTGGACATTTCAGTCAGCAGCAGACTCCAGGGCTCTATAATACTGTGGGAAACAGGGACTGAGGGACACACTTTTCACATCCATTAATGAGGCACATATAGGATGGACAAGCAAATATGCTGCAATATATTGTGCAAAAACCTTGTGAGACTCTACATTATTTACTTTACTGCACCACTAAAGTCACAGCAGTCGGCACAGAGAATAAGATTTCTATAAGAATTCAGACAAGGATCTTTGAACCTGCCTGGATATTATGGTTAAACCACTTTAAGTTAATGTTCCACAGTTATTTATATTCTTCAGTACAAGTCAGATTGTCAAGACAAGCAGGTGAATTGTGTGATCCAGTTCAGGTTTTGTGAGAGCAGACCCTTAGTATTACACCATCAGTACTTCGCTGTCATTCTTATGACAGTGGATTTGTTTTGGTTTTGTAAGAACTGCAAATTTTTTGTATATTTTGTAGATAAAATGAGCTATAAAAGTTTTTTTTTTTTTGCTTTGTCTTTTGGCAAAAAATAAATAAATAAATAAATCTTTTTTATGTTGCGTTAGATCTGTATCAGTGGCGGCAGTCTCCTTGCCGACCTAACAAAACTGAAGGAAAGCAGAATATGGGAAAAATCAGAGCCCAAATCACATAAAAACACAGATGCAGGAATCTACATACAAACATGCACAAAGCAGTTTACACACATATACAAACATAGTCACACATGAATGAACACACACACACACACACACACACACACTGAGCTGCATTTCTGTGCTTGATTGTCTTACCATCAGTCATTCTACCAAGTGGTAATTGAAAACACATCTCCCCCAGCCCCTGGCACCCATTACAAATAAGACACACTGGGGCTTTCTCCACACAACACAAAGCATAATAACAAATAGAGTCAGAACGACCAACAGAGAAAGAGAAGCATGTTGTAGTTTTTGGCACAACATGAAGAGAACACGCTCCCAGTGATTGGTGGAGGGCCAAATCCAGTTTTCCAAAAAAGGGAAAACAAGAAATATATGTTTCTCTGACAAACAGACACAGCACTTGTCCCAGGCCGATTCATAAATCGTCATATTCTGAGCTCGAGTCTTTGGAAAGTCTATTAGTTCCGGATGTCTTCTTATCCTCTGGTTCTCTGAAATTTGAAGCACACGGAAAATCAGATGGACACAGAGTCAGGAGAATGGAAAGAAACAAGCATAGATAGACATATTGTGCATTTCTAATAATGTATATACTGTGAAAAATCAGCCTCATGTATTTTTTCTCTATTACTGAGCTGTACGTGTATTTAAAACATGAATAGATCTGCTAGTGCAGTAATGTTACTGCAATTCAGCCTTAAGATGTTGCAGATTTGTCTTGTCAAAGGGCAGAATCAAGTAAATTAAATCAGTGGAATCACAATCATTATCTTACTGCATTGAAAGATTTTTTTATTGTTATTTTTTAATTTATTTTAAGGAAATTAGTTCTCAATCACAGACTCACAGGGCTATGCCATTTTAGAGCAGGACATATCACGTTAGGCGTTTTATTAGACTTTGCATAGGTCCCCCTGGGGCCACAAAAGACTTTATATATCTTTTTTCTTAAAGTGCAGAAGTACTCCTGAAACATGTAAGGGGAAAGCAACGTTGAAGGTTTTTGCAGTGCTTCATCTTTTAGTGGAGAACAAAGGGAAAATTGCTTCTGAAGGCAGAGCACCTTTCATCACCTTTGTTGTTGTTAGAAATACGTCCACTTTCACACATACTGTAAACAGTCTGAACATGGGGGGGCAGAAATGCATTGATGAATCACTTCTACACATGCACACACTCAAACTTGAATGCACTCACTCATGGAGCCACACAGTGGACAACAGGTCCCTAATGCCTGTCACATGTGCATAGAATGAATGGCATTAGTTATGACCTGAAGGTACAAGAGTAAACGACATGAGACTTAATTGGCAGCTGAGAATGATAACACCTGCGAATAGCCAACGTCTTCTCCATGTGGTTGGACTGCATTATCCACACACACACACACACACACACACACACACACACACAACTCAACATTCAAAACAAAGGCTGATCAGTGAAGCAGAAGAAAAGTGAGAGAAGGGGGTGGATGGAGGAAAAAAGGCAAGACTGACACGCAATGATTGATGTTCGCCCATCAAGCTATGCCTGACACTCATCCCTCACCCTCCCTCTATTTGCTGCAAAGTCACCAGTATGTGTGTATGTGGATGGATGGATGTTTTCCAGTATGTGTGTGTTCCAGACTAAAACCCATTCAATCAATAAAGTGAGGCTCTCTGAATCACAGGGCAATAGCCATATTGCTGACTAGACAGAAGATGAGGCGTAGGAGAGCACATTTCACATGTAGATTAAAATCCCAGCACGGTAACCTTTAGAGTGGGTTGTGTGTGGGCGGCTGGATGGAGCTGTGTATTGAAGTTAGCAGCATGTAAACAGGCCTTACATGTCAAGGTGGCGTGTGTGGCACAGGACAGACAAAATCAACATCAGAGTGAGCTGGTCTCATGTGGTGGCTCTGAGACATTTGGACAAACAGTGATTGCAGTCCAACAGTCTGAAACCAGAAAATAAATCTCTAAATAAATAAACTCTGTGACCATTGTGAGAGCCAAAATATGCAAAATATACAAGAATAGATTTGTCTTAATATGTGTTAGCTATTGTAGGATTCCTCAGTCACCTAAGATCCACTCACACACACACTTACAGCGTAGTGCACAGTAGCTCCATTTCTTGGACTGTGTGATGAATTTGCTATTGCTGCTGCCATCATCCATATATGCTGGTTTTGATTTACTTTTGCATCTTCCTCTTTCTGCAAAGAGCCCATAAAGTAACATTTTCAAACAGATAGTTTTGCTTCTGTCTGTTTCTTATTAATAAGTAATTGTAACATACAGAATATCCACTTCATCACATTTGTAGTCTATTCAGGGAAATCCCTGGCTGACACAAAACGATTCAGGTCTTCAGCAGCACCAGCAGTTAGCTTGCAGTCAACAGTGGAAGCAGGTTTAGCAGAGAAAAAGGCACCACCTACAAACACAAGCATTAATTCAAGGACACATCCATTTGAGAGATCTCGCCCGTGATGATTAGCACATAACATGTAAGCACATAAATATTCTTGACTTGTCATAAGGCATTCCTTGTGGGTCTGCAGTTCTGCTGGGCCACATGTGATTCATGACTGTTGTTGGATTCACTGCACACACTCCTGGCTTCCCCATCACCCCCACAAATGTAGTAACACCAGCACAACCTCTCAGATTGTCATAACATTAAAGAACTCCAGAAAAGTAACTCATTGCACTCACTCTTGGCAGTTTGTATTTCGAGGTCCTGATGTAGCAAATGCTATTTTGCCATGTTTGTATTGTACCTTTGCTCCTAGTTAAGTCCCTCCTAAATCAAGCATCACTCTTTATACATAAAAATAAACTGTTCATACAGACACAGTGTTTTTTTTTTCCAAGGGAAGGTTAAATCTGTTCAACAACTGCCAAACACAAAGTCTGAGGCTAACTTACCCTGGACATTTAATACCAACCTCCATTCTGGGGCAGAGTAGCTGCAGGGATGAACCCTCCATTTTGGCTCAGCTGTTAGGGTTCTAGCCTCTCTTTACATACTGCAAGACTTGGCAACTAACCCATCAAAAATAGGACTGTTTCAGAAACTAAATGCATGGTGAATTCTCACACTGCCAGGAGGGCCCCGGTTTCTTGTGAAGATTTTCAAAAGCGAATCTTCAAACAAAAACATACAAATCTGTCTTGCTCTCTGTGGAGAAAACACAGGGCAAAGTCTTGATGGAAATGTTTCATTTCTTTTCCTCCCCACAGATGCTAAATGAGCAGCATGGATTTCTCCATTTGCATCTTTAGTTGCTTTGTTGATTCGATAACACATATTTGCATTTGGAAACAGCTCAAGTAATTTGACTGGGGACTCCCAATTTGCCTTTGAGGAGAAGTCTGTGCTCCAAACATTGCTTTGCCGTGTGCTGGCATTCCTTTCTTTTTGCTTCCTACTTGGCATACAGTGTGTCTATGAACGTGAGCTAGAAGAAGGGTGTATATTAGTGAAAATAACAAAGAATTATAGTTTTATAACTGTGAGAGAGTTGCTGATCTTCTGTCCATATGAACCTCTTTGCAGCTCTTGGAAACAGAATAACTGACAATGCACAGACACCACTGAGCTCTAGACCTGGACCAAACTCTGTAATTATGAGTTTGTATATGTGCATGTTTTTGTATTTCTGTGCTTACAAAAGGAAAAGAGGAAGATAGGGAAGGTTAAAAAAGGCATCCAGTCTCCATTACACCCGATTTATCAGACAATATGTAAAATCTTCGTGATGTTGATCCTCAACATGGCATATATAGACAGATGAAACATTCTGAACGCTCTGTAATGTGACCTCTCTCTCCTCTTACAACCATTCTTAAATAAGAGCCAGATGATCCAACAGTACAAAGACCCACAAGCATTAGCTACTCTCCACCAGCATGTGGACAGAACCATTCCTGACCCTGAAAAGGTGACAATGACCAGTGTGTGTGTGCGTGTGTGTGTGTGTGTGTGTGTGTGTGTGTGTGTGTGTGTGTGTAGTTCCCTATGTGGAACCCTGGGACTTCCCTCCCACAAGAGATGGTCAGCTGGCAGGTGCTTGTATATTCTGTATGTGTACGGTTGCTCAGCTTTGCACATTGCTAAGGGAACCCCTTGGCCTCAACACTCTTGCTTTGCTTGTGTTTATCATGGTGTGTGTGTGTGTGTGTGTATGTGTTTTAGTTCAGCAGCTGGGGTTTCCCTCAGCTGTCCTCTCTTTATGCAGTCCTGCTTCAAATAATAAACTGTGTCTCTGCTCAGCGGGAGCCATTTTACCTCCAGAGCACACGATGACAGAAGCTAAGACCATTTAACATTATTAACACCGCGCTAACATATTCAGCCTTTTACTGCACAACCAAGACACAACTAACCCTGAAAGTACCTCCACATCCTTGCAGATGAGCCACCATTATGTGAAAGTCCTGATATATAAATGACTTGGTGCCTTTTTCTTCCCAAATCTTTATAATGCCAATCAGCCAATAACAACGTGCTAATAGCTAACTTTCTTGTATCCACTGACCTTTTTTCCTCTGGGGAAGATTTGGCACCTCACTGTAAAGCCCAGCAACAAAATTACCTCAGCCTAAACCTGTCAACAGACCATTACAGCCCACACTGACTATTATGGGCTGGGGAAAAAGGGCCAAAGCCATTGTAGCGCAAAGGTGTTGGCAGATATAGGCCGGAGGAATGTGGCAACAGGGATATTTGTTGGCCGTGTGCAAGCAAGTCTTGCTTCTCAAAACATGGTGAAGTCTGCAGATCCTTATCAGCTTGCGTAATAAAGCGTGGTGATGCTGTGGCATCCATATGAGATCAGCTTGGATGGACAAGACAGAAACATAGTGATAATCCAGGTTTGAACTGTGCACAACTCATGGAATTCAAGAAGGTTGAGTTGATTGTAGAGCTTTCAGTAGGCTAATAAATCCTCCACTGGCGGTGTTTTTTTCAGTTGCTCCATCCTTTCCAAAGCAGTGATTTACATTATCATAACAAGACTTGAGTAGACATCTCCTTACTTCTTATCACTATTACGTCTGGGTGACTTTGACCTTTTCGCTGTATGACGTACTTTCCTAGAAAATGTATTACACCAGTTGTAAATTACGTGGATAAGAGTGTCAACTAAAAAAACACAAGTGTAAAGTTTACCTCAGGTGGGAGAAACAAAAATCACTGTTAGACTCCCAGAAAAATAAACCAAAATTGGAGAAATGTTGTTTTTACACTAAAATCTAAATATTGTGGTTCTAGTCTTAATTCCATACATCACCATAACGGTCATCATGTATCATATTTAGAGACAGAACAAAGTTATTGCTGAGATTATGTCTCTTAGGAACTGTTAAAACCTACATATGAAAGCTGTTCTCCTAAGTGTGAATCCAGATTTTATGTCTTGCAGTCCTAGATTCACTCTTTATGTGAAGTTCAGAAAGTTAATGTTAAACCAATAAATACAGGGACAGTAAAATGCCAGGCAGGGATTAACAAATGGTTCCAGAAAAACAACATGACAACAAATTTGTCTAAACAACAGATGTAAAAGATGACACCCTGAACTCTACACTGCCCCATCGTGCTCATGGGCTTTCCATCACTGTCCTCCATGAAGGGAGTAGGGGAATTTGGAATCTCCCCCCTTTGACTCCCCCCCCCTCCCCACTGGGGATGGAAGTCATACCTGGGGGCCCATGAATGGAGCCCTCAGGTAAAGCACTGTTGAAACAAATCTAAAGCTGCCTAATGACACGCACTGTGAAACTCTTCACAGGTCATTTACGCTGCTGACAGGCTGCTGCCACAGGGCTGCACACCTCCTCTTCCCCATGTGTTTGTGTGTATCTGTCTGTGTGTGTGTGTGTGTGTGTGTGTGTGTGTATGTGTGTGGATGGGGATGCAGATATTCAAACTGATCATAGAGCAAGAGCCAAAAAGAGCAAGAGAGAGTGGAAAAAGGAGCTGATGTATGTGTGATATGTATTAGTCATACACTGGGAGGTAATCTGTGAGCTATGAAAACAGTGTTCAGCCTTTCTGCAGCATGGCCTCACAGTATGGGAAAGCGATTAGAGATACTATCTTAAATGGCTGCTCTGCACTTAAAGAAGCAATAGCTACCTCAGGTCGTATTTCTAAAGATGTTTAATTTATGTTCACTGTTCCTGGAGTCTGTTTGTGGAACTGTGGATATCCTTGGAAATTTTTGGCTCATATTAATCTACTGCAAATGTGTTAGAAATCCGTCACTTCAACCCCCCACTGACATAATTGCAGAAAGAAGAAAAAGGTGGCAATAAATGCTACTCTTCCAGTTTTCTGAAAACTGTATCACTGTATTGCTTATATTACTTAAATTACACTGGATTTTAAAGAGCGTGATATAATCAGATGCTTGAACAGCATTTTTTCACAGTGCCTGTCTTAGATTTTAGCTGTGAGAAAAGTCTGATGAATTTGTTTGTAGTGGATCATCACAAGTCATCTCTGGGGCGTTATAGTCCACGTTTCCTTTGTTCGAATTAGTTTGGGATAGTCATTAATGACCTCGGACATCCTCTTTGGGGGATTTTTAACAAAGCGTTTTATATCTGTGATAATTTATCACATTATTATTGTTATCCTAAATAAGCGAATTTGCTCACATAGGTGTAATTAACTCAAATGAACTCTGTTTAGGGGCATGTGGTGTTTCATTGTTCTCATCAAAAGACATACCTGCACCACTGTGGTCAAAAATCAAACACTGTGACACAACAGGATTTTAACAAAGATCGTGTTTTGAACCATGAAGCTGAAATCCTCTTTTCATTTTAACACCTACAGGAAGGTCAAAGGTCAGGTTCAACACAGAACAACAGCTACTAAGCTACCATGCCGTGAGTACCCAATCCCTAACCATCATCATCGTGCACTGAATGTGCACATGAGGAATAGTATGTTATAGTTATATGAATAGTACAGTAAAAGCTAGACCTGCCATTTCACATAGTGAAGTATGTGAGCTTATTTTGTTGTGAATATTGGTATTACAGGTACATGGTTTGAATGTGTTTAACATACTTCCTGAACACACTGCTTCATGTTTATTGATGATTATTATTTTAGATATTTAGTTTTTTACAAATATATCAGATAACAACATAAATCTGCCCGTCATAAGCTCACCTTTACCCAAAATTGTTACCACACCATCTGAGACCCTCTCCCAACTTCATTAATGTCTCCACACATCAGACTTAAGCAGCAAATTCTCCTCTTCCAAAAATGAAAACATTCACATAAGAATAGACAGTTTAAACAGGTGCTATGGTAACATAATCGTCACTTTGGCAATTACTGCCTTCTGCCTGACTAACAGCCATAAATCATTCTCTCTCCACAAAGAGGACGTTGTAGGGCTCCACTCCCATCCAGTAATCAGAAATTGCTCTATGTATGGCGTGACGAGCGGGTGCTGAAACAGCCCATTCTTCTGTTTGGCGGACGATATTTCGCTCTCTATGGCGACATTACAGGGATCCTTCAGCGAGCACGATATTGTACCTGCTCGACACCTGTTAGCTTTAGCCAAGGGTTTCATCAGATAGTTGAAATAAATACTAGTCATCATCATAACTATAATCATAGTCATAAAAACCAGAGGCCTTTATGCTGTTGCCAAATTTCCCTGCCATCTGATTTACAGTCAGACTGTGAGGGGAGGGGAAACAGACAGGGCAGGGAGGAGGATGGGGCCTATTACGTGCTCAGAATGGGATAAATACACAAATATACACACCTGCAGACCACCAGTCTCATACACTCAGACACACCTGGGAACTCTCACAGGCTGGCTGGGGATGGGCTTGAGAGAGGAACATAGAGGAATTCTCTTGGGATTACAAAGAGGAACATTGTACTGCCCTCACACACAGTACAGCAGGTGATAGGGGGCCAGAGGACAAATTAGCCCTCATATTAAAATAATCCCTCATGTCTAATAACAATAATATGCTCCGCATTAAGGCCAGTGCACGACCACAATGGTCTTTCTTTTCTGGTAGCGACTTGTTGGAAACAGATTTGAGTGTTTGTGAAATGGGCCCATCATATCTGCTTGGCCTGTCAACAGTCCTGAAATACGCCAATAACTGCAGTAAGGAGGCGGTGTACATTCAAAATCTTCAGCTGTTTTATACAAAGGCAGAGCGGCCATCAACAGCACAGAGACACATACCTAGTGCCTTTTAAAGGGGCACTCCACGCATTTCACATATAAAGCTCAGTTTATTCGTCCTGAATGTTGTAAAAGCTGCTGTACGCTGAGAGTTTAGAGAAAGTCCAAAGTGGGAAAAATAACCCTGTGATATCATAATAAGGGTTTACGTTCAGATTATCTGATTTCAATTGTTCTTTTATTGATCTGTCTCAGTCACTCAAATTCATTGAAGGACAACACTAAAACACCGGAGTGCATTTTAAGAGCTTTAAGGTGTGTTCACACCAAATGGGATTGGAGCAGTTTATGTGTCAGAAGTGTAATCCTTTGTTTTGCTTCTGGCCAGTAACAGCAAAAACATAGAAATGAGTAAACAACACAGTGCCTGAAAATGTGAACAATAGCCAAACAAGTTAATGAAACAGTGACACAAGTCATTGTGTTTTAGCTGCCAAATGTTTCCAGATATTTATTTCACGAGGTAAAAATACATCATGAATGATAAATTAGGTGAACAGCCAAACGAATGATGGTGTAGTGTAGTAAGTGGCTGGAGTCAAATCCCTATGACATACTAAGGCACTAAGGTAAAAACAACAAAGTCTTCAGTGTTTTTATCTAATTGTTACCTACTTGCAGATCACAACAACTTCTAGGAATTGTAGTGTCAGGCAACCTTCATTTCAGTTATCTCACATGAATATAAAAAAAGGTGCATATCATGGCTATTCCAATAAGCTGTGCCTACAAAGCGGGGCCGTAATACTGCACATAATTCTAACACTTGATTCAAAGAATAAAAAATGTCACATGCACAAACAAAATGTAGAGACAAAACAACAAATAGTAACAAAACTAAATCTGCTTAATGTTGGCATGCCTATTCAATGTACAGTTTGGCCGCAAAGGAAAGATTGTTTTACAATACTGTCTTATTTTATTTCCACTATAGTAGCAAAGTCATGAAAACTGCAAAAATATTTTGTGTAAAAAAAAAAAAAAAAAATGAAGGCACATAATTTACAGAATACAGCAGTTACTGCCAGTGTTCACCATAAATTGAAAAAAAATAAATCAATTTCTGATGGATAACACCAAAATCATACAGTTTTTTAAGGTTTGTCACATAGATATGAAACAACTTTAAACAAAAGCAAATATCAGACAAAATGAGCTGAAATGACAATGTTGGAAAACAAGGGAGAAAAAATGTACCAGATTACAAACTATTCCAGCACCAGATTAGAAACCTTCAGTGATCTGTGCATTAACTGGTGTTGTAAACATGTTTTACAGTAGCAGCAAAATCATCCAGCAGTTCTTCAACAGACATTTGCTTGCATTTTATAGACATTTTTTTTTCTGTGCAGTGTCAAGCAAATGCTCCAAACCTTATCTTATTAAAGGCTATTATAGGATGCTAATATATGTTCAGCCATGACACAACTCCTCTATGGTTTTGGGACATTTTGCATTCGCAGTCGTCTCCTGGCCAGAGCTTCTTGTTTCTTCCTCTCGATCTCCGCGGCAGAGCACTTCCCCGTCATCTGGCTTGTGACAAAAACTGGAAAAAAGGAAGGAAAATTACAAAACTTACTGGAAACAGTAAATATGGTTTACTAGGAAAGATGGTAAATCCCAAGTCAGAACTCACATTTCATTGCTATGATGCTGAACAGCTGAGTTTTAATTTGTTAATGCAAAAAGTTTGCTACCATAACTAGGACCACGCATGGTTAAGGCACCCACTCCCCCCCGAACCCACTCCCACCAAAAATTAAAAAAAAGAAAAGAAAAAAGATAAGAGCAATTCATTGGCAATGAAGCTTCCTGAGGTTTGGACTCTTGACAACATCCCAAATCAAATCCATTGTGCTATGTTGAAATGTTGAGCGTGCACATGCAGTGGACTGTCAGTAAGTTTAATAACAACATGTGACATCTGTTTCACTCTCCAGTTCTATAACAACAGACTGAGAAAAGAAAATGGAATAAACTGCAAAGATGCTGACTGAAAATACACATTTACTAAGAAATGTACTGCACTTTGTCTCAATGGAACTGCTTTTAGTTATTACAGATTTTAAATCAAATCAATCTCTATTCATATAGCATGTATTGTTATTTATGTAGCACAAAACTGGCTGTAACGTGTAAAATGCATATTTTCTAACTGCAGACAATAACCTGCAATGAACCCTGTCCCTGACAGACAGCTTACCTTTGTTGCTTATAGCTGCTGGGTCTGACACATTTCTCTTGAAGCCAGTATGATGGGGCTTGAAGTTCTGCGGCACCCTCATTGTCACTGCATGTGGCTTTGTGTCCACCTTAAGATTCCCATCCTGGAAAGTCCCAGAGGAATCCCTACACTGTCTTAATGTGACCAGATTCACCTCGCTTCCTGGGAGGCTCTGAGACATCTGTGATTTGTTGTTGGCACCTTTCATGGGAACCTTCCATCCTTGGTAGTTCACAGTTTCACAGCTAGTTCCCGGTAATGAGTTAGAGCGAAGAAAAGCACATGGTGGCTTTTTGTTATCATTGGCACTAGAATTCATAGACCAGGCCATGCTGATTGGCAGTGGCTCGGTAGTTTTACGCTGTCTGTCTACAGCAGGATCTTGTTTTCCTTGAGAGTTACTGGGCCTTACTGGCTGTGGCTGGCTGTTGGAGATCCTCTCCACACTGTCACATACCTGGTAGAGCAGCGCGTCATCTCCATCATCCCATATGCTGTCTGAAATGTCTTTAACAGAGTCTGAAGCTACGCAAGCTTCATTAGTGACCTTGTCAGACTGAGAAGTAGACAGTGTCCTTCTGGTAGCAGACTTCTCGTCAGACATTTGTGATTTACGTTTTATAACAGTGGAAACCTCCTTAGCAGCTGTTTTGGCCTGGAAGTGAGGGTTGGGCTCTAATTTGAAAGTGCTTCGGTTGGTAGTCTTTGGTTTTGGGCACAGTTCCTGAAGTTTGCTGCAGCTTGGCCTGGAGTGCAGGTTTGAAGGCTGGTGTGCAGAGTTAGTAGTAGGCTTGCACACAGAGGTAAACTGGGTAGTGCTTGTCTTAGTGTTAGACTGCATGGTCCTTTTAGAGTTGTGGTCATATTGCTGGTCAGGATTGTGGGTCATCGCCAGCACAAAAGAGTCATTAAATAGGTCATCATTTTCCCAGTCATCATCAAAGACATCACAGCTGCTTGATCCTTTTTCTTTCGCAGGATGTGCAGCTGAGGTGGCAGACTTGGGCTCTGGTTGTCGGGGTTCAGCTAAAGTGGAGGTCACAGGCTGGTGTTTGATTTCTTGTGAAGAGGCTGATGCTGAGGAGCCCTGGCTTAGCTGGCCACTGACTTTCTGAGTGGAGCAGTCAAACAGAGCATGCAGCTCTGATTCCACCCGATTCAATGAGGATGAACAGTTTAGGTTCTTCGTGCTGCTATGCAGTGACGTCTGTGTTAGATTTGTATTGGAGATCTTGGCACATTCATTGTGGTTGTTGTTGACAGCATTAAGCTGCTCTGAAGTTTCCTTGTCTTGTTGCATGTGCTCATCAAACTGCCTGGCCAGTTTGATGAGGTCCTCCACATTGCTCTGTCTGCGGCCAGGAAAAAACAGAAAAAAATCCACAAACCATAAAAAGACAGGAAAACTAGTGCTATGAAAAACTCTTGTTTACATATAGACATAAAATCATAAATCCCCAATCTGGAGGGTTTGGGGTCAATATATTGATTACAAACCGAGAGGACTTCTTCCTGACTCTTGGCTTTGAAAACTCTGGTGTGCAAAGGACAGCACTGTCGCCTATCCACTGCAGCAGAGGAGATTCAGTCCCTGGTGGTTTCACATCCTATGATAAACATAAGTAGAACGTTTAAGAAAATCCTGTAACCATGTGTGAGCTCTTTTGTTTATGAAATAACATTGAAACAAAACACAACTGTCCAAGAAACATTTAGTGGCTAAGTGACCACTGACTTTTGATAAGTGCCATGTATTAACGGGCCTATATCTCACATACAGTTGTTTTGATTTTGAAATACACCTACTCAAATTATAGCTAAGCACTGGCACTTTAATGTAATACCTGTAATTTTATATGAACAAGACACAGAAATGAGTGTCTGAGCTGCTTCCTGCTTAGTGTTCAATAAAGGGCTAATTTCAAACATCACGTTTGACATGTTGATTCATTGGTCTAGTGCTAAAGAAACAACTGACCTTTGGAGCAATACGGTCGACAATATCTGATATTTCCACAACTCTGGTGTTCCTGAGTCCCGACCCTGAAAATAAATAATATTATATTACTACCATGACTAAAATAATGTACATTACATTGATAAACGTGTCACACGTATTGTCCCAAGTTGTATCGTCATTACATAGTGACTTCAGGGAGTATTCTGACCCCTTAATTTGTGTTAGATTCAATTAGATTTTATTTTAAATGAATAATTTCTGTCAATTCAGCACCTTTGAAAACATATTTTAGACCCTTTGGCAGACATGACAGCATCAGGTCTTCTTGGTAAAGTCTGCAAGCTTTGCAGGCTTGGGTTTGAGCAGTTTAACCTATTATTAATGAAGGCTCTTCTTAAAATCACACTAGATAGAAAGTGTCTGTGACCTTCAGGTGTTTTATGATGTTTTGTGATGACAGATGTTTTATGGGGTTTAAGTGTGGACTCTGGCTGGACTGCTCACAGACCCTACAGCCCCCCAGCATCATCTGCCACTCCGACCAAGGTGCTTCTTGCCCTGTAACTTCATTGGGCTGGATGGTTTTGTGCCTTTGCCCTGATTTGTTCCTCTGAAGTCACTGTACAGTTTCATTCAAATGCAGAGCAGAGCCTCATTTTGATTTCTTTTAACAAAATACAGTCAGGTTTGAGTTTTCTTTCTTGTGCATGATCATGCAGTCAATCATTTAATATGTAATAGTTTACACTGCCACAGTATTGGTCATTAAATAAGGCAGCAAGAGGCGTGCTGAGCAGGTGTGCATGTTGTGATGAATTGTGACAGGTTCTGTTGTGCCAGTCTGCAAAACTCACACTGCATGGAAACAAGACAGATGTGGTGTCTGTGTTGTTTACCTGTGTTAGTGGGAGACGTGGGATCCCAGAAGATTTCATGTGAAGCTTCCACATCACCTGGTGAATCCGCATTATTCACACCCAGGTATCTGCTGCAGCCTCTGTGCTTAGGACTCTGCAAATCTGTTCACGTCAACCAGATGAAGAGTGAAGTGTGACTTATATCACCTGCATGACAGCATCTGCACTCGGTTTGCTATGACTACAGGCATTTAGGTGCATTTGACTTATTCCACAACCCAAAACTACTTGGACACATGCAGTGTTTTTGCAAACCTGCCAGTTTAACCTCTACATTGACAGACAGGTTCAATCCCTGATGTCCCCCCTTTTCTCTGGATTGGTTTATTCTGCTTGAGCCGATCGGCAGCCTCACCTCTCGGTGTGGGCGATGCTGCTGTTCCAGGCATCTGCTGTGCAGTTTTCTTATCTTGTGCTTTGCTGTGACAGAGTTTGGAGACATTTCTCCACAGCTCGGTGAACTCTGCAGAGACACCAGCACCAGCAGCAGAAGCAGCGTGTGTCCTCGGCTCGGACATGCTTCACTACAGCAGCTTTGACGTTGATGGCGCAACAGCTGCTGAACATTATTTTTGTTAAATGCTCCGTCGGGGCTCCGCGGCTTGGAACAGCGCGATCGATGCGATACGTTCACAGTTTTGCAAAAACTTTGGTTGTGTTTTTGCCTTGAGACGATGCTTCATTAGGAGCCAGCCGCCATACTTAACCAGTGACGTCAGCGGCCTACGGATGCCGGCGAGGTTTTGTCGCGATTCGGTCAAGTACTGCGCTATAGTAGGAAATGCTGCATTTATTTTGACACCTAGACAATAACCTGTAATGACAAATACGTTGTGCACTTAAAGAAAAGCAATAAGTATGCAGACCTGTCCAGGGTGTACCCCTGCCTTTCACTCAAAGAGAGCTGGGATAGGATCCAGCAGATCCCTGTGACCCTCACACACCATCAAATATTAGCTGTTGTGTGTGCTGTTATTTACATAAACACATCCCTAATAAAAACCTGAGTGAATACTATTTGTGTTTATTCTTCTAAACTTTGTGCTTTGACCTTCAGGAAATACATTAAACGTGTGCCTGGATTAGTCTTGGCTGCTTGCAGGCTGTAGGGTAAATATTATGGAAGACTGCCTAGTATTACCAAGTAGAGCTGCCCATGTGTTTTTGCCCGTAATTGTTATAAGACTTTGTGGTGCCTGAAGCTTGTTTGTTTATACTGTGTTGTAAAAGTTGCTGTTTGTGTAGACTGCATGCCTGTTGTAAAACAAATCCATCGTACTTTTTAAGAAATGTTTATTATCTGAATCAGACAAATTTGTATGGACATATGCCACAAAGCTCAGCTGAGGTTACCAGGATGCTGAGGCTGTAGCTGTGTCTGCATCCAGTTTCCCTTTATGAATATCAGACTACTTCACTACTGTTGTTCACTCAGTATTGCCCTTTCAGTAACATCCAGATGTCAGGAATAGAGTCAATATGAAGACGAGGTTCCTCAACAGTATCCCATAGTTCAAGTAAAACAGCTTTTATTGTTGTTTCAACCATG